>NC_090192.1:19196536-19796536 GCF_024679245.1 Pseudorasbora parva
GGGGGGGGGGGGGGTTATTACAGCTACATGTTTATCACTTTTAGCAGTGTTTTATGTAACTTCAAATCATTTCCTGTAAAATGACACCAAAATTTTGAACCTAGACCACTGTATGTGTGTATGGGAAGCTTTTCAATTTGGGTAGGCCAAATCTAGGAGGAAATCCCCCAAAATGGCA
This sequence comes from Pseudorasbora parva, assembly GCF_024679245.1. Lineage (NCBI taxonomy): Eukaryota > Metazoa > Chordata > Actinopteri > Cypriniformes > Gobionidae > Pseudorasbora > Pseudorasbora parva. Next base: position 19,196,715 of record NC_090192.1, read on the forward strand.
AGGAGTGTATTAAGACTGAGACCTTCTTGAATGGTAACGGAACAATCGAAACATAAAAAACATAGTCAAAAAATATTATTTTATATAATAATGTTCTAATTTTTTTTTCTTTTACTGAAGATTTTATTAATGGTGAGACCAGTATATATTTTTCAGGTGTCCAGGTTAAACATGTCCTTTTCCTGAACAAATTATAATTTTGAATCGGTTCTTTAATTAATTGTTCACAAAAACTTACCAGACTAAATCTATTTGTTCAGATTATTCACTGAATGACCTCACTGAATCTGTCAGTGTATACTGAATAAATACACGGCTCACTTACTGAATGGCAAGTCCCACATAATATTGTTGTAAAAAAAAAAATTGTAACCTGAAATTGTAACCTTAAAGGGGGGGGTGAAATGTTGTTTCATGCATACTGAGCTTTTTACACTGTTAAAGACTTGGATTCCCATCCTAAACATAGACAAAGTTTCAAAAATTAATGTTGGACGTTTGATGGAGTATTTCTGTGTTAAAAATACTCCTTCCGGTTTCTCACAAGTTTCGGAGAGTTTTTTTCGAGTATGGGTCTACTTGACGTTAATAGATCGGAAGGTCCTTGTATGGGCCGTACGGGCTCTTCTCCCGGTAGGGTGCGCGCACGCGTGACTAGAGCGAGAGAGGAAATGCACGTCCGTAAACACTGCTCTCAAGCTGCAGATCCAGTCGTCCGTGAACACTTATGTCGGTTATAGTCCGCGCCGCGCTCCACTTCATTCCTCCACTTTGACATCAAGAGACTTCAATGCTTCAGCACAGCATTCCGGGAAGGCAGCGCTGCATTTGAACTGATTTGAATGCAGAAATGACGGGAAGCTTCACAACATCGCATCGCAAAGTGGATCTCCACACTCCAAGAAGTGTGTTTTTGACGGAGCGGTCCCAGCGATAAAGGTTCGGTCCTGCTTTGGAAGCAGCCGGTGAGTAAAACCGCTTCAAATGTCTGTGATGTTGCTTATCGTCGCGTGAGTAAACATCAGTAAACGACACGATCGCGTGCTTCGTCATTCAAATGCGCTAACGGACTCCATTGTTGTTCTGTATAACGTTACACTAGTCTGACGTGCAAAACCGTTTTGCTTGCTACTGCTAAGGTATAGTCCCATACAATAGTCCATAAACCGAATCATGTCCTCATAAACGGCGAGTAAAGACACACAAATGTTGACAGGCCACTAAATACAGTACATACCACAGAGACTGACGTCCTGCTGTTGCTGTTTCTATTTCAGCCTCCGAATTTGATTCTGGATCATATCTATTAGCTGAGATCGATAGCCATGGGTTTCTCCACGCTTGAGGACGTCACCGCTTCGCGCATTCGTCATTCTTTAGCTCCGCCCACACGATACGCCTCCAGGCGCTCGTTTTTTTCCGGAAAGACTCGGTACAGCCCAAATTTCTTTTATAAATATAATAAAACTAAAGACTTGTCAGAGATATGAAGGATGCAATACTACTCTATAGGTACTCAAGATTGACATGAGATTGACTGAAACTGAGTGTCCCCCCCCCCCTTTAAAGAACTATTTCTAATCCATAAAAATGTGTTTTGTTGTATAAATGAATGGTTCAGTGATGCTAAATAATAGTTTGAACTCAAATACCATTTTTAGGATATATATTTTTAGTCTACTGTCTATTCTTTTCATCAAACAGCAGAGCATGGCACTATAGCAACGCCAAGATCCTTATAAAAATAATCTGCCAAATGTACAGTTGTGTTCAGAATTATTGACACCCCTGGTAAATATGATCAAATGCGGCTGTAAAAATAAATCTGCATTGTTTATGCTTTTTTTGATTTTCACGAAAAAAGTACTTTCATTGAAGTACAATTTTTAAAGTGGGTAGAAAATCCCATTATGAAATAAATGTTTTTGTCCAAAACGCATTGACCACAATTATTGGCATATTGACATATATTCCCATTAATATTTACAAAATTTTAGCGCAGGGTAACTAGTGATCAGAGCAATAATTAAGAAGCTCCAATCAACTAAAACTATATGCTTGGAAGAGGACATGTGTCTATATATCATCCTAAGCATTGTTAGGAGGGGAGTTTGAGAAGCCAAAGACAGATGGAGAATTGCAGATTAGTTGAGTATTTGGGTCAGAAAGCCAAAAAAAAAAAAAAAAGTATATATTTCAAACGACCCCTGCATCATCACATGTTGTTTGGGAGGGTTTCAAGAAAAATCACCGATTTTTCACCGATCCAACCTCAACTACCTGTCTGTCATCGAAGACCTCACCTGTAACCCTCTTCATCATCATCATCATCATCATCATCATCATCATCATCATCATCATCATCATCATCATCATCATCGTCTTCACCTTCATCGTCCTTCGTCTGAGTGTCACCACCCATCTCAGTATCACCTGTCCGTTACCTCTGTTAATAAACTTTGCACTTGCACTAATCCATTTGTGTGTCCTCGTCTGTGTCTGACAATTCTGTCCATAACTGTATGAGACCAACATGCTGAGATTATTTTAAAATATCCTATTTTTTTACTTATTATCATAAAAAAAGGTATTGCTGTCAAATTGATTAATCGCGATTAATCACATCCAAAATAAAGGTTTCTGCAGTTTCTGGTTGCACGTGTGAACTATGTATAATTATGTATAAATAAATAAATACACAGCAGTGAAACACTTTTTTTCTTTTCTTTACATACTTTGAACATTAAATGCTAGTCAAGACCTACACTAAGTAAGTAAGAAAGATTTATTTATTGGTCTTGGATTCTCCAGATTTTGAAAGCAAGCAACATCGAGCCCGATCACTTATACGAGTGTGCTGGCATGCATATGGTACGCAGTTTTTCGCATGCATATGATACACACTTTATGGTGTACTGTACGCACAATTTGATAGAAAATATTTAATCTATTTGATGGATTATTCACTGAAAAAACTCACCAGATTGAATAATGACTAAAAATATGACTCACTTACTGAAAGAAAAGTACCATGTTATAATTTCTTCAATACATAAAGCAGCACTAGGTAACTTTTCAACCTTCATAATATATTTTCAAGACTCTTGTGATGATACATCGACTTACAATAGGTTGAATGACATGTCTGCCATAGCTTGATGGGGTCTGTATCGTTTTTATTTAAACTTCGAGTTTCGGGTAGTAACCCAAGAACAAAAAGAACTACAAAATTCGACTGCTTTACGGCATATACGTCACTTCCATCAACACCCACACTTCCTTAAATTCATCATTATAAAAATAATCTGCCAAATGTACAGTTGTGTTCAGAAAACCCACCGCGACCATTAAATAGACATACGGGGTCCGCGGGTTATGAGGCGACCCGCGCATTACTAGTTCAGGGCTATCAGGGTTGTCATGTCAACAAATGCACGCGCGATGGCATCCCCTGTTGTAGGATGACAGAGTTTACGACAGTAGTTGAGGACATTATTTTTTCCCAACTGTAGGGGGACCCCTAGAGCACAAGTTACCTAGTGCTGTTTTAAGCTCTTACTTACTGTGACTAAAATACATTCTCTCTGTATCTATTGCCCTATAAGGCAAATTCTCTTTCATTTCCTCTTTACCTGCCTGGCCTCTTATAAGAGAATAAAAATAACATTTTCTTTTTTCATATTTCACTCTAAATGTTTTTGGTGTGTCTCAAGATTGATTAGGCCTATGGTGGGTGCTAGAATGAAAAGGTTTGGGGATCTGTGGTCTTTAGTGAACCTGTTTTAATACATCTGATCATTAGCCGAGTGCACATGAATCAAAGTAGACATAGCCTACAGTATCAAACAAGGTTCACATCCAAAATGTGCAGTATGACCGGGGTTGGGAACCACTGCTCCGGGTGATTTACCCAAAAGTAAATGGAAACACAGTATAACTGAAAAGTTAATCAATAAAATTTCAATGAGAAACACATTAGTCCTTGCCCATGAATAGAGCGCTTATGACTAATAACATTTCATACAAGATTTCCGAGAGATGGAAAAACCAGTGAATAAAAAAGGCCCTTCACAAAACATGTCTAAATGAGTTGATGCACTCCAGAGAGAAAATGTTATCCAGATATTGTATTTTGAGCCTGATACCATGCACTCATTAAACTGAATAGACGAGAGCTCTGTTTACAGTGGCAACACATTTGCTGTGAACCCGTGACCCTCTTTACAGCAGAATGTGAGTCATCAGGTGTTTAGTGAACATCGCTGTGCTCTTACACTGAGCCTCACACAGCAAAAACTCTCATTTGGTTTTTTTAAGATTTTTTTATTTATTTTTTTCCTTTGAATCAAAAGTTTTGAATCTCTTTTTCTTCACATCAACTTGCCTTAAAGGAACTGTAAGAAATTTATTTAGATTAATCATAAAATGGCCCTGATATGTCACTAGACATTAAGAAATCATGTTAATTTCAAATATTTATATCACTGACAACAGTAGTCCGGCCAGGATATTGTCATTTAAAAGTTGTTGTCAGCCCTCAACTAATGTTGATGTTGACATGTGTTTTGGCCTGAAGCTCCGCCCTCCACATATCTACCAATCACAAAGTCAGTAGTTTCGGCATCCGGGTTTTCAGATCTGCTCTAGTTACCACCATAGACAGTAAAAGAAATGGACAGAGCGATCCCATAGACTTCAACGGCGGAAAATTAAGTCAATTAGAAGCATTCACTTCCTGATGGCTGAGCGAACTGCGCAGGCTCAGACTGAGCTTGACGACGTAGATGTGACGTAAGCAACCTGTCTGACAGTTGTTAGTCTTCTAGTAGTTGTGGAAAGTGAAATCTGAATCAAGTTGCTTAAATGTTTTGTCCCGTTGCTTTTGGCTTACTATTGCCTTCTCCCTATTCTTCTCCCTTGACTTTATCAGACTTTATGTCTGTAATTATTGCTTAAAATATTGCTTCTGAGCGTCTCCTCCTGTCTATATGGTAATTTCTCTACTGTGTGACAGTGTCAAGTTGGTTATGACGCAATCGTTAGCCTATTTTTTTACAAAAACAGCTTTTATATGGAGTGATAGTGTAAGATACAAGCCTTTTATGCATTGTCGTGTTTCTTTATAAATAAAAAATGGACAAATGGAGTCTTTAAACGCCTCAGATGTAAAGTTATTCACTGTCAAAGTGACGCAAAAATGAATGGGAGTCAATGGGATGCTAACAGCAGGTGATGGCTTGGTTAGCAATGGCCGCCCCTATGGGTGGAACGCTTTCCGAGTGCTAGATTACCCCCTCGGTTACACCTGCAGTACTAGTTTTGGCCACAATCTTACATATACTAAAATGTAAGCGACTCCCTCGGACATCCCGGCTCCTTGGTTAAAATTGCAATTTTCTCACAATTTACAAATAGTTGGAAACATTTGGGATATTGTAAGAACTCAACTGAACAAAATATATAACACTGGCCTAATGGTTTTTGGATATTTTACTGCAAAAATACTACATAGTGCCATAGAGCTCCTGAATTCCACTGTCCACGTGCAAAGACATTATATTTTAGCGAATTTATCTGACCACATGTCACAGTTTTCAAAGATATATTGTTTTAAGGTTTTCATCAGGACAACAACTTCTCCCTGGTCTTTAAAAATGACAAAATGATCAAATTTATGGAAAATCATAATATTTTTGTAATTATCCTTCAAATCTGACTAATTTTCTAATTGTTTGTTATAAATCAACATGTCAGGAAAATGTTATGGGGTTCTAATCAGAATATGTATGATTTTCTTTTACAAAACAGGGCGTTGATTTCATTCATGTCCTCACTTAAAGCATGTTTATCAGGCATTTTGGTAGAAAAAAACATGTAAATATGGAAATAAATGATCAATATTTCTTTAAAATATTAAATATTATTATGAAAATGTTGCCAACTTTTACTCTCATTAGTACACGTCTTTTTTCATTGTGTTGCTCCAAGAACACATTTATATGCAAATTAGACCCGGTGTATAGTTGCATTGAATGGGAAAACCAGTGTATGGCAATTTTACCCACTTATTACAGTAAAATGGTATATTAATTCATTTCATTATATCTTTTATAACACAGTTGAGAATCATCCTTAAACAAAAATCTGAAACCTGAAAATGTATTCTGAATGAATCCATTATTTTTACCAATGTCATTTTATTTTTTTAAACAATTGAGTCCTTGTTTTCACATACAAGGAATGTTATGCTGACCATTAATGTGGTCATATTAATAAATAAAATATAATATTTCATAAAATTTTTTTTTACTGGTCAGTTTAAATTGCTACAGCTGTCTTTTGTCAGTTATTGGCTAGTCACCTTTATATGTACATATATTGTTTGTTTTTGTTGTTGTTTGGTTTTATGTTTCTTCTCTAGATCTTGCCTTCCATATTAGATTAGAAATGTTTCATCTTATTTTATGTGGATTCATTCATCAATAAACTGCTAAAAATAGATCATTACCTCTTAACTGCGTAACCATAACAGTAATAAATCTCACAATATTGTTTTCCCTCTTTTCAAAGTCATAGAAATGCTGTAATGGATCTATTAAGTGAAAAGTTATATAATTATGACTAAAATATATATTTGTTGTTTCTGTTTACTATAGAAGTTTACCCAACTATGACAACCTCTGCTTCTGAGAACCCTGGAAATGTGAAAAGAGTCCATTTGTTATACTTTAATCTATATGTGCGATCTAGGTGTAATTTTTTTTTCTTTTTTTTAATTCATTTAAAACTATCACATGAATCAGTAACAGGTTCAGTTGGAGACAGGATTTTGTTCCTGCTTTTATGCCCCCAGCCCAACAGAGGGGCTATTGAAATGATAATGTGACCTTTCACCATCTGGGCTGTTGAAGCTCCACTAGGATTACATCTGCTACCACCGCTGTGAATTGTACTCAATTAGTATGATTGGTAAACTGTGACTATGCGAAAATTATAAATATATATGGATTTCTTATTATATCTGTTTTACATTCATTGGGTCTGTCGTGGCCTAATTGCAATCCGAAAAAGAAAGGCTTCAGAAAGGCCTCCATTGGCATTCAGTATATTTCCACTGACCCACTCACAAGACCCATAAAGGTACTAAAGACTTCGTTACAAAGTCCATCTCACTACAGTGGCTGTAAAATAATTTTACAATGCGACGAAAATAGTTATTGTGCGCACAAAAATCAAAAGAACGACTTTATCCACCAAGTTTTTGACGTGAACTCGACGCATACCCGAGAATATGACGCAGCTCCGCCGTTCAATACATGACCCAGAAGAGGAGGAGCGCCGCTATCACGTGAGTTCCAGGTGAGTTCACGTCCAAGACCTACACAGAAGACAATAACTTGGCGGATAAAGTCATTATTTTGATTTTTTTTTGCGCACAAAAACTATTCTCGTCGCTTCATAAAATGATTGTACAGCCACTGTAGTGAGATGGACTTTGTAACGAAGTCTTTAGTGGCTTTTATAGTTCAGTGGGAATGTACTGAATGCCAATGGAGGCCTATCTGAAGCCTTTCTCAGCCATCAGCTTTCAACAAAAATATCTTCATTTGTGTTCCGAAGATGAACGAAGGTGATACGGGTGTCCAACGACATGAGGGTGAGTAATTAATGAAATAATTTTCATTTTTGAGTGAACTAACCCTTTAAAAAGTTATATCAGCGTTACGTATTTGGAACCCCTAAAAGGTTCTATATAAAACCCTTTTTAAGTGCCAAAAGAGTTCTTTCTTTTCATTATAGAATCCTTTTAGCATAAAATATTCTTTGGAGTTAACTCTAAATTATATTTTTTTAAAACCAAACAGTGCTGGTTTGTGTGGAACTATTGAATAGTTGAGTAGTTGAACTCCAAAGAACCTTTTATGCTAAAAGGGTTCTATAATGAAAAGAAAGAACCCTTTTGACACTAAAAATGGTTTTATATAGAACCTTTTAGGGGTTCCAAATACGTAGCGCTGATAGAACCTTTTAAGTTTCTATATAGAACCTTTTCTTTTAACAGTGTAGGACACCTGTGTGAACGTAAGGGCAACTGATTTAATACATCCACTGAAATGTCCTGAACCCCTAGAGGTCGAAGATCAATTTTTGACGCAACCTCCTCAATTTTTTTCTTATCAGTGCCAAAGAGACTTAAATAACTCTGTCGATTTTTATCATTCAGGCAAGTGTCATACATAATTATAATCTGTTAAGTATCGACTTTTATTTTTGTACACTCACAATAAAAACAAAATATTGTGCTTTTTGCTAAATAAAGAAAACACACATGATGAGCAGCTCCACAGAAAATTAACTGTAACTTAGTTAATACTTGTCACACAAACATGAGACATATGTATAAAGAAACGTTGAAATGTGAGGTTTTATAAAATGCAAATAAAATCAAATATAATTTTATTTGGTATAAATTGTATCTTAATTTTAATTAATGTTTCATCAGCCAATTGCCTTAATAAATTGGAAGCAAATATAGCAAACAATAGCCTCTAAAAGATGCCAGCCCGCGATCATGCATTGCACATCGAATATCATAAATGAATCGAAACTTGAAATGATGTTTGAGTGTTGTGTGTATCGGATAGTTTACAAAATCAAGTGATTCAATTTTTTTTTTGCCATTGACATGACTGGGAGAAAAGTGTCCCAATCAACCTGAATTCACACTATACTCTTTGAATTGCATTGCATTATGTTGTTTTAAATCCTCATTTTTTCACTAAAAGCATTCATCGTTACCAATTATTCAGTTATTTGTATTCACAATATTATTGTTTTTAGCATGAGACTTATTTCAAAAACATTACAAATTGTAGGCTAATGTCAAACCTTTTGTGTCAAAACGTCAAAACTTGTGAATGAGCTCTCGCTCTCTGACTTTTGATGGTCGTTTTGGAGATTAATACACCTGGATGAGTTTCGATGAGGATCCAGCTTTTCTGTCGCCCACAAGTGGTCACATATGTACCTGCTTGTTGTTAGCCGTTATATAGCCTATATTTATTTAGAATCCTTATTTTGATCATAATTATTTTGGTTCTAATAAAAAACAGCACATAAATTGAGCTGATCTATGAAATAATGTAGATGTCATTTATGCAATATTTTCTTAAAATCTGATACAATCTAAACGTGTCGAATGTATTATTTCTAAATCGCCCTGAATCGATCATTACAATATGATGTTTCTTATGGAACATTAACGTTAAATTAAACATTTATATACCAGTTAAAATGAAAACTGGAAGACCATCGTTAGCGATGGTCTTCGCACGCCTGCTCTCTTTGTGTTATCCGTCCGCGTAGAACTATATTGCTGTCTAAATATGAAAACCACAGCTTGAAACGAACATCGGACACCCAATTTCACATTACATACACTAGTATAAAAGGATACACTTTGCTTGATACGGTTCACAAAACATAACGATTTACACAATTAGTAAACAAAACAACGGCGGATTGATTTCAACCCTTCCACTAAATTTCATTCGGTGTAGCGGAAGTTCATTTATAACTCCATCCGGTCTCCTTGCTGGGTAAGTTGGTGCTGTTATTTGTGAGTATTTGTTTGATTTAGATATATAACGAGTGCAGAAGTATCTCATTAACAATTGGTGGAAGGAAAACCGTCCCAGATATCTGCACCAATTGAGTTAAAAAGTGAAAATCTTACATTTTGCACGTGAAAAATGTCTTGGACTTGGTATGGGTTAGCAGCCGGCTAGTCAGTTAGCGACAGTAGGCTCTTTCTTCTGTAAATGGCCTGGTGTGCTGCTGGCTTACTCTGCACTATTATAAACAAAATCATTTTCAGAAAGCGTAAACGTCTCGGCGTTCGTGGCAGTTATATGATAGCTAGGTTCATTTAGTTTTTAATATTAGTACTTTGGCTCAAGCACATCATGTCATGTCAGTGAGCGTGACTGCAGTAGGCGTGTTGTTGCAGTTTGGCGCGCCCATCGCTTCCTATACTAGAGGTGAACTTATCAACTAGTCTGAATAAAACACTTTGAAAGTAATTGTGCTGGATGAGATGTATATTTTTTTGATTGTTCTTGTTGTTTGCTTTTGATAATTGTTATAAATGCAATGTCAAGTCACGTTTGTTTGTTTGTTTGTTTGTTTGTTTATATAGGGCTTTAAACGACATATTGCTCGAAAACGGGAAACACCGTCCAATGTTGCTAAATTCTTCCTTTATGAAACAATTTTAACTATAAAGTTGCTCGACAGAAGACACCATAGTTTTGTTATTCAATCAATCTTTTAATCTTATGGACCCATATATATATGATAATCCTTGTGCAAGGGACCATTCTAAAATGTTTAATAATTTATTTATTTATATATATATATATATATATATATATATATATATATATATATATATATATATATATATAGTGTGTGTATAGAGATTCAATTTTTACTGTTTTATTTATTTTCTTCTCACTCTACTCTATAAAATTCATACTATATTATTTAACCATATTATTTTACCATGTGTAAGATTTTTTGATTAAAATATCTAAAAAACACTAGAACAATGTTATATATTTTGTTGACTTCCCAAATGTCTCCAACAGTGTTTAAATCTTGAAAAATCAGCTTTTTTTAATCAGTGTTATGGACAATGTCTTTCCGTCACCTGTCAATGATGTCATCAGTGCTGCCCTTTCCTTCCATAGAAACCATGGAAAAGCCAAAGACTCTTTTATTTATAAAGTGTTTTAGTTTATTTATTAGACAGACGAGCATCTGTTTGGATACCTTTATTGACAGAAAACTAATCTTTGTTATAGTCTTATTTGAATATCTCGTTTTCTTGATTTACTTGCATGTTTGTACCATGCCTCTCAGCATAATAAGCATTTAAGCATAATAAAAAGAGCAATGGAAAATGTCCTAGGTTATCAGCACCACTTTAATACATTAGCTCATCCATGAACGCGATGTCTGTACATGAATACATTTCTTGAATACGGATATTATACTATAGTATCATTACTGTCCTTCATTGTGCAAGGCTGCATAGTAAAATTGACAGTTCCTCTTGTTTATTCTCCTAAAGATGACATGAACTTCTACTGAGACGAGCGCAGACACTAGTCTGCCCCTATTCAGCGCAATCCTGTCGGTCCCGGCCGCCACCATGTCTTTTGTCCCCACCCCTAGCCCCACCGTGGTGGACCAGACCACCCTCATGAAGAAATACCTGCAGTTTGTGGCGGCACTCACTGACAACAACACGCGTGAGTCTATTTGCTTCTGCTTCACTTGTTACTATGTTGTCTCTTCTTTGTCTCTGCTTACTGGTGTGTTTTTTCCCTTCATTTAAACATAAGCGGATGAAACCAAACTGAAAATGATGCAGGAAGTCAGTGAGAATTTTGAGGTAAGCTTTTGTGTTTTGCTTATGAAAAGCTGAAACGAAAGCTGCTTTCTCGTAGTAATTGATGTTACTCTCTTCCTCCTCAGAATGTCACATCCTCACCACAGTATTCTACTTTCTTGGAGCACATCATTCCTCGTTTCCTAACGTTTCTGCAGGATGGAGAAGTGCAGTTCCTTCAGGAGAAACCAACACAGGTGTGTGCTACTGTAAAAATCATATTGCTCCGGTCATCATCAAGGCCTCATTCCTGACATTTAAATAAACTTGGTCTTTGACTTTTATAGCAATTAAGGAAACTCGTCCTGGAGATCATCCACCGAATCCCAACTAATGAACATCTGCGGCCCCATGCCAAAAACATCCTCTCTGTCATGTTCCGCTTCCTTGAGGTCAGCTTTCTTTACCTGATTTCCACTTCATCCGATCCGAGACACTTTAAAGTTCTCGTTTCACAGAGCATTTTATTGGACAAATGTTTGTAAATGCATTTTTGGGACAGCATTTTGGTTCTGTTTTTACATAAACATGATCAGCAGAGACACAATGATGAGAGCGATGTGCTTTAGTCCGGGGCATGGTACTGTGCGTGTGTGTGTGTGTGTGTGTGTGTGTGTGTGTGTGTGTGTGTGTGTGTGTGTGTGTGTGTGTGTGTGTGTGTGTGTGCGAGTACCAAAAAGCCTGGACGCTGAAAGCAAAACTGATAAGATCTGAGTGTCCATATGCTGAACTGTCTGTCTGTCTGTCTGTCTGTTTGTCTATCTGTCTATCTGTCTGTCTGTCTGTCTGTCTCCATCCATCCATCCATCCATCCATCCATTATTTATTTATTTGTTAATACTTTTATTTAACAAGGATGCATTTAATTGATATAGTGCAAGTACAGACTTTCATTGTTTAGATTTATTATTCTAAATAAATGCATTTGAACTTTTTAGATTAATCAAAGAATTCAGGAAAAATGTATTTGGTTTTCCACAAATGTATTAAGCCGCACAAATGTTGCCAGTATTCATACTAATAATGTTTCTGAGCAGAAATCAGCATATTAGAATAATTTCTTAAGGATCATGTGACACTAGAGTAAAGATGCTGAAAATTCAGCTTGACGTCACAGGAATAAATTGCATCTTAAAATGCATGAATATAGAATGCAGTTCTTTAAATTGTAATATTTCCCAATATTAATGTTTACTTTGTTGTTGATTAAAGGAATTACTCTTTAAAGACTTAATAAAATAACACATTTTGTCTTTTAGTCCAAGTATAAAAGCTTTGAGACATCTAAAAATTTTTTTTAAAGGAGTCACTTAAAATTCAAAGAGGGGATTTAATTTAATTTTTAGCAGTCACTTAAAAATGAAACCGTGGACATAATTCATTTTACATTTATTTACAATGTATCATTGTGTGTGTGTGTTTTTTCCCCCTCTTTTGTTTTATATATATAAATAAGGGTTCCTACTGGATTGCTTCTGAATTGCTTCTGTGTTTAATCATTTAGATTGAAAGTGAAGAGAATGTGCTCATTTGTTTGCGCATCATCATTGAACTGCATAAACAGTTTCGCCCGCCGATCTCCCAGGAGGTAAGATGCAGCCTTCTGGCACTCTGTGATGTTGACTAGCATTTGCATTTTCTGTGTTTCAGTATATAGTTTCAATTATTATTAAATAACATCTACCTGTCTACTCTTACAGATTCATCATTTCTTGGACTTTGTGAAGCAAATTTATAAAGAACTGCCAAAAGTTGTGGTAAGCCACTAGAGTTGGATTTGTAGTTTTTGTTAACGTATTTTGTTAACTGTTTTCTGAACCTGTGTCTTTTGTCTGTCAGACGAGGTATTTTGAGAATCCTCAGGTTATTGCAGAAAACACAGTGCCTTCTCCAGAAATGGTGGGCATGATCACCTCAGTATTGGTGAAGACTGCACCGGAGCGTGAGGACAGCGAGACCCGGACGGTCAGTACACATGCTCTGTAACTGCACAATCCTCCTCATCTAAATCGTTTTTTTGACTGATATGATCAGCTGAGACACAATGATGAGAGCGATTTGCTTTAGTCCAGAGAATGGTACTGTGTGTAAGATTGAGTGTGTGCACGTATGTGTGTTTGTGTGTGAGAAACTGTAAAGTACCAATAAGCCTGGGCGCTGAAAGTAAAACTGATAAGATCTGAGTGTCCAAATGCTGATCTGTGTGGATTTTCACTTGATCGCTAATGCCGGGTACACACTGATGCATACTGATAGCAAAAAATTGGATCTGACAGTCTGAATGTCGCCAAAGACACTACAAATACAATGTTGTCATGCGGTCAGTCACAGCCAATTTAGCCACCATGTGTAAACTTTACATTCCTGGAGTATTCTAATGCAAATGACATTTTCTTCATGTAGAACACTAGAGGGCACCAAATTCCTGCTTAGGAACTTTGTGCAAAGAGACGCTAAAATGCAATTCTGCTCTTCTGAAGCTGCTTTAAATCGATATTGCGAAAAGTGCTATACAAATAAACTTCAATTGAATTGACTTTTACTATCAACAAAGACAACTCCATATAGGAGCGAAAATGGTTCATGTTGACACCTGATGTAGTCTCTCACTGGCCTCATCTGTCTCCTCTGTGTCCTCCAGCATACCATAATCCCCCGGGGATCGCTGTCACTCAAAGTGTTGGCTGAGCTTCCCATCATCGTAGTCCTCATGTATCAGGTGAGAGCCCATAAAAACCCAGCCATCCTCTTTTAGACATTTGGCTTATTTATAAAAGGTGTTGTCCATCATATGAAACTCATACTTTCTAGCTATATACTTTGTTTTTGTAAACCTGGCACACTTATCAAAAGGGTGAATGTGATTAGTTTAGTTGTCATTATGAGCTTTAATTGTAAAGAAAATCAATTTTGATGTTTTTTGAGTAGAAGAATCTGCAGCTGTTAGGAAGCTACAATCAAAAACTCTTGCTTTTGTTTTACTGTTTCTGCATGTTATTATACATTTGACCAGCATGTTTATTTCAATTTGTTTGTCTACAATCTAGCACCAACAAATATCACAGATATATTTATACAGATTTATACAAATTTATACAGATATAAATTTTGCATAAAAAATTCTAGGGCTGCAGAATTATTTGAATTTCGAATGGCTTTAAACAACGTCTAATTATGGATGCTATGATTATCATTCAAAAAACAAAAAAAATCCCCTTGAGAGGTGCGTTTAGAGCATGTTGCCTTGTGAGAGTCGAATCACAACTAGTTCAGATTAGGGTCTAACCCAGCACAATAGGAACTACCAATTACGAAAGTGTAAGCTGTCTGGTAGAATGCACGCAAAATGGCACCCGCCATTTTTAAAAAGCCATGCAGACAGCCTATATGAACTAACTAACATGGAAAACAGTGATATATGGAGCTCTCAACCCTTATACTAAGGAGACAACCCAACCCATAATAACTCTGAGGGGGGAGCAAGCGAAACATGATTATGTATTTCTGCTCAGTGACACTAGATATCAACCACATGGCAAAAGCTAATACTTTTTCATATAATGTCTACTTCCTTTGTATAACAGTTCTACCTATTAACTTATTAGACCGGACTGTTAAAATGATTGTAATATATAATTAAGGCGGAGAATGTGAGCACCCTGTGCTATGACTGTGGTGTTCTAGGCGCTGTCAAAATAGAAGTCACAACAATAAGTGTGGCTTACGTCTCTTTGGAGTTCCTACAGGCGGTGCAAGCAAACAGGAAAATGACCCTAGGGGAACATTTAGTTCTCAGGGAACCACCCTGATTCCTAGTCCCTAGAACTAAGTTCCTAGAACTACGCGTTGTGGAAGTCCCTGTTATTGGATGCATATTAAAAAACAAAAACAAAACCAATACAAAAAAACAATGTATAGTTGACAATTGAGGATTAATGCTACAGAAAAGCAATACATGTTTTTCTGGTGTTTTCAGCTTGTTTTTTGTTTTTGTTTTTTTAATGTAAAAATATTCCATTCATTTGCTTCAGACAATGGTATAAAGCTATTCAAAACATCATTCAATGTAAATTGTCATAATCATGAAAACACTCAGTTTCAGTCAATCTCATGTCAATCTTGAGTACCTATAGAGTAGTATTGCATCCTTCATATCTCCAAAAAGTCTTTAGTTTTATTATATTTATAAAAGAAATATGGGCTGTACCGAGTCTTTCCGGAAAAAAACCAAGCGCCTGGAGGCGTATCGTGTGGGCGGAGCTAAAGAATGACGAAGCCGCAAAGCGGTGACGTCCTCAAGCGTGGAGAAACCCTTGCTATCGATCTCAGCTAATAGATATGATCTAGAATCAAATTCGGAGGCTGAAATAAATTGAACAGGAAAACCAGCAGCAGCAGGACGTCCGTCTCTGTGGTATGTACTGTATTTAGTGGCCTGTCAACATTTGTGAGTCTTTACTTGCAGTTTATGAGGACATGATTCGGTTTATGGACTATTGTATGCGACTAAAGCTTAGCAGTAGCAAGCAAAACGGTTTTGCACGTCAGAATAGTGTAACGTTATACATAGAACAACAATGAAGTCCGTTAGCGCATTTGAATGACGAAGCACGCGATCGTGTCGTTTACTGATGTTTACTCACGCGACGAGCCAACAGCACAGACATTTGAAGCAGTTTTACTCACCGGCTGCTTCCAAAGCAGGACCGAACCTTTATTGCTGGGACCGCTCCGTCAAAAACACACTTCTTGGAGTGTGGAGATCCACTTGCGATGCGACTGAAGCGATGTTGTGAAGCTTCCCGTCATTTCTGCGTACAAATCGGTTCAAATGCAGCGCTGCCCTCCCGGAATGCTGTGCTGAAGCGTTGAAGTCTCTTGATGTCAAAGTGGAGGAATGAAGTGGAGCGCAGCGCGAACTATAACCGACATAAGTGTTCACGGACGACTGGATCTGCAGCTTGAGAGCAGTGTTTACGGGCGTGCATTTCCTCTCTCGCTCTAGTCACGCGTGCGCGCACCCTACCGGGAGAAGAGCCCGTACGGCCCATACAAGGACTTTCCGGTCTCTTAACGTCAAGTCGACCCATACTCGAAAAAAACTCTCCGAAACTTGTGAGAAACCGGAAGGAGGATTTTTAACACAGAAATGCTCCATCAAACGTCCAACATTAGTTTTTGAAACTTTGTCTATGTTTAGGATGGGAATCCAAGTCTTTAACAGTGTAAAAAGCTCAGTATACATGAAACAGCATTTCACCCCCCCTTTAATGTTAACCTTTTTATTCCCATATTAATATTTGCCTCTGTATCCTTTACGCCTGTGGCTGCTCTCGATTTCTCCAACTACGGGCTAGGCCGTGGATCAATCAGAAAATGCGCGCTGCGTTAATCAATGAGTTAAAAAATGAGTGCCGTTAAAATGAATTTGCGTTAAAGCTTTATTAACGCGTTAATTTTGACAGCCCTAGTATTTAATAATAGCAATTGCAATTTCAAGGGAATAATCAACTATTTAGATTTTTGTCATAATCTTGCAGCCCTAAAAAATTCCACAATATAATTTTTTTTTTTTAATGTTAAGTTGTATTGGTAGATCTATACAGGATTTTGCTGTTTTGAGTGCATGAATCTTGTAAATGGTTATACTGCAGCAGTGTGTATGTTTCAAGCAGAGGTCTTCTTTCTGTCTGTGGCCCACTGATACATTAATTGCTTTCCTGTTTGATGTCTTTCCTAGCTGTACAAACTGAACATTCACAATGTGGTGTCGGAGTTTGTGCCTCTTATCATGAACACCATCATGCTGCAGGTGTCTCCGCAGGCTCGGTCAGTGACCTCATCGTATCGTTCAGTGTGCGGTGTTACATCACTGCTAATGCACTGAAATGGATTTCATAGATGCAATTTAACACGGTGACATTTAAAGTTTTTTCTTGTTTCTATCCGCGACAGGCAACACAAGCTGTTCAACAAGGAGCTTTATGCAGATTTTATCGCAGCTCAGATCAAGACCTTGTCATTCCTCGCTTACATTATCCGGATCTACCAGGTAGCGTGGCTCCGGAAACCATAGCTTGACCACCTGTTAATTAAACTTTTCTCAACTTGAGATGCTCAAAACAGTGACTAATGTGAAATGTGTGTCTATCAGGACTTGGTTGGGAAGTACTCCCAGCAGATGGTGAAGGGGATGCTGCAGCTGCTGTCTAACTGCCCCCCTGAGACGGCTCACCTGCGGAAAGAGCTACTGATCGCTGCCAAGCACATCCTCACCACAGATCTACGCAGCCGTGAGTCATCCACCGCTAAACACTTTGCAGATTGTTGGCAGATATTCCCAAATAAGATATGCAAAGCGTTCGCTATTGTAGGAGCGTTCGCATCTGGTGTTAATTACACCACCGAGCTTCATGGGGTACCGCTTTGATATGTAACGGCTGCATTCTCTTTGAGCTTCACCCCTCAATCAATAGCATTTGAGAGAGGAATCTGATACACTCTTCTAAATCATTAATCCTGTAGAGAAGGTTAAATGAATCGATGAGAAACTCTCACTGTTGAAACCTGACATTGATGAATCTATGGGTTCATGGGCCCTTGAGCAGTTTTGGTTGGGCTTCAGAGCCTGCGATGGCATCTGATAAAGTCTGTTTGTGTTGCAGAATTCATTCCATGCATGGACAAGCTTTTTGATGAGTCGATACTCATTGGCTCAGGATACACTGCGAGAGAGACGCTAAGGTAAGAACACAGATTAACTCCCTCCAAACTTTTATAAGGGGTTGTCCAATATAAGAAATCTGTGCAATTTGCAGGGCACACATTCGACTTTCAAATCATACTGTATTAAGGTGCATACATTGGCAGTGTTTTAAGGCATCATAGATTCCCTCATGAAACAAATTCTAAGGTTGGGTACATGCTGTGCTCTGCAAAGAAAACAATCCCGTAGTGCATTTTTTTAAAGGGGTGATGAATTGAGAAATCAACTTTCCCTGGGACCGTAGATATATAAAAGGTCATGGTAATATAAGAATATCCTGTTAGTAAAAGAAAAGCTTTTATAGACACCAGGCCCAGAAAACGAAGCTCTCAAATCAATGACGTAATAGAAGGGGGAATTTAAAATTATTTTGAATTATTTAAAAGAATAATAGTATTATAAAAATATAATTATTTTCACAAGTGATGGATAACTGATAAATGGATAATATTATACTTTACTGATTAAATAAAACTATACAAAATATATATTATAAATAGGGCTGGGACTTGTAATTAAGATGAATTAATTATGGGACTTTAACGCGTTAATTGATTACGCAAAAAAATAAATAAAAATTTTAATCACACTTATTTTTGCACCGCGGAGCGTTTTTCAATGAATGAGTTTTGACGGACCGATTATACTGGAACACCAACTAGCGTTCACGAGTCACGACAACAACAAACCAGTCAACATGAACGAAGAAGCTGATGAGACCGCTTTGCTTGGCCCCGTGGATGGGAAATTTTGTTTTAAAAAAGGATGGAAGCGTCGACAAGAGCAAGGTTGTGTGCAAGCTATACAACCAGGAATTTGCGTATCACCGCAGCACACCGAGCCTCAAATATCACAAATATGCTTTTGCTACGCTTAATGGCAAACATTGCGCTGGTCTGCTGGACTGAAATAAATAAACAATATTTTGTTAATTAAGCTTATGTATTCAGTCATTATTCAATGGTATACTAAAAGTCCATGTGAAAAATTACTTCTCATTGTTCTCAGGTCAAATAATTATATGCCATTAAAATGCGATTAATTTTGATTAATTAATTACAAAGCCTCTAATTAATTAGATTAATTTTTTTAATCGAGTCCCGGCCCTAATTATAAATAATTATATAATGTCATGGATTATATTCAACTTTAATGAATCAGTTGTTTTAAATGCATGTGGTTTTAGGCATCACTACATTATAATGTACAGTGTGAAAAATGGATAATCATTTTAAATGTATTATTCTTTTTTTTTTTTTTTTTTAAAGGTTAACTTTGTTTTAGATCAAATGTGAAGGTAATTCTTAAAAAAGATTAAAGATTAAAAATGGCCAATATTTTTAAATGCTTCGTATTTAACTCATTTTACTGTTTTATCACATTGTTAACTTGAAAAGGTGCTCCAGTGAAATAAGTTGCGAGTTCTGAAAATCTCTATTTAAATGACACGTTCATACTTTATGGTTGCCTGGGTAGAGGTCAATCACTTATGACGTTTTATTTTAGTTAGGTTAATATCTTAGAAGGTGGCTGCCTACATGGAGAGCAACACATACATGTTCATTTTATTGTAATTTCTTCAGTGTGGCTTGAGGCCACAATTCTTTCCCTCCCAAATTTCTTGCGGGAAAAAAGGAGAGTTAAATTTCATCAAGTGCAGCATATCAGAATTGATAGTTAATGGTGCTTGACTGAGCTGAGATGCCCCACTGGGAAAAGGAGATCCAGGTGCCCATCTTCATGTGCCAGGCTGTCCTGGCATTGTCCACTCTCTGTCTTCCTGCCCCAGATGTCATGTGCCTGCCAACTCCACCTTCCTGTCATCCATGGCTTTCATCAGCCTTCAGCAGGCAAATTTTGCAGGACTCACAATCTGTCAAAGCCATTAGTGTCGTTTATTCTGAAACTTTGCCTGAAATCCCCCAAGTATTGACCCAAGATATTATTATCAGCCAGAGTTGAGAGCCATTTGCTCTTTGAGGGTTGGTTTTGATCAATTTTAGGCTGGAGGTTCTACACCACAAGAATAGAGATGTTTGTACCAAGTCAATAGTAATATACAATTACACTACCGTTCAAAAGTTTGGGGTTTGTAAGATTCTTTTTTAAAAGAAACTAATCCTTGTATTCAGCAAGGACTCTGAATAAATCGATAAACAGTAAAGACTTTTTTAATGTTACAAAATATTCAAATTTCAAATTAATGCTGAACTTTTCTTTTCATCAAAATATTTTTATTATGGTTACCACAAAAACATTAAGCAGCTTCATATTAAACTGTTTTAAGTGATGATATAGAAATATTTCTTGAGCACCCAATCAGAATATTGGAATGATTTCTGAAGGTGAAAATGTTGAGGCATCAATGAACATAAACATGGTATTGAAATTGTTGTTGAAATTGAGAATCTGGAAATTGGTATAAACAGAAAAAAACGTAAATCCTCTAGAAAGCATGAATGCTGTTGTCTAACACTAAGTCTGTTGATGTTTCAGGCCCTTGGCATACAGCACACTAGCAGACCTAGTACACCATGTTAGACAGAACCTCCCGTTGACAGACCTCTCCTTGGCGGTGCAACTGTTCGCTAAGAACATTGACGATGAGTCCCTTCCCAGCAGTATCCAGACCATGTCCTGTAAGCTGTTGCTAAACCTCGTAGACTGCATCCGATCCAAGAGTGAGCAGGAGAATGGGAACGGCAGAGACATTCTCATGAGAATGCTGGAGGTGAGAGAGACCACATTAGCCAATGTAAACTATGTTACGATCGTAATGACAACGGGCTACAGAATGCCTCTGTCTTGGCCACCTGTCAATGCATTTGGAAAGCACAAAGTCAATGTATCATTTCTATATCCTCAGGTTTTTGTGTTGAAGTTTCACACCATTGCACGGTACCAACTGGTATCCATCTTTAAGAAGTGTAAGCCCCAATCAGAGATGGGTGTGGTAGACTCTGGGGCATTACCAGGAGTCCCAGCCACTCCTACTGTAGCTACGCCCGCCTTACCTCCACCTGCGCCCCCAACACCCGTCACCCCTGCACCACCCCCGGCCACTCCTTTTGATAGACCTGGCGAAAAGGAGGACAAACAGACCTTCCAGGTTTCCGACTGTCGCAGTCTGGTGAAGACCCTCGTATGCGGAGTGAAAACTATCACATGGGGCATCACTTCATGTAAAGCTCCTGGAGGTGAGATGGATGGGCATTCTTGGCTTTAGTGATCTTTTTTTCATCTTTGTAGGGCATCTCAAAGTCACTAAAGGGTTTGTTCTGCTAAGTATTTTCATTTAAATAATTCATTTTGGTATTTATTGTTGTATTTCAGAGGCTCAGTTCATTCCCAACAAGCAACTCCAGCCCAAAGAGACACAGATCTACATCAAGCTGGTCAAATATGCCATGCAGGCCTTGGATATCTACCAGGTACGACCGTCCACTAATTGGTGCAGATTATTACCACAGCAAAATACTCAAACCTAAACTCTCTAATAGACTTGTAAAGTTGTGTCCAGTTATATTGCCACATTTCAGATCGTAGTAGAATTTATTTACTCGAGTACACGATACAGAGAGCTGAAGTTTACAGCTTATCACAGAGCCAACCCCCTTTTGGCTAGGTACAGATTGCCGGCAATGGGCAGACGTATATCCGTGTGGCTAACTGTCAGACGGTGCGGATGAAGGAAGAGAAGGAGGTCTTGGAGCACTTTGCAGGAGTCTTCACCATGATGAATCCTCTTACTTTCAAAGAGATCTTCCAGACGACCGTTCCATACATGGTGGAACGCATATCCAAGAACTATGCCCTACAGGTACCGGTGCTGCAGTTTTCGTTCACTGCAGAATTGAATTGATTTAATTTGTCTTTTAAGGATTTTTCTTTCTGCAAAGTTCATTGACAGTTAATATGACATGGCTGTTCAATCTTTCAACAGATCGTGGCAAATTCTTTCCTGGCCAATCTAACAACCTCAGCACTGTTTGCCACAATCCTCGTGGAGTATCTGTTGGAGCGTCTGCCTGAGATGGGCTCTAACGTGGAGTTATCAAACCTCTATCTCAAACTCTTTAAACTGGTCTTTGGCTCTGTGTCTCTCTTCGCTGCTGAAAATGAGCAAATGCTCAAGGTGAGCTTTGTGTCTTATGCTCATGCAGGTTTATAAAATAAATTGTAGCCTCTTTTGTCTTTTAGTTGGCTAAGGTGCTTATTTAGATTTAGTAATTTTTTCTGAGCGTTTAGATGGCTCACACCTTCCAAGCTCTGATGACACGGTGCTGTCTAACGCCTCAGCGCCAGTAACCGTGCTGCATTAATTTTAATGCGTTCTGTCAGCTCCTCTGATGAGAAATGACACTTGCGCCTCAGATTGACAGGAAAGACCAAAGTGAAGGTCACTGTGAAATAGTGGAAAGGAAGAAGCTTCTGTATCTCACTTCCCATCAATTCTGTTGCCGGCTGACATTATCATCTTATATTCAGTCACTGTTTTGAAATAGTCTATTTTTTTTTAAGCTGGTTGCAGTTTACTTTTCAACTATATTATTTCATACACGTTTGTTTTACTATATTAGTGAGGACATTGCTTTTTATCTCAGGTTAATGGTATTTTCTTTTGCTTAACCCAACCTATAACCCTAACCGAAACATATTAAATATAGCTTTGCCCTCACAGGAATAATTTTTTTTTTTTTAAATATGAAAATTGAAAAGTTACTTTAAGTTGTATTGATATTTCACAGTATAATTTAGTAATATTTTCAAATCAAATAAATGAAGCCTTGTGAGCATGAGACTTTCAAAAACATTTAAATGTTTTACCAACCCTTTTTGAATGCTAATGTAAGTGTCTGACAAATGCATGTATAGTAAAATATATAATTTTCACCAAATCATCAAATATATGTCAAATAATCAACCTGGCAAAATTATCAGTAAAGCATTTAAATCACTTTTGTATACAATGACACATGGATTTTTTTTAACTACTTACTAAATAATGTGTTGAATCTATTTCTTTCACAGCCTCACCTTCATAAAATAGTGAACAGTTCCATGGAACTGGCTCAATCTGCCAAGGAGCCCTATAACTACTTCCTTTTGCTGAGAGCCCTATTCCGCTCTATAGGAGGGGGCAGCCATGACCTCTTGTACCAGGAGTTTCTGCCTTTGCTGCCTAATTTGCTGCAAGGTGAGTGAGAACATTAACTGTAGTTTTTTTCAGAACAGTATTTCTCAACTGGTGGGTCATGACCTTACTGAAAAGGTCATGGACAGTTGCAAAAAAGTGTTTAAATGCAAAAACAAAATAAAATATGAATATCATCTCTTTACATCTAAACCAAAGCTATTTAAAAAAATTAAGAACTGCAATGAAAACACACTAAATAAAATATTTTAAAAAACTAAATGACCACCTTGAGTATTGATACTTTATGGGATCTCTGTAGGTTTGAACATGTTGCAGAGTGGCCTTCATAAGCAGCACATGAAGGATCTGTTTGTGGAACTGTGCCTCACTGTCCCTGTGCGGCTGAGCTCTCTTCTGCCCTACCTGCCCATGCTCATGGACCCACTGGTGTCTGCACTCAACGGTTCCCAAACTCTTGTCAGCCAGGGCTTGCGCACACTGGAGCTCTGCGTGGACAACCTGCAGCCTGACTTCCTCTATGACCACATCCAGCCTGTCCGAGCCGAACTTATGCAGGTAAAACTTTTGACCTGTCACTTTTGACCTGAGCAGAGACCTGAGGATTGATTCAAATGTTCTCTGAATGCCTTTTTTTGACAGGCATTGTGGCGAACGCTCCGTAACCCTGCGGAGACCATCTCCCATGTCGCTTATCGGGTGCTGGGTAAGTTTGGAGGAAGTAACCGGAAAATGCTGAAGGAGTCACAGAAGCTGCAATATGTGGTTACTGAGGTTCAAGGCCCCAGCATCAAGGCAGAGTTCACTGACTGCAAAGCCTCCATTCAACTGCCTATGGAGAAGGTGATGCTTTTTATCATTTTTATACTCCATCTCACTGTGATGTCGTTGCATCATATATGTAGTACCTTGTAGGCTCTTACAATATATCGTCAGTCATCGATACATTTTTATCTAAAAAAAATCACGCATGCCCCCCCAGTATCATGCAGTCCTTCTACCTTGTCATATACTCAGTTTCAGATGGGTTTGGGACTATATGAAGATGTTTCTTTCATGAAACACAAAAAGACATTGAATAATGTGTTGGCTAATCTTGTTCACATAATGACGGGTTAATGTTAAGTTTTGATATGACAAAAAAATAAATAACAATACAATAAAAGTGGTCCATATGGATCTTCCAAAACTTCCAAAATACGATCGATTGTGTGCGATGAACAGACCAAAATACCACCAAATGTGTGCCTTCAGAAGACTTGGAATATAGTGCACAAGAAATACAATTTTCAGATTACTTTGTTTTTACTGTTTATTTGGTAATTTTTCAGCAGGAGATCCAATTTGGTTTAATTTCATGGAAATTAAAAGCCAGTACATTCTTCAACATTCTGTCCAATGGGCTTCAATTGTCATTTTCATTTAAGGTTTAATTCTTACTTTAATAGGGAATTGATACATTTATTAATATTAAATAGCATATTAATATTAAATAGCGCAAATACATTGTCTAGGTATTTGAGGTTGATTTGAGATTAATCCAGATCCACTTGTGTTGGTTATATTTAAGGACTATTACAGAACCATAAGAGACTATCTCATGTTTTTGAAAACCACGAACCACTGCAGCATATGTAAACACCAGTTTTGGTTTCTGGCTTGCTTCTCTATAAACCGTAACAAATCCACTTCCTTTTATGTGTCAATTTGCCCTCAATATGTGTGTGAGAGGGATGGGGAGGTTCAGGGGTTGGAAGAGGGATTCTCGTCATGTAATGAGTACTTGTCAAAGTGTAGTGTGTGCAGAAAGACATCGTCTTCCCCAGGTAATTAAATAGATCATCAGGCTGTAAGCTGTGCTCATCTCTTCCCTCCTGCCCACCCCCCTCTAATCAATCTCTCCCTGCTGTGCAGACGGGATTATTTACTCCAGCTAATGGCCTTTCCTGCTGCTCGTCGCTGCTTGAGAAAACGCAAACTGTCATTTCTGTAATTGTGTTCACTCCACAAAGATGGATGCTACCGCCGTTGTGCCGTCGCTGCTTAATTTCATTTGCATGCGCCCTGTGGTTGCTGCAGGCGGCAGCTGCTGTTTGCAGCCGCCCGGAGCCCAGCGATGTGTTTGGATCGAGACAGACAACAACTCATTCTGTCCCCCATAGGACCGGCCTTCACTCTCGAAGTATGCTCACTTCTTTCAATATGTGTGCGAATCCGTGCACAAGTGCAATTTGATTTAGACACCAGCCAAACTGAGTCGCCTTCCCATTTAATATGAAGCCGTACTTCGTTCCTGCGATCCAGGAACCCAGACATTTGTAAATGAGAGCTAATGTTGCGTAGTTCAAGGAAGTTCTCTACATATCTTCTGCCGTCAAAGACCGATTGTCTCCCATCAGCACTGATGGTTTCTCTGCAGCATGACTGCTTGATTAATCCTGCCCATATTTCTCTAGTTTCCAAGCATCACGGTGTTAAACAAAATGTAAACATTCAGACATGGTGTCAGAGTTCATTAGAAAGGGTTCGTAGGCTCATTTTCTTGATGCCACTGAAGAGGAGGAACAATTTAATGTTGAGGGAAAACTCCCAAAGTGTTTTAAAGAAAAACACATGCTTTTATATAATACACACACATTTTTATGGGCCAGGCCTCCACTGTAGAGGCCTTGAGCTTTTGAAAAATGACATGGTTTGTGTAGAGGGATCTCTTGGGAATAGAACATGTGTACAAGGTTGTGTGACATTTATAATAATGTCTCAACAAGGCAGAACAGCTCAGGACCCTCAGGAATTGTAAAACAGTGCTGTACTGAGAAGTATGGCCCTCTTTTCCTCAACCCGTGTGCCATTTATTTCACCTTTTCCCAGAGCACATCAGTATTAAGAGCTGTTTCTGGGGTTTCTGTCTTAAATTGACTTGCATGTCTGTCAGTGGTAACACTGCCTTGGCTATAATTCATTCAGACAGCCCTTTCTGTGGCAAGCTGCCTTCTATATTTTTGAATCTTATTAATTAGCTCATCTTCTCCCTCGACGTGTCTTACCACTTTAGCTTGTCTCTTTATAATTTAAGGGTTTAAGAGGCATCTAATCACTGCAGAATGTGTTAATGTTTGATGGGTCTTTAAGTGTCATCACAGAAAATTTCACTCAAGCGAGGGAGATTAGTGTCGTATAAATGTGCAACGTAACTTGAATAAAAATGATGTGTGAAGTGCGCGATCATATGTAATTTTGTGATGAGATTTTTATCACTTGAACTAGATTTTTGTGTTGTTAATGGGATGTATTAAGCCGTTTTTGACGTGCACGTTTGGCCCACTGACGCTTAATTCTGTTCTCCTGATGTATTTAGGCTATAGAGACTGCATTGGATTGCCTAAAGAGTGCCAATACTGAGCCGTATTACAGACGACAGGCGTGGGAGGTGATCAAATGCTTTCTGGTGGCCATGACCAGCCTGGAGGACAACAAACATGCCCTTTACCAGCTCCTCGCCCATCCCAAGTAAGACAACCACTTAATGTGTAACGCACTGCCGTCTGTGTGAATAGCTCAATATGAAAAAAAGATTTCCATTTATATTTCCATTTTGCATAATGGATCAAGAGAGTCACGTTGAACTTAAAAAAAAAAAAAGGAAAAACTAAAGAAACTAAATGCTATAACTTTAATGTAGTGATTTTGTTGTGTGTGCAAATATAGCATAGCCTACAAAATCACTACTTTTCATAACCTTCAAATTAATTTATATATATTAAAAATATTTATAAAAAACCCCCCAACAAAACCTATGAATCAAGGAAATAATCAGCATAGCATGATCAAATTAACCATTAATTGCAGCCTATTCTTGTGCACTCTGAGACTGAAATGCGCCTCTGCATTTTTCACAGTTTTTGCTATGTTTGCAGCTCCTCTGGGCCTCGTTCAGTCTGGCCGCCACTGTCTACAGTGTTCAAAGGGCTAATTACTCAGAGCCGTTTCTACTGGCTGGGCAACAGGGTCACATAACCGAGTCATTGATCTCCACGCTGAGGCTAATTGACTGTACTTTATCTGTTTACCCCAAAAGCCAGTCATACAGGCCCCTTAACTGAAATAACCGAGTGTCAGTTATATGGGAAGAGAGCCGTTGTCAGATGTCTTGATTCATGATATCTTCTCTCCCTCTTTCAGTGTGGCACACTGTGCTGGTCATCATGAAAAGGGCCTTTTTCAGAAGGCGGAATGCCCTCTTAATATCGCAAATGCCAGGCTGGATAATTGAGTCCCATTCAAGTGGCAGCGTTATGAATTTGAATTGATCTGACCGCTCTCTTTGGCTCAGTCCTCTCCCTAAGCCAAGCCTTTTAAATAGCGATAATGAAATGGAGCGATCCATCACCACTGCTACCGGCTTTGGCATTATAGAATGCAAGCTTGAGGAAGGATAAAACACTCACTCCATCACTGTGCTGCTATCAGCTGGGGTAAATAACCAAACATGAGACAAAATGTCAGCCAGACCCAAAGCCAGACTCCCATGGGGCTCAGCTGTCTAAACACAAAAAGCCTTTTATACTCGGTAATCAAATCAAATCGCCTGATTGGGTTATTCAACCTCAGGCTCTTGTAATGGAGCGAGTTCATGGATGCGATGCAAAATTAAGAGCCAAATCCCTTTGCTTGTTTTCGACAGCTTCACAGAGAAGTGGATCCCTAACGTGATCATCTCCCACCGGTACAAAGCCCAGGACACCCCAGCACGCAGGACGTTTGAGCAGGCCCTAACGGGGGCGTTCATGTCTGCGGTCATCAAGGATCTCAGGCCTAGCGCTCTGCCTTTCGTTGCCAGCTTGATCCGCCATTACACCATGGTGGCAGTGGCTCAGCAGTGTGGTGAGGAATTTTTTGGTCTGTGTGCTAATGTCATCCGTATTGAAGTTAAATTTTAACATTGCTTGAGATAGAAATACGTGAACTGCACCTGGATTATTTATCATTATATATGGCCTTTTAGGCCTTACTGTTACTGTATGTGGTCCTCCAGTTGCTTCACGGGCCTCGCTTCGCTCCCACGGCTCACGCCCCCCTCTCTGCTTCATGCCACATATAGTTTTATGACTTTTTGCTAAGCCGCAAAGATGCAAGATTTGATTTTCTGTCTGTGTGGGTGAAACATCAGAAGTGCACTCAGGTCATTAAATAACATTCTATTTTCTGCCCTAGGTCCTTTCTTGCTGCCATGCTACCAGTCAGGCAGCCAGCCCAGCACAGCCATGTTCCACAGTGAAGAGAACGGCTCCAAAGGCATGGACCCTCTCGTGCTTATCGACGCGATCGCCATATGCATGGCCTATGAGGAGAAAGAGCTGTGTAAGATTGGGGAAGTGGCACTTGCTGTCATTTTTGATGTTGCCAGCATTATCCTGGGCTCCAAAGAAAGGGTGAGGTTATCTCTAGATATTAGTT
This sequence comes from Pseudorasbora parva, assembly GCF_024679245.1. Taxonomy (NCBI): domain Eukaryota; kingdom Metazoa; phylum Chordata; class Actinopteri; order Cypriniformes; family Gobionidae; genus Pseudorasbora; species Pseudorasbora parva. Next base: position 19,225,548 of record NC_090192.1, read on the forward strand.
TTTTCACAAACCCTTTTTAGAAGATTTTCTGTTGAAACTCGATCTGGTTCTTTTTTTCAGGCGTGCCAACTGCCGTTGTTCTCCTACATAGTGGAGCGACTGTGCGCATGCTGCTATGAGCAGGCCTGGTATGCTAAGTTAGGTGGAGTGGTGTCCATTAAGTTCCTGATGGAGAGGCTTCCTCTGATCTGGGTGTTGCAGAACCAGCTCACTTTCCTTAAAGCCCTGCTCTTTGTCATGATGGACCTCACAGGAGAGGTACAAACACTTTCTAATGTCATTAAAACTTATTGATGGGTTACCTGCATGAACTTCTATATCCCATAATGTCTCTCTTAGGTGTCTAACGGTGCAGTTGCCATGGCAAAGACCACGCTGGAGCAGCTGTTGATACGCTGTGCCACTCCTCTAAAGGATGAGGAGAAGACTGAGGAGCTTCTGTCTGCCCAGGACAAATCCTTCCACCTGGTGACCCATGACCTGGTACGAGAAGTGACCTCCCCCAATTCCACTGTCCGCAAGCAGGCCATGCACTCCCTGCAGGTGCTGGCTCAGGTCACAGGCAAGAGCGTCACCATCATCATGGAGCCTCATAAAGAAGTGAGTATGATAGACTTCAGTATGATTATAGCAGGAATTTCTTTGCCGGCCCAGTCAGATTTTTACTTGCCCTGCTGACATTTTGAGCTTTTGAAAAATGTCAAAATTTACTTTGGCCCAGCCATTAAAAATGGTACATTTATATTATTAAAGACATTTTTATGTGTTAGGAAACAAATATTCCTAGTTTTTCTTATAATTTACAAATAAAAGTAGTTAAAACAAATTAAATTAATAATTTTTTTACATAATTGTTCTCTGCTAAAATAAAAACCATGTATTAATTAAAACTAGATGTTAATTTTTATATTTAAAAATGTAAATACGTAGGTTTGGCAATATAAGATGGGAAATTTATTACTAGAATTTAACTCCAATTCAAAAAGCAATGTTTAGGTCTGTTAGTTTGCTAAATAGTTATATTGATGAGGTTATTAAATCAGCAAAATTCATAGCCACAATTTTCAATATTTCACAGAAAAGCCAATGTTATTCTTATATTATATTCTGTTAGATTAGATAACACTAGACTATCCAAGTGGCCAGTCCATCAGTTTTCTCAGCATAAGCCCAGGGCTATCACACCATTCTTATTCTTAACTCCTGCAAGGAGTTGCAAAGAACTTCCTGCCTCTATTTAGGTTGAAAGAAAGGTCAACTTCTTGCCTCTATTTAGGGAACGTTTAAATCTCTTCTTATTTTCGTCCAGGTGCTGCAGGATATGGTTCCTCCGAAGAAACACCTGCTGCGGCATCAGCCCGCCAACGCTCAGATCGGCCTGATGGAGGGCAACACCTTCTGCACCACCCTACAGCCCCGCCTCTTCACCATGGACCTCAATGTGGTGGAGCACAAAGTCTTCTACACAGAGGTCGGTCTGAAACTCTGCACTGAAGTAAGTAATATGAATACATCAATGTGCTGACGCTCTTTGAACTTCCTTTCTGATTCCACACAGTTGCTGAACTTGTGTGAAGCTGAAGATGCTGCCCTGATGAAGCTGCCCTGTTATAAAAGCCTTCCTTCACTAGTGCCGCTACGCATCGCAGCTCTTAGTATGTGCAACTTTTTCCTTCACATATTCAAAGAACTGTTAAGAATCTGGAACCTGATATCAGTTTTTAAACGTTTAACCGAGGCAGAAACTCTGTGTCATACGAGTTAAACTCCTCACACAAAGTGCTTAGGAGGCCTTGGTTCTCAGCTGGTTGGACAATATTGTTTTTAGCATGTTGCTTAAGTAGTCCATTTTTAATTAGATTTAACTTGTTTTATTGATACTTTGTGTACTTAAACTGGAGTTCAAAAATGTTTTTTTCGATTTTTGCTTTTAGGATGATTTTGGTCTTTGCTAAAAAAAAAAAAAAAAGCTGCATGTATTTGATCAAATGTACACTAAAAAAAAATATTGTGACTTTATTAAAAATATATATTAAAATGTGATGGCAAATTTTCATCAGCCATGTCACATAAACCTTTAGAAATCATTTTAATATGCCAATTTGGCGCTCAAGAAGGATTTCTTTTTAACTTTTTTTTATGTATCGATAAACATGATATGGATAAATGCAAATTTTTCGGTGTGTGCCAAGTAACTGAAAGAAAATAATAAATGCTTACTGTATATTAGGGCCTGCAATCTTGTCAGTTGCTGTTTAACTCTTCCTTGTGTGTTTGTCCAGATGCTTTGGCAGCTTGTAACTACCTTCCCCAGTCCCGAGAGAAGATCATTGCAGCCCTCTTCAAGGCCCTCAACTCCACTAACAGTGAGCTCCAGGAGGCCGGAGAGGCCTGCATGAGAAAGGTCAGCCCTCTCCCTCCACCAGCCTCATTTCCTTTCTCCAATCTTTCTGTCTCTTCCTCTGCCCTGCTGCCTCTAATGAGTCCTGCCTAAAAAGATCAATACAGGATGGAGTGAAACAGGCTGAGAGGAAAATGAATTTGGCCGTGATGCATCGTCTCATTGCGGAAGGCTGGCGTGGCCTTTCTTTTTGCTCTGGTCTAGAGTTTTTCTGCTGCTGTGAGTTGACAGGACAGTAGCAAAAACAGGGTTTTAGGACGCCATTATCGTGTAGTCTTCCTTGTAGGGCATGTAAAAGCAGCTGTCTCTATTAAGCACCCATGGGCTGTTTAATGGCCATTTATATATGCATTGAAGTCTCAGTGTGTATTCATGTTCCTTTGCATTTTTCAGTTCTTAGAGGGAGCTACTATCGAGGTGGATCAGATCCACACACATATGCGTCCCTTGCTGATGATGCTCGGAGACTATCGCAGTCTGACGCTCAATGTGGTCAACAGGCTCACATCTGTCACGCGACTCTTCCCCAACTCCTTCAACGACAAATTCTGTGACCAGATGATGGTAAGTTAATACTTTAAAACAGTTTAGTGTTTGGGTAAAATACATCTTTAGCTTTATACAACCTAAAAATAATTTGGTCCCTTAGTTTGAAACAAAGTTTGTTGGTACTTGATGAAATATACGATATGATGAAAGGGAAAGGCCATGTTTTAACAAAAATGTTGATGACTATTGATTAGGGCTGGGTAAAAAATTATTTCTTGATTTTAATCAATTCTGATTTTGAACTCTGTAAACTTTGTAGCATGTTTCCCATAAAATAAATTGCAAAATGCATTTTGCTTTTGTTTCTTATATGAAACAAAGTCTCCGCTTTCAATTTATGTCAATTTTTTGATGAAATTAAAACAATAAATTCCACCTTGTCGGTTTAATGCAACATTAGCTTGTAGCGCCTCAGTTTGGAGCACATGTAAACCAATAATAACCTTTTCTTTACTATTAGTTACAGCACAAAATAAACATGAATGAACATCAGAAGGCATGTTAAAAGATAGTACAACTTACAGAAATCCGTATCACGTGTTGTGTAATCGCTCAATCGGTGTTTCAACCGCAGAAAGATGTCAATGAAACAGCTTGTAAACGATGTCACGTAATGTTACATTTACCTCAGAAAAGAAATTTAGTGCAAAAAAAACCTCATTAGTCAGCTAGAAAAATAATCTCTATAGATGAGCACTTTGCTAAACTTTTGCACTTAAAGGGATAGTTCACTTTGAAATTAAATTTTGATATGTTTTAGCTTACCTCATGGGCATCCGAGATGTAGGATTATTTGTTTCCCAGTAGTTTCAATTTTGATCATTTTAGGTCAAACCGTTCTTGTCTGTGCCGGTCTATGGTCACCACCTCAAAGATCATACACAGAGAAGTCCAAATTAAACAATCCCCCATCGTAAGTACACACTGATGGCCTAAGACACGAAACGAGCGGACCTGCATTATGTGAGGCACAGACAAGAACAGTTTGACCTAAAATGATCAAAATTGAAACTACTGGGGAAACAAATACTCCTACATCTCGGATGCCCATGAGGTAAGCTAAAACATATCAAAATTTAATTTCAAAGTGAACTATCCCTTTAATGCACTATTGCATATTTATAGTATTTTTCTTAACTTATTCTTCAATATTTAATGTATGTTTAAATCCTAATGACAGCCATTATTTAAATGTTTACAATAAAAGTGTATACATAATTAATTAAAAATGTTATATAAAGATATTATAAAAACTTGCTTATGTGTAATTATTAGCGTACAAATCAGTTTATTTGAACCTTTTGATGAAACAACTGGGATTTCTTGTATAGTTATACAGAATATGTTTCCCTTTAGGCCATGTACTTTACCTGATAGGACCCAATTAATTGATGTTGAATCAAATTGAAAGAATCAAAATTTAATCGACTTGTGAAATTTGTATCAATGCATGTATCATTTTTTTAAATTATATATATAGAATATATATAGAATATTATAATTTTCTATTGTTTATATCCCATTTTTCAAAGGGATCAAGATTACAGGAGATAATGGTAGAATACACTGCATCAGGGGTTTTCAAACTGGGGTCTGGGATATATATATATATATATATATATATATATATATATATATATATATATATATATATATATATATATATGGGAAAATGTATATATATATATATATATATATGGGAAAATGTATATATATATATATATATATATGGGAAAATATATATATATATATATATATATGGAAAAAAAAAAAAAAAAAATATATATATATATATATATATATATATATATATATATGTATATATATATATATATATATATATATATATATATATATATATATATATATATATATATAATAATAATTATATTCAAATAAATGAGTAAAGCAATCAATTCAATCTAAATAAAAAATCTGATAATTTGTATTAAATTAGATTACAAATAAATAACATAAAATGATTAATATAAATAAATAAAAATTTGATTTAAAATTATATAAGAGAGAATTCATACAACAATACATTACTACATTGAGTAGAACACTGTAACTGAAACTAATTTGTTTAAATGTATAAATTGAGTGTTTATGAAAGACCGATGCCTTATAAATTTTAGGATGGGGGTCCCTCACACAGGGATGATCATATTTGGGGATTCGTGGCATCTAAAAGATTGAAAACCCCTGCACTACATTATTCAGAGGACTCAATGTTTTTCCTGCTCTTGCAGCAACATCTGCGTAAATGGATGGAGGTGGTGGTGATCACGCATAAAGGAGGCCAGCGTAGTGATGGCAGTGTGAGTATAAGCTTGTTTTGATATTTTCGTTGAATACGCTGGGGTTTGTTGGTCTTTGATTCCAACAAAGGCCAGTATTTTGCTTTACTTTTAATTATATATCAAACTTTACAAGGGTGGCAGCCTCGTAATTTATCTGTGAGCGAAAGGGGTTTCTGCATATGGAGAGCTGAGATGAGCGCTCTGGACTCGACTCCCCCCTCCAGCCCAGATCGCCCCACTCAGACTCAGTGAGTGGCCATATTACAATCAATGATTGATTAGGCGCCATCCACCCCCAGGCCGCCTAAGTAACGAGCCGCAGAGTTCTGGATCCTCGTTATCTTGTTGGACAGATAACCTTGTAGAATAAAAGGTGAAGGGGGGGAAAAAGCCTTGCTGTTTCCACGCTTCAAAACGAGCTGCCATTCTTTCTGTCTCGTTCACGCCCTGCATTTCTCAAAAATGTATTATAATTAAATGCAAATTGGCCCTCTGTTCCTGCAGTTCTTAATATTCTTACAACAATGACAGAATGACCAGCCATACATGACAATGAGGTGGGGTCAGTCAGGTTCAGGTTTGGAGGGGTGGGGAGCATTCAGAACACTAGTTCCCGAAGATTAGTTTAGTCATACTGAGAAAAAGAAGGTCGATTCAGGGAGAGCGTACAGATTTAGCCTTCATGAGAACACATACTCGGAAAAGCTCATGCTGGGGTGGTAGCATTCACCATTGTTTGTTTTTGTGTAAAAATATCTTGACAGTGTCCCAAAAATAGTGAGATGATGCACTCCGGGCTCATGAAGACTGCATTGTTTTTCTGTGCCATTCTTTATATGAGGGCATTTTTATTCAAATTTATCTTCAAAATAAAAATTTGTGAACTTCATATTTTACCCCTAGGAACCCCCCATGAATATAAATGCTATTTATTAGGACGGCTAAGATTCTGACATTTATGAAAGTTATAAAAATTTTACCCCCTGAATTATTCTCACTGTAATGCAAAAAAAAGGGTTTTAATATGCAATATTGCAGCATTAGTTGTAATTTCTTTTAAAAACTGGAGTTGCTTCATGTTTTGCTGTTGTAGTTAGGGATTCACTGTTGTTAATACTGGCACCGGTGTTGGTACGAAATTGCGCTCATGTACTTGTTCTCATTAAAATACTCAAGATACAAAAAAACACAAAGAAATACCAGAACATATAAGAGAACAGAGCGCAGAATGAAGATATCTAAGATTGTGGATGTCTATGTTGTAAATGTATCTAATTTAGGGGTGAGCGATATAATCAAAATATTATATCATGATGAGTCATTTTATTTTATAATACTAATATGCATCTCAATATAGTTATTTTTGCTTTTTAAGTTTAAATAAAACTCTATTTGAATCACTGACTAAATACTTTACCAAGGAAATTAATAACAATCAATCACAATAATTTTGTTCATGAGCTGATAAAGTGAAGCATATTTAGTGGATTCAGTGCGCAGTCCTGACAATAATCAAAAAAATGTTTGACTGTTCCTGCTAGGTTTTGTGAGGTTCACGTGGATTATGTAAAATAATATATAATGTGTGTAAAGTATGTATGCGTATATAAAATATTATCTCCAGCATAAAATATTATTGAAAGTATTTATGCTACTTTCACCTGTTATTAAACTATGGAGTGATTACTCAGTACTTGTTCTCTGTCAAGATGTGTTTAAATGTTTAGAAACTATCATTGGTTTTGCAGTTAAAGGGTTAGTTCACCCCAAAAATGGAAATTAGCACATGATTTACTCACCCTCAAGCCATCCTAGGTGTATAGGACATTCTTCTTTCAGACGAACACAATCGGAGTTCTATTAAAACATGTCCTGGCTCTTACAAGCTTTGTAACGGCAGTGAATGGCAGTTTGTCTCCGTGTCTGTTTTTGAAGTCCACAAAGTACATCTGTCCGTCGTAAAAAATAATTCACATGGCTCCGGGGGTTTTAATAAAGGCCTTTTGAAGCGAATCGATGCATTTGTGTGAGGAAAAATATCCATATTTAAGATGTTATTAAGTAAAATAACTAGGCAAAAGGCAAAAGAATAACTGAACTCACACATACGCAGAGGTTTTGCTTAGCTTTTGGCCCTTTATTTAGCGCCCCCAATCCCCCCAATGTGGATTTTTTTGATGATGGACAGATAGACTATTATGGACACAGACACAAACACAAACTACCATTCACTGCCATTATAAAGCAACTTGAGTAAGTAACAAGTACACAGCCCAGAACGAAGATTTCTCTGCATAGAAATACACCCCCTCCACCCACCATTCACCTGAACCCATCTCCTCAATCCATACAGTGCTCATTATCCACACTGCTTTGCTGATTGTTTGTTGTCTCCTGTTCTGGCGCAGCCTGCCATGGAGGGTGTAGAGGTGAGATGGCGGTCTGCTGTGGGGTCTTCACTGGCTCCGCTCTCATTGTGCTTGTGATTACTCTGTGCTAGTGGAGTCTTTGTAACTGTATCTCTGTGTCTGTGGTATTGTGTTTGATCCTTAAGTTTCACATTTCTGAGGTGGTCCCTCTCAAATGAATCTGTGATGTTTTTTCAGGAACCTACCTGCCACTCTGACTTTCCTGCAAACGTTCCCCAACTTGTCACTGTTGATTATATATTACAGGAGGTAGACTTGGGTTTCCACTGCTGGTTATCACTAACAATCACTTTGATGCATTCCTCTGTTCACCTCTGCAGGAAATGAGGATCTGTTCGGCCATTATAAATCTCTTCCATCTGATACCAGCTGCTCCACAGACCCTGGTCAAACCTTTGCTGGAGGTGGTCATGAAGACGGAGAGGGCAATGCTCATAGAGGTACAAAAATGTTGGTCTAATCTGTAGCTTAAAGCAGCACTTGGCAACTTTTGCTCTCGGGGTCCCCCTACAGTTTGGAAAAATAATGTCCTCAACTACTGTCGTGAGCTCTGTCATCCTACAACAGGGGATGCCATCGCGCGTGCATTTGTTGACATGACAACCCTGATAGCCCTGAACTAGTGATGTGTGGGTCGTCTCATAACCCGCGGACCCCGTATGTCTATTTAATGGTCACGGGTGCGGGGCGGGTTGTAAAAATAAATACAGTGTTGCGGGCCAAATAACTTCATAAAAGTGGCGCCGCGGGTTTGGTGCAGCACTAACAGTTAACCTGAACACTGCAAGAGGAGTTCACATGCAGGTGTTCTTCTGGCGTCGCGTGTGAAATGTCTTCATCCTTGGTAACGTTCCAGTCAGTGGCATATGTTTCAGCATGTCATATTAATATAATTTCATAGGTTTTATTTTTTTCAAACGCCAAATAATCACGATGCTCACGTTTACAAGCCAGCGTCATTAGTCTATTTGTTACCGTTTTACAGAATCTATATAATATTTCAATTCAATGTTTCAGTGGTAAGTAATCACCATAACAAGCAGGACAGCATCGGTCGGGCACGCCTCCTTCAGCTCACGCCAACGAGCAATCGCTGGTCCATTGTTGATCCTCGTCCTGCCTTTAATCCCATCACTTTTTCGTTTCCTCTTATTGCTTTCCTTCAACAAAACCTTTTCTTTCTTATTTGTCTCTGCTGCTTCGGACATGACTATATTATCCGACGAACAAAGTTGGGCTCGCACGTCCGAACTTAAGAAAGTGTGGGTGTTGGTGGAAGTGACGTATATGCCGTAAAGCAGTCGAATTTTGTAGTTCTTTTTGTTCTCGGGTTACTACCCGAAACCCGAAGTTTAAAAGTACGATTAAAAACGATACAGACCCCATCAGGCTATGGCAGATGCGTCATTCAACCTATTGTAAGTCGATTTATCATCACAAGAGTCTTAAAAAATATATTATGAAGGTGGAAAAGTTACCTAGTGCTGCTTTAAGGGAATGCTAGTTCAGTTTGTTTGAACTGGGCCTGTTAATTAATTGCATCTTCATTTGTGGGATTATATAAATGTTGCTTATTCAAAGACTAATATGACAGATTTATGAATCATTGAATTGACTTTATTGAAAAACATTGTTTTTTTTTTTAAATTAATACATTTTCACCAAGTATGCATTAAATCGATCTAAAATAGACATTTACAATTTGTCAAAATATTTAAATATCAAATCAGTTCTTTTCTTTTAAACTTTCTATTCTTCAAAGAATCCTGAAAAAATGTTTCTACAAAAATACCAAGTAGCACAACTGATTTCGACATTGATATTAAGAAATGTTCCTTGAGCACCAGATCATTAGAATTTATAAAGGATCATGTGACATCGAAGACTGGAGTAATGGTGCTGATAATTCAGCTTTGCCATCATATCATGTGTCATAATATTATTGTTTTGATCAAATTAATGCATTTGTGAGCTTACTAATTTGAAAATGGCAATTTATACATTGTTAATATATTGTGGCTTTATGCAATCATTTTGTGTCTGTGTTATTACTTCACAGGCAGGCAGTCCTTTTAGAGAGCCGCTGATCAAGTTCCTGACACGTCATCCATCTCAAACAGTGGAACTCTTCATGATGGAGGCCACGCTCAACGATCCACAGTGGAGTCGCATGTTTATGGTGTTTTTCTTTTTTCCTTCTCCATACCTCTACTGTATTTTGTGTCTTCGCTAGAAAAAAATCTTGCCGTGATATGTTATGTGTGTATTATTTTCCTTCATCTTTTTTACCATTATTCATTTGCAGAGCTTCTTGAAGCACAAAGATGCCAAGCCACTTCGAGATGTCTTGGCTTCTAACCCAAATCGGTTTGTCCCTCTGCTGGTTCCTGCTGGCCCTGCTGCAACTGTGAGACCCGGGTCTCCCTCCACCAGCACTGCACGCCTTGATCTGCAGTTTCAGGCCATCAAGGTGGGCCACACTGTCTTAACAGTCATTTACTGTTAGTTTTGATGTAATGTGCTTGTTTGTTGAGCCTGAATATTAATGAGAATTCATACACTTCCTCAGATCATAAGCATCATTGTGAAAAATGATGAAGGCTGGTTGGCAGGTCAGCACTCTCTAGTGAGTCAACTCAGACGTGTATGGGTCAGCGAGGCCTTCCAGGAACGCCACCGCAAAGACAACATGGCTGCAACCAACTGGAAAGAGCCCAAACTTCTAGCGTTTTGTCTGCTTAGCTACTGCAAGTAAGTGTTTTCTTATTGGTGGTGCAAAAATGACATGCTTCACTAATGTTGTTGCAAATATTTTAAAGGGTTAGTTAACCCAAAAATGAAAATTGTCATGAATCACTCAACCTCATGTCATTCCAAACCCGTAAGACCTTTATTCATCTTCGGAACACAAATTAAGATATTTTTGAGCTGTGACCCCTCCATAGACAGCTAATTAATGAAGACTTTCAAGGTACAGAAATGTAGTAAAGACATTGTTAAAATCATCCATGTGACTACAGTGGTTCACTCCTAATTTTATGAAGTGACGAGAATACTTTTTGTGCGCAAAAAACTAATTCAATTTCTTCTAGCCTGTGTCAGACTCTCATGCTGTTGAGGTAACGTAAACAGTGCAGTGCTTCCAGAACGCAGGCTTGGCCGACGCTGTTCACGTGAGCACTACAACGTGTGCACAAGTCCTTCTGTTGTAGAACTAGGAAACAGTGCTAGAAGAAATTGTTGAATGAAGTTTTGTTTCTTTTTTGCACCCAAAAAGTATTTTCGTCGCTTCATAAAATTGAGGTTGAACTACTGTAGTCACATAGCCTGACAAGCCAGACCCACATCAAGATGTTTGGTCTGGAAACTCACCATTGACAGGGCTCAATCCGAGGGGCGGGATAAACGGTTGTCTTTCAAACTCCCTCTGCACGCGATAGGATAGCGCTACCACCAACCAGAAGGTGAAACAGAGCTTGTTGATAGATTAAACATTCGCTGTATCCAGTCAGCAAAACTCTGAACACATCTTTCCTTTTTAAGAATGACTTCAGTGCCGTTCTTTGTTCTTTTCTCAGAGAAAAGCTTAACTCCAAGTCTTCCGGAGGCGCGGGCAGAGCTGATTCGAAAGACCGCCGTTTGCCAGTTTCTGTGTTTACTAGAAGCACGCAAACGCAACTCGGCCATCGTAATTATGGCCCGCCCACCGACTCTATACACGATGTGATTGGCCCGGCAAGAGTTAGGCGAATACAGCTCAGAAGGGTATTGAGAGTTGCTAGACGACACTCACGGGCAGATTAGATTTGCTGCCGCTAGGGTGCGTCTAGATTTCTAGGCTAGTAGTCACATGGGCAATTTTAAGAAAAAAAGGGTAGTTTTTACTATCTTTCTGGGCCTTGAAAGTGTTAATAATAGCTGTCTATGGAGGGGTCAGAGAGCTCTCGGATTTCATCAAAAATATCTTAATTTGTTTTCTGAAGATGAACGAAGGTCTTGAGGGTTTGGAGCGACATGAGGGTGAGTGATTAATGACAGAATTTTCATTGATGGTGAACTAACCCTTTAAAGGGATAGTTCACTTTAAAATGAAAATTCTGTCATCCTTTACTCACCCTCAAGTTGTTTCAAACCTGTATACATTTCTTTCTTCAGCTTTCTTCAACTAGGGAAGATATTTTGAAGAATGTCAGTAAACAAACTGGAGCCATTGACTTCCATAGTATTTTTTTTTTCCTACTATGAAAGTCGATGGCTCCAGTTAACTGTTTGGTCCCTTTAGTAGTTAACTATCCCTTTAAGTGTTATTAGTTTGGAAAATCTAAAATACAACATTTTGATTTTGACACTAAAGTCATGCATTTTCCTTCAGACGCAACTACTCTGAGATTGAGCTGCTCTTTCAGCTGTTGAGAGCTTTCACTGGCCGCTTCCTGTGCAATATGACATTCCTGAAGGAGTACATGGAGGAGGAGATCCCCAAGAACTACAGCATCACGCACAAACGAGCGCTCTTCTTCCGCTTTGTGGAGTTCAATGACCCACACTTCAACGATGAGCTCAAGGCGAAGGTGAGGTTTATACCATTATACTGCTGTGAGATTTAACCTGCGAGGAGAAATAATGAATTTTGCCTTTGTGAAGACCTCTCATTTTTGATTAAGAGCTACCATGAGTGAGACTGACTGATACGACACGGACCTCTATGGTCAACATTGTAAATTTCACCTTTCTGTTCAGAGTGGCTCAGCTTCACGCTCTCTTAGCGTTGACCATCTAATGTGGCTAACAACCAGCCCCTGTTGAATATGTATGTTTGAGAAGGGGAAGGTGACAGGGACTGGCCGTGCATGACACACTTGGCTCTCAAAGGCACGTCTTCACCGCCATCTGAAGTCTTTGAAGAACGCTAATGAATATTTATCTGCAGATTACTCTAATAGGCATTGCTCATATGCTAAGGGGGTTTGCCTTTAATCATCCCTGGAGAAGATGGGAACTTTTTCTTCTAGCTCGGATGTACCAGTAATTCAGATGTTAACTTGATTCGGTTGCGTTTTCACCATCACTGAGGCAAAATTAAAACAAATCTTGCTTTTTGTTTTAAATGACAAAATATCACAGCATTTTTTAAATGGTCCCTTCTGTTTTTATTCTGTGAGCATCCTTATTGTCTAGCCCTGTGAAGGAGTGCTTATAGTGGGCGAGCTCTACCTGGAGTACATGGACCCACTGGTAAACGGGTCATTGTGGTGTTCAAGGCTGCTCTTCTTATTCCCACTTCATGTTTATTCATGTGAAAGAATTCCATCAAGTTTGAGAAAATGATCAAATGCCAGTTGATTAAAATGAACTGGATGTTCTCCTCCAAATGCCACCCCCTACAATGACATTGAGAAACGGTAGAAGTTCATTGGCGGATAGTCTTCACAGTTTTGATGGCTGAGGCCGTTCCTGCTCTGCTATATCACCCTCACAGCCAAAAAGGCATTGCATCCCAAACATTCCCCAGGAGAGCTCAGCAGCTGCACACTCTTAACAGAATACATGTTTAAGGTGATGTTTTCAGGCAGCTGGTGCCTTGGTGGTTTGGGCTGTGATGGATTGTGTAGAAAAGGATTTGTTGTGATCCATCACTCATGTTAACGGTAGAGGGGCTCATTAGGACGAGGGATAATGAAGCAACACCTGCAGCCCTACAGCACCAATGTTTGAATAAATCCACACGCTGATGCACACCAGCTACCAAACAACGCAATTATTGTGTCTGACTGGACAAACTATTGTCTCGTCTAAGTACAAAACTAGAATTATCCCATAGCTTAAATTGGTGTTTAAAGACACTAATTATATAACACAAAGAGGTGGCATCTGGAAAGTTAAGGTTGGAGGAATTAGGGTTTTTGAGCATCTAAAAACATGGTAACTAATAGCTGATGACAGTAATATGATCATCATCAGAGTGGTTAATAACAGTGAGCTTCCAGCTGAACTGAATCAGAGCTGCCACATTGTGCCTGTCTCTGTCTCTTCTGTCATTATACTTTTTAATGGTTTTATTTATGCCAGAGCTACCAAAGCAGCCCGAATTTTCATTTGAGGAAATTCAATCCATTTAGTATAATGCTTAAAACAATGATCTTATAATTCTATATTAACAATAATAATGTGTATATGTATACTAATAACATTTATTATTATTATTTTTATTATCATTTTGATGATGATGATGGATGATTAGTAGTAGTAGTAATAGCAGAGGCGGACAGCAAGTGAAGCATTTTTACTTTCTATTCAAGTACAAATGTACTTTATCATTTTTTCTTTGGAAAACTTTTACTTCACTACATTCAAAAGCGTAATGACATATTTTTTTTACTGCCCTACATTTTCATAAATAAGTTTTAATATTAACTTTAATACTTACATAAAAAAATTAGTAATTACTTTCTTGTACTCAAGTAAAACTGAAATACTTTTACTTGAGTTAAAGAAAGTACTACATTTATGTAATTAAGTATTAAATGATATTCAATATGAAATTTAGTGAAGTAAAAAGTACAGTATTATGCTTTAGAATGTTGTGAAGTAAATGTTTTCCAAAGAAAAATACTCAAATAAAGTACACACGCTTGAAAAATTTACTTAAGCAGAATAAAAATACTTTGTAGTAGTAATAAATCATTAATATAAACAATGTAAATAAAACAAATGCCATTTTGCCAAATGCCACAAAAAAAAAAAAAAAAAAAACGCATCTATTTTCTCTTTTTTTTTCCCTACAAGATATCAAACAAGAATATCAAAGAACTCGGAATGTATCTGTTTATAGATGTAAATAAATAAATGTTGCTTGTCTATTATTTTTGTCCATTGTCCAGGTGTTGCAGCACATCCTGAACCCAGCCTTCCTGTACAGCTTTGAGAAAGGGGAAGGCGAGCAACTCCTTGGGCCGCCAAATCCAGAGGGTGACAACCCTGAGAGCATCACTAGTGTCTTCATAACGAAGGTAAAGCCTATCCAGCAGCTCCAGACCAGCTCTTTATCGAGTCACTTGTTCATTAAGGATGACCTCTGGCTGTTATTCACTGGCGGAAATATCAAGGCCACACTAAAAGCCATAGTGTTTTTTAAACTGACCCAATGAGGCACATAGGTGAAGGTTAAACGCCTTTTTTTATTTCATGCTTAAATTGATTGTTCACTCCCCAGGTGGCACAGCAAAAGTGGCTGCCAACTACTCCGGGTGTGTGTGTCCATGGTTTGCTGTGTGTGTGTGTGTGTGTGTGTGTGTGTGTCTGTGTGTGTGTGTCTGTGTGTGTGTGTGTGCGTGTGTGTGTGTGTGTGTGTTCTCTACTCACTACTCCTAATGTTTGTTTACTAAGATGAGTTTAATACAGAGGACACATTCTGAGTATGTGTTACTATACTTGGCCTTCACATGTCACTCTCACTTTCAAAGAGCAAACCAGCCAGTCTGTTTGTTCCCAGAGTCTGTTTTATTTCAACACCTCCAGCTGGAGAGGAACTTGATTTTGAAATAAATGTTTAAATCTGCTGTACATCACAGCCATTTCCTCACGACACAGTGAGAAACAACACATCTTTTAGTATGGTCTTTTATGCATCTTTTAGGTACTTGACCCTGAGAAGCAGGCAGATTTGGCAGACTCATTGAGGATCTACCTGCTTCAGTTCTCAACCCTTCTGGTAGAGCACGCCCCTCACCACATCCATGACAACAACAAAAGCAGGAACAGCAAGCTGAGGCGTCTCATGACCTTTGCTTGGCCGTGCCTGCTCCCCAAAACATGCGTGGATCCGGCCTGCAAGTACAGCGGCCACCTCTTGCTGGCTCACATTATTGCCAAGTTTGCAATTCACAAGAAGATTGTGTTACAGGTGAGCATGCACCTGATTTTCAGATGCCTAAAGTACTATGAATCGCCTTTATCTGATTTTGTCCGATTTAACACAAAATATTGGTTTAAAATAGTAAGAGAAATAGTTTCTTTAACAGCAGATGAATCTGACGTGGAGAAAAAACAGCAAGCCTATGAAAATTATAATAATCATATTTAGTATAATCTCCAGCCGATAATATCAAATAGGATATTGGCAAAATGTACAGTGCATTCACAAAGTATTCACAGCAATTCACTTTTTCCAAAAAAAATTGTTACATCCCTATTCCAAATGGATTAAATTCATAATTTTGTTCCCTCAATTCTACAAACAATACTCAATAAAGACAACGTGAAAGAAGTTTGTTTGAAATCTTTGCAAATTTATAATTTTTTAAAAAATAAAATAAAAAACACGTAATCTGAAATCTTTAGCCTGAATGGCAAGGGTCATGTATGGAGAAATCCAGGCACCGCTCATCAACAGGCCAATACCATCCCTAGAGTGAAGCATAGTGGTGGCAACATCATTCTATGGGGAAGTTTTTCTTCAATCTTTTTGTGTGTGTGTGTGTGTGTGTGTGTGTGTTTGTTTTAATAATATTGGAAAGACTTCAAACAAACTTCTTTCCCGTTGACATTATTGGGTATTGTTTGTAGAATTGAGGAAAAAAATAATGAATTTAATCCATTTTGGAATAAGACTGGAACATAAAACTTTCCGGATGCACTGTACATTTTGTACAAATATAAGTACAAATAGGTTGTAGAGTCCAGATGTTTCTTTTAAAAGGCCAAAGGGTTTTGTGCATCAAAAATGCCTTTGAAAATATACTCTACCATTTCAGGTTTTTAAAGTAAGTTTCTTACAAAGGCTGCATTTATTTTATCAATAAAACTTTAATAATATTTCTCAACATTACAATTTATATTATTTTACTAGTAAACTGTTTTCTTAAAGTAACTTGTTTTTTTATTTTAAAATGTAGTTGATCATTTTCATGACAAAGCTTGAGAAAAGTTTTCTAGAAAAGCTTTATATTTTTATGAAATGTTTATATTTGAAATAAAGCTGTTGTGACGCACTTAATTCCTTGCTGAATAAATCTTAATTTCTTTGTAAAAACAAAATCATATTGACCCCAAACTTTAAAATAGTAATGTAAGTCAATAGTTCTCATTTTATTGACACAATTTAAAAAATCATTTGTTTCTTTATATTATTGTGGTCACACCATTTGATTACAAACCCAAATTGCTTACTTACCTTAGTATTTCAAAGGATAGAGCATTTGCTACTTCAAGTTATTTGGGGAAGTCGCTTCAGTCAGCTACTGTGAAATGCTGTTAAACGTCAATGTATCTGTTCTGTTCAGGTTTTCCACAGTCTGCTAAAGGCTCATACTATGGAGGCACGTGCCATTGTTCGGCAGGCCATGGCAATTCTCACACCTGCTGTACCTGCTCGGATGGAGGACGGTCATCAAATGCTCACGCACTGGACCCGCAAGATCATTGTGGAGGAGGGCCACACAGTTCCCCAACTTGTTCATATACTTCATCTCATTGTACAGCACTTCAGAGTATGTAACATCACTTAACACTCTAAAGATAATTGTTATACTGATGTCTCCCGTACTACAGCTAGTGCATATCCACAGTGCGTTTTATTTGTAGTCATGCCTTTTTAAGGTCTATATTGCATAGCTTTAGCTGTTAGTTTGTTTGGTAGTTCAAATAACAATTCTTTTTTTTTGTAGCTTGCTTGATGGTACGTGTCTCTGCTTACAGGTATATTACCCAGTGAGACATCATCTGGTTCAGCACATGATCAGTGCTATGCAGCGATTGGGCTTCACCCCTAGTGTGACTATTGAACAGAGGAAGTTGGCAGTGGATTTAGCTGAGGTGGTCATCAAATGGGAGCTCCAGAGAATCAAAGACCAACAGGTCTGTTGCCAAAATGGCAAAATCAGTGTTTTGGTTAATTTCATGTGATTTTAAAATGTACTGTGCTTTAGATACCGGCAGTTTATTGGGGATCAATTTCTTTTTGCAGCCAGAATCGGAGGCTGATTCAGTAAGTGTTGGGGAGGGGACAAGTGGAGCCTCTGCTGCTATGAAAAGAGGAATGTCTGTTGATTCAGCACAAGACGTGAAGAGATTCCGCACTGCTGCTGGTACTGTCGGCACGGTGAGGAAACCTTAAACCGCTCGCTAAAGCCTGAATGTGACCACTATAATCAGTCTTTTGCGCTCTGTACTCTGATGGCCTGTGCCATGTTGAAGTACATTGGTTATATTATGTTTGTGTTATGTGCAGGTCTTTAGCCGCAGCCAGTCGATGCCAGGCACTGAGGCTTTACTTACCAAACCTGTGGAGAAGCAGCACACCGATACAGTCGTCAACTTCCTTATCCGCATCGCGTGCCAGGTAGTTCTTTCAGACCTGCTTAGTGAATCTTACTGAAGGGTCCACTAAAACTTGCACAGGCTAATTCCTGCTCTGTGTTTGCAGGTGAACGATAGCACTAATGTAGCAGGCTCCCCCGGTGAGCTGCTGTCCCGTCGCTGTGTGAACCTCATGAAAACTGCCCTCAGGCCGGATATGTGGCCCCGTGCCGAACTTAAACTCCAGTGGTTCGACAAGCTCCTCATGACTGTAGTGAGTTAGAATTCATTTTTTTATAACAGAAATGGTGAATGTAAAAATGTGTTGTGTTTTAACAGCTAGGCCACAACTAAATTTAAGTCTGGATGTGAAATGTATTAGTTTTTTACGCATTGTAAAAAAAAGAAAAGAAAAAAAGAAAGTTTGACAAATGTAATGCCTGTTTCACACATACTCCGCCTGCAGTCCGTATGCGACGCAGGAGCAGCACGAGCTGTTGTGCTTTCACATATGCCGCGTTTGCAGTGCGCAAATGACCCACGGGTACGGTGCGGCATTGCTGCCACATACATATTTTTTTCACTTAATTATGTCATAATAACGCGATCTTATGTCGTAAAAACTATATCTTTTCTCGTAATAACGGGGTTATGTTGTAAAAACAACATAATTTTCTTGTTAAACCGACATATATTTTCTCCCAATAAGGACGTGTTGTATGATGTGTACAAAATATGCCTTTATCCACATTAGAGAATTTATAAAGCATATGTGCCTTTGTAACACTTCCTTGCTTAAAAAGAAGCAACCTCAGCGTAATCTTCCGCTGCCTGTATTCATGGCACTGCCCAAAAGCACAAAATTGTTGTATTTTATTGATATAGCTTACATAATAGTTCATAATAAACAGTTTAGCACACAGGTGCGAATTTATAAATATTTGGATTCGTGCAGAATGGTTTAAGTTTTGTTTCAGGCTGGCCTAATTTGTTTAGGCTTTAAAATAAAAATAGTTTGAAGGCTAATGAATAGCATAATTTATGTTTGTTTTACATTTATTTTTTTCATTCTTGTTGTGAATTGCGTTACATTTTAAGGATTTGTTGTGGAAACAGCCTCAAATAGCTACATGTTGATAATGTTTGTATACATTTAGTTTTTACCAGTATTTTTAATAACATGGGAATGACACACTAGTGTGATTTACCTAGGTTTATTTCTTAAGTCATACGCAGTGCGTTTAGGAGAAAATGTGTTGTTATTACGAGAAAATGTTGTTTTTACGACGTAACATCTCGTTATTTCGAGAAAAGATGTCATTAAATTGACATAAGATCTCGTTATTAATTGAGTGGAAAAAATAATATATATGTGGCAGCAATGTGTCACTGTACATGGTTGTATACCACAACACAACATTTATTCATTATTTTTTAATTTCAAATCTATTATTTTTTTGGTACTGTTCATGGCTTGTCAGCATTGCAATATACTCTTTCATAGATGTCAGGTTTAAACGCACTACATTTACATAACGTTTTATTAAATGCATTCCTTTATATTTGTACTTAAGATTTATATATTAGGCCTACGTTGCTCACGCAGGTGGCAAAACATTTAAACATAGACCTATGTTATAGCCTATGTTAAAATCTAAAATATTTTACATTAAAACTTACAATAGACAAATCTAGTATTTTCTTTCATTTTTAAATCTTTTAACAAGAAATTCTGCAGGTCATAAAGAACTTTGTTTTTCCAGCTCCAAGAAAGGATGAGTGCTCTCCATTTAAGTCTCCTATAGTTTACCTAAATGCTGTTTTCCTTGTTTTACCCGAGGCAAAAAAGCCATGTGTTGACTTTGAAACAGAGCAGACTTTAAATTATATGCATATGTGGTAAAATTACTTGATTTTCATATCAATACATAAAACAGAGTATATGCACTGCATATGACTTAAGAAATAAACCCAGCTAAATAACACTGGTGTGTCATTCCCATGTTATTAAAAATACTGGTAAAAACTAAACGTTTACAAAGATTATCAACACGTAGCTATTTGAGTCTGTTTCCACAACAAATCCTTAAAATGTAATGAAATTCACAACAAGAATGAAAAATATAAATGTAAAGCAAACAAATTATGCCATTCATTAGCCTTCAAACTATTTTTATTTAAAGGAACACGGTGTAGGATTTTTGCTGTAAAATATCCAAAAACCATTAAAAATTAACCATTAAAAACAGTGTTATATATTTTGTTCCGTTGAGGTCTTAAAATATCCCAAGTTTATCCAACTATTTGTAAATTGTGAGGAAATTGCTACTTTAACCAAGGAGCCGGGGCGTCTGAGGGAGTCGCCTGTCAATTGCGTCATATCTGCGTTACCCTCGGTTTTATTTGGCAAAAATGCTTTACTCTTAGCAGTGTACAACAAGTGTCACAGCAGCCACTGAGCGAACGCACAGGGTAATGTGATAACATAATTTTAAACACATTAAATGTATCTTATATTATAAACAGGGCTGCGTTACCTCATACTCATGATCGGAAAAGCAGAAATGGCGCCGACGACTGTGTCCCGTCATAATAAAGTGTCCTGTTGCTCTCGAGCCGTGTGTTTGCGTAACAATCACTTCAGCGGCCTTTTTAGCTCCCTCAACACTAGCTCCTGCTCTGCTTCATACTACAGTAACATTAATGATCACATCCATGAACATGAGTCCTATCCCGATTCTTTTCCACCGGCTGTGAGGTGAAGACCACATGATTCTGAGCTGAAACTTGCCGTCATCAAACTACGGCTTTGTTTTGAATAGGTGCCCTCTAGTGGACGGAAAAAGGACATAGCGCAGCTTTAATGCAAACAATGCGCTGTCACTTTAATTTAGTGCATCCAGCAAAGAAAAAAATTGTCTCTGTGTGGAAACGATTGCCGCACTGCTGGAAACGATTGCACCACTCCTGGAATGCCTTGCTGGACCCCATCCGCGTGCAGTGTGAAAGCTTTTGATCGGTTAACATGGGTACGGAAAAAATACACACCGCTTACACACTGCAAACGGAGTAGGCCTATGTGTGAAATGGGCATAAGTGTGAAAACCAACACTCAGTCTGATTTTCACATGTGATTTGACTAGTGCAAATGCACTCTCTGACAGTAGAAAGCAGATCTTTACCATAGTTTCTCCAGACACAAAGCGCTACATAACTTTGTTTCTGACACCTGCTTGTAACAGAGGAAAAGGACATCGAAAACTATTTGCATGTTTTCAAACAGCTGTTGTGATTTTATAGTCTTAATCGGAGAACACCAAATTAGGGCCGGGACTCGATTAAAAAAATTAATCTAATTAATTAGAGGCTTTGTAATTAATTAATCGAAATTAATCGCATTTTAATCGCATATAAATATTTGACCTGAGAACAATGAGAAGTAATTTTTCACATGTATTTTTAGTATACCATTGAATAATGACTGAAAACATAAGCTTAATCAACAAAATATAGTTTATTTATTTCAGTCCAGCAGACCAGTGCAATGTTTGCCATTAAGTTAAGCAAAAGCATATTTGTGATATTTGAGGCTCGATGTGCTGCGGTGATACGCAAATTCCTTGTTGTATAGCTTGCACACTACCATGCTCTTGACGACGCTTCCATTCTTTCGTTTTTTAAAACAAAATTTCCCATCCACGGGGCCAAGCAAAGCAGTCTCATCAGCTTCTTCGTTCATGTTCACGCATGCCCTGCGTCTCAATCAGCTCCCTAGTTCCCTAGTCAGGGCACTGATCAAGACATAAGTCAATGGGCTGACTCCCTGATCAGTGCCCTGACTACTGAACTAGGGAGCGGATTGAGACGCACCCATGGTTTGTTGTTGTAGTTGTCGCGCTAGTTGGTGTTCCAGTATAATCGGTCCGTCGAAACTGATTCATTGAAAAACGTTCCGCGGTGCAAAAATAAATGCGGTTACATTTTTTATTTTTTTTGCGTAATTAATTAACGCGTTAAAGTCACGTAATTAATTAATCTTAATTAACGCGTTAAAGTCCCGGCCCTACACCAAATACAAGAGTACAGAGATGAGAGCCTTTTCCAGATCTGCTATTAGCAAAATATCTCTTAGCAAAATACTCTGCTTGTGAGTGCCACCATGTTGTGGTTTTATTTAACAGCTGCAGCTCTGGGCATGTGATCAAAACCGTAAATCCTATTGGTTGGTTGGTTTTCTTTGCAGTGTGATGGAGAAGAGATTAGAACTGATCAATGAAAAATTGATGGCGCATTGACTGCATTCAAATTAGTTGTTCTGAGCATACTTGTTAACAGCCGGTCATTCAATTCATTAAAAAGTTTATTGCACATTTTCGTCTGGGTTTGAACAGGACTTGAAGTGTTCATCTTGGAGATGAAGACCGCCATATCCTGTTCCTCTCTCATCCTTCTTCATTATTTCCAGTGCCTTTCCAAGAGCAGTTTTGATGCCAGCCAAATCGATATCCTCACTCTTATGAATGATTTTTCCTTCTTTAGGGTTCACTGGTGTGACTAACTCAGCTGTCATCTCAGAGAACAGCTCTCAGTTAGTGAGTGTCAGCCACCTGCACTATTATCACTGTAACCTCCCTTCCCTCTCTCCCTTCCTCTCTCTCTCTCCACCTGTTATGAAGCAATGGGCTTCCTGTTGTTTGGACACACCACTCTATCGATTCTTTTCATGGCAGACAGTTACGCGGCTCCCTATGCTCGTGTAGGCCTGTGATTGAAATGCTGTGATATGGCAGAGAGGAGGGTGCCTGGACCTTGCAGAGACTTTATTTGCCCTTTACTCGTCAAAAGATCAAACCATGGCTTCATGTCCTCCTGGAAAGTTCCTGCTTACGAGTTTAGAAAAATGAATGCATTGGGAAATTTCTAATGCAGAATTTCCCTGTTGATCATCATGACATGGTGTTACACTTTCTGCGTAAGTTATTTGTTATTATCCCACATTTATGGCACAATACCATGTTTACAGTTAGTGTTACTATAATAAATGCGTTGCAAATGTTGGTGATTTGTGGATGGAAAAGCCTTCTAACTGGATTGTGCTGATGCAATGTTTCTCCTGTTTTCCACATCAGTGTTGTTGAGAGAGTCTGCAGTGTTGTATCTGGCTTTAAACTAGTTTAAATTTCACTGATATCACAGAGATATTAGTGGTTTGCACAGGTACCAGTGTGACCTTAAAATTTAGTCCCACTGGCAGGAAAAGACATCGTCACAGTCTAGAGCCCTGCTTCTCTTCCATCTTTATTTTCAGAGTGGGTCACTGACACTTCCTGTGGCATGAGTTTGACACTGGTCACTCATCGTCTGTGCCCCAGAGCCCTGTTGAAGAATCGAGGTGCTCTTATCCAAACTAATGAACAGTGCTGCAAATTTTAGAGGCTTTTATCATCTCATTGTGCTGGCTTGTCAGTGATTAAAGAACATGCTGCAGGGACTGGTTTGGCTTTGTGGAGATCTGTTTCCCTCTGTCCCTCGGCCCTCGGGGCAAGACCTTAGTTGACAATATTCAGCAGACCCTGAAACCTAATCAGCACTGGTTTTTACTTATTGTGCCAAGCCTATCTATGCATTACTTGGTTTAAATGAATGTTACCTGTTTTATAGGGCTGCAACTAACAGTTATTTTTTATAATCGATTAGTTGGCCAATTATTTTTTTCAATAAATCGATTAATCAGATAAAAAGCCCAGTTGTTATTTTATTGACAATGCACACTATTCCACATCCTGCCCAATGCTGTCCTTCAAACAAATTTGTCAGTTGAGTGTGTTACGTCCACCTGGCTCAAGGTGAAGCAACATAAGAAAAGGGGAGGCCACACATGGAACTCAATTTAACAAATAAACATTTAATAGAAAATAAGTCAAAATAATAATACAAGAACTGAAGAAAAATAATAAAGAAAAGAAAACAATCTGGAACCGAAGAGGAAAAGATGAACGGCCACAGTACAACTCCGGCATTCCCTTTTGTACTCGAAGTCTCTTGACTCAAGCGAAATCACCGGTAATGCACCGCACCTGTTTCTGACACTCACTCCAGAACACGGAACAAGTGCTATGAACATAGATGTCGAATATATCGACCATTACATAAATTAACCATGGTTTTACAATGAACAAAACAAGCAAACAAAATAATGATAAATAAATAACAGGGTTATTGTAACAACAAGAGGCTTTTCTCAAAATCTTAATAAATCTCACCGACCCTTTAGTGTCAGTTCCTCTGAACCTCATCAATCGGTCCCGCATCCTCTTCTGTTTTTCAGGAGCAGCCAGCTCAGGCAAACTTCTCCAACATCTGCACAGGACTGGAGATTCTCAGCTTCCTTCTGTCAGTGCTGCAGCCTCCAGCTATCCTCGCACACTTCAAGCCCCTGCAGCGTGGCATTGCAGCTTGCATGACCTGTGGCAACACCAAAGTGTTGAGGGCAGTCCACTCCCTCCTGTCCAGACTCATGAGCACATTTCCCACAGAACCCAGTGAGTAGATCAAGTTCTGATTGATGCCTTCACCTGGAGACCATAGTTGAGCACAGTTGTGGATGTGTACGGTAAACAATAATTGCATCATTTGATTTGCTCGAGTGCAAGACACAGTCAGTAGTATAGCCAGCGGCTGTTAACAGACATATAAATGGGATGAATCTCTACAGGGGTTGCAAAACAACTCCAGACATGGGGATTATCGACAACAGGATATGATGTCACTTTAATCATAGTTAAAGTTGGCTTGAAATGCAAGTCGCACTAGTCTTTTCTTCCCTATAGTGATATATGTAGGGAGGGACTTGATTTTGTCCATTAGGAATTGATTGGATCATTACTATTTGAATGCTATTGTAACTATACATTTTTCTTCCAATATTTTGGTTTTCCTTTAGGCACATCCTCCGTTGCTTCCAAGTATGAGGAGCTGGAGTGTTTGTACGCTGCCGTAGGGAAGGTCATTTATGAAGGCCTCACCAACTACGAGAAAGCCAGCAGTGCAAACCCAACTCAATTGTTCGGTGAGAATTGAATAGCTCTACTACCTGACCACACACTACATGGATATTAAAGGGGTGGATATGATTTCAGTTTTTAAACTTTATTTAGTGTAATGTTGCTGTTTGAGCATAAACAACATCTGCAAAGTTATGACACACAAAGTTAAAACCAAAGGGAGATCTTTTCTTTTAAAGAAATCACTGTTTAACGATTACAACAAATGGTTGGTAGGGACAAGCTTACTCCCGGGTTAGTGACATCACTAACCCTAGAATTTACATAAACCCTGCCCCTGGGAAACGCAACAAAGGGGGTGAGATTATCATGACAGAATATGATAATCGAAGATAGCTACCTCTACATCAGCTACATAACTTCATCAACTAACCATTCAGAATCGCCCTGTTGTAGTCTACATGTTGTCACTTCTTTTTGAGTCTCTCCATCATTGTCCAACTCTAGTTTGAATATAAAAGGCTGAAAAGTTTCAGTGCCTTACCGCATGAGATAATCATTAAAGTTCCACCCACTTAGCAGCTAATTTGCATTTAAAAGGGGACACAAAAACACCATGTTTTTCCTCACCCTCACAAAGTGAAAATTTTAACATGCTATAAAAATTATCTGTGGGGTATTTTGAGCCAAAACTTCACATACACACTCTGGGGACATCAGAGACTTATTTTACATCTTGTTAAAAGGGACAATCAACCACCCCTTTAAGGTTTTAAAAAAAGTCTTAACTTTTTTGTCTGTTATATAGTTGGTATGGAATGCAAATCAGATATTTAAATACTTTTTTATAAATTGGTCTCATTTTATATTATTTATATTTTTTATGTACTTAGAATATGGGTAAGGTTAGGAAAGGTTTTGTGGTAAGGTTAGTAATCACAGAAATTAATTACATTCAGGTATTTTTTAAATACAAGTAAAATCTAAAAACTTGTATGTACACAATAAGTGCATTTTATCAAACAAATAATTTAAGTGGTATTACATAGTAGCTAAAGACACTTAAGGGGTTAGTTCACCCAAACATGAAATTGATGTCTTTAATGACTCACCCTAATGTTGTTCCACACCCGTAAGACCTCCGTTCATCTTCGGAACACAGTTCAAGAAATTTTATTTTAAGACCGTCAGCAAATGAAAGTGTATGCACACTATACTGTCCATGTCCAGAAAGGTGATAAAAACATCATCAAAGTAGTCCATATGTGACATCAGTTAGTTAATTAGAAACTCTTAAAGCATCGAAAATACATTTTGGTCCAAAAATCACAAAAACTACGACTTTATTCAGCATTGTCTTCTCTTCTGCGTTTGTTTTCAAAACTAAAATAAAGATTCAAACGGTTGTGAATCAGCAGATTGATTCATGATTCGGATCACGTGTCAAACTTCTGAAATCACGTGTCATATGCGATCCGAATCATGAATCAATATGCTGATTCATAATTCATGACAAAAAAAAAAAAAAAATGTTCTTGAGCACCATATCAGCTATTTATAATGATTTCTGAAGAATCATGTGACACTGAAGACTTGAGTAATGGCTGCTGAAAATCAGATAAATCGGGAATACATTGTTTTAAAATACAATTAAAATAGAGAACAGTAGTTAAATTATGATTTTAATACTTATTTTATTTTATTATTTTATGTATTTATTTTATCAAATAAATCTAAATAAATCCCTCTAAAACATAAAATCTTACAACCCCAAACTTTTGAATCGTGGTGTGCTTCAGTATAGCTCCCTTTCAGATGAGATATTTTACAAAAGAATAATTTCATAATTGAAAACAAAAAAGTGACAACTCTATTAGATAACATTCTAAAGTTACCAGTGTTTAATTTCAGCCCAAAATGGCACCATTGGTCAATAAATGCCTCCTGATTCCGCTCTGGCAGTGCTCTAGAGTTACACTTACCACTGATGTAGTGTATGTGTCTCCATCGAGGGTGACTTTTTACATTTATCTTTTCTCCCCAGAGCTGTGATCTAAGAAATGCATTACTCATAATTTTTTTTTGTCCCTATCCTTACCCGGTAACTCGATTTAGATTTCTCCAGAAACGTCCTTGTAATACAACTACAGGGACAAAGGAGCTGCACCCAAAGTCATTAGCAGGTGCATGTCGCTTGCTGTCCCTGACAGTGTTGTGAGGGCAGCGGGGCGTCATGTTACCAACTTCTCTCTCCTCTCTGCTTCCAGGAACGCTGATGATCCTGAAGTCCGCCTGCAGCAACAATTCCAGCTACATCGACCGCCTCATTTCTGTCTTCATGCGCTCCCTGCAGAAGATGGTGAGGGAGCACCTGAGCCCACAAGCCAACCCCGGAGCTGCTGAAACCAGCACAGGTGACCATTCTTTAGACACTTGGGTCAAAGAGGTTTTTTCCCAAAAACACATTAAAGGGTTTGTTAGCCCAAAAATGAAAATTCTGTCATTAATTACTCACCCTCATGTTGTTCCTAACCCATAAGACTCGTTCATCTCGTTCATCTTCAGACCACAAATTAAGAGATTTTTGATGAAACTCGAGAGCTCTCTGACCCCTCCATAGACAGTTTTTTAATGAACACTGTCAAGGCCCAGAAAGGTAGTAAAGACATTGTTAAAATAGTCCATATGACTACAGTGGTTCAACCTTATATTATGAAGCGACGAGAATCATTTTTGTGCGCAAAAAGCAAACAAAAATGACAACTTTATTCAACAATGTCTTTTAGTTTTTTCTGGTTTGGCATTATTTTTTTATTTTAACTTAGTTTAAGTATTTATTATTTATAGTATATATAAATATCAAAATAATATGATGCAACCAGCATGCAGGAAATTAAAAACAGGAAATTATATTATAGAGAAGACCACTGCAGACCCTCATCACTGGTTGTCAAGATTAAGAATTCTCTGAAAATATTAGATTTATTAGTCAAGGTTAGTTCAGATTGTAAAATGTCATGTAATTCATCTCCTTAAAAACAGATTTTTTATTAATTATTAATTCATGACATTTATTCAAATGAATAAGTTGTTCACAAATGTAGGAAAATAAGTTATTAATTTATGGTTGCTAATTATTACAATGTAAAGTTTTCTTGAAAAAGGAATGTAAGTTTTTCAAAACCATATGAAACATTATTTTTTTAATGTATTGTGTAGACACTTATGGCGTTGACCCATTAAATAAATGTAAACCTAATTGGCAGCTGTCTAGAGGCAATCATGTAAAGTTAATGCAATATAGTACGCTATGCTCAATTTAAACAATTTTGTGCGTTAGCACTGGCCTCTTTCTGTCATTAACCCATCTGCACTTGGTTAAGATCACTTCCTCCCTTCCAGGAGGCCGTTTTCAAGCCTTTAAAGATTTCAAGCTTGACTTTATTTTGGATAGTATATGGAAGCCAGCTGAGGTAGGTTAAGATCTATTGCTTTGTCTGACAGAATGGGTTTTCTTCCTCTTGGCCCAGAAATGACAGTCTGTCTTAAATTTAGGCTTTTGACAATATGATGGAAAAATATACACTCTTACTGGGACGGCTTTAATCCTGTTGTCTGCAGTCATCTGGATGAGTTTAAAAAGTGGGCAGCAAGACAAAAAGACACGTTGTCACCTTGGAGCAGAGTGCGAGAGAGGGAACCATTAGACTCCAGAGTGTGCTGTCCATATTTGACCACTGGGTGCTGCAGGAGGGCCAATCAAATGTTCCGAGACCAGCCCACAAATCCGTCCATATTGAGAATCATCTTCTGTGATTGAAGTCAAAAATCTCCCACTGTGTCCACTGGAATATAAAATCCAGACAATCCCATCTGCTCTGTGCCTTCTAGATGCTATTATGGTTTTTAAATGGTACATGGAGATGGGATTGAACAGACACGCGCACATTCGCACACTCTCGGCCCTGTCCTGCGCTGTCTGAAAGGCCTCACACTGCAATGTCACCCTGACAGCGTCGCCCAAGACCTCCTCACAGCATGAGTCAGCGGAGAACTGGAAATCAGCCTCTAACATATTCTCCCCCAAGGGTTCGACTCATCAGAACAATCACATTGTACCTTGAGCAAATCAAGCAGAAAATACATTCAGAGGCCAAACTAAACTCATAACCCGTCTCCGTTCTGCTACGACTCTCCATGCTAA
Organism: Pseudorasbora parva; assembly: GCF_024679245.1. Taxonomy (NCBI): domain Eukaryota; kingdom Metazoa; phylum Chordata; class Actinopteri; order Cypriniformes; family Gobionidae; genus Pseudorasbora; species Pseudorasbora parva. The sequence continues at coordinate 19,254,734 of NC_090192.1, forward strand.
AACTCAATCACGTTTCCTCCATTTTCAGCAGGCAGAATTTCATATTTTATGGTTCATATCCTCAGCTGTCTCTTATAATTTTTGATGTATGTTCAATGCTTGCCTTTGAGATTTATGTAATATCTGTCTGTGTATGTGAGCTTGGGTGTAGTTTTTTCCTCTTTGTTAGGTTTGGAAAATAACAGAAGTCCTGTGAACCTCAAAAAAATAGAGAATTGTGTTCAACTGTATCGCCCATTTTTTTTATCACTCGTATATAATCATGTGCTTTCATTCTTCTATGCCTTTCGTAGTGACAAGCGAGTTGGTCATGCTCAGTCTGGATCTGGTGAAGACGAGGCTGTCGGTCATGAATATGGAAATGAGAAAAAACTTCATCCAGGTCATCCTCACCTCCCTCATCGAGAAATCTCCTGACCCAAAGATTCTTCGAGCTGTGGTGAAGATTGTGGAGGAGTGGGTCAAAAACTCAGGCAACCCCATGGCCACCAACCAGGTAAACTCTTTTCAAGCTGATGTCTCAAAATATTAAATCTGTCAGTGTCTGGTGGCAGTATGAGGAATCAAATTTTCCTTGGTGTTTTGAGTTTAGACTTCAGTGTACTATGAAAATATACTGCAGTAATGTTCTGAACTTGCCAGTCCAGAAAGACTATTTATTAAAATGAAGATGAAATTTACATTTCAATCACTCTTGGGTGATTAGAAGCTTTGGTTGCCCGGGGACGGTAGAGTAACATAGAGGATAAAGAATTGATGCTAAATTCCTATTGTGTGGACATTGGTTCTTAACATTTTGGACTCCAAAGCCCCCACTTGTTTGCTAAGGACCCCTGCCTCTTGTTTAAGAATTGGTGTAGAAGGTTTCAATTATATGCTGTTCCTGGCTTTGTGTAGCACCTACCACTGCATGTCCTTCCAAAAGTGTGTTAGAAAGTTAGAAACGTGCTGCAGAAGTTTCCTTTTATAAGATCTCTTATCATTTTTAATCTGACCTTGATAGTTTATGTGGTACTGGTACATTTTTGGCATGAATCGTTTTGTGGTCCTGTCACAATGTAATGCAGACTTTGCAAAGAGGCTATTGAATGATGGGGCAGTTAAAATAAGAGTCGACAGCAAGGTCAGAAAGAGGATAGAAAATGGTCATTATAACCGGACCTCAGGGAAAAGCATTCAGTAATAAAAAATACATGACAAAACACATTTAAAGCGACTTTAAATGTGTTTCTTTTTTTCCCTTTTTTTAATTAAAAAATTGTGGACTTTTCTAAATGTCAATTTGAACAAGATGTGTTCTAAGAGTAAGAAAAGAGTTTTTCTTTTGCGCCACCAAGCAGAATTGTTGCTTGGTGGCGCAAGTTTTCTCTTTGTCTCTTATTGGTCTGACCGTATAATCTCACCTCAAACTCATGTTACTGCTTAAGCCTAGCCTAGAAATCTAGACGCACCCTAGCGGCAGCAAATTTAATCTGCCCGCGTCGTCTAGGAACTCTCAATACCCTTCTGAGCTGTATTGGCCTAACTCTTGCCGGGCCAATCACATCGTGTATAGAGTCGGTGGGCCGGGCCATAATGACGACGGCCGAGTTGCGTTTGCGTGCTTCTAGTAAACACATACTGGAGAACGGCGGTCTTTCGAATCAGCTTTGACCGCGACTCTGGAAGACTTGGAGTGCCAAAGAACGGCACTGAAGTCATTCTTAAAAAGTGAAGATGTGTTCGGAGTTTTGCTGACCGGATACAGCGAATGTTTAATCTATCAACAAGCTCTGTTTCACCTTCATTGCTCTGGTTGGAGCGCTATCCTATCGCGTGCAGAGTGAGTTTGAAAGACAACCGTTTATCCCGCCCCTTGGATTGAGCCCTGCCAATGGTGAGTTTCCAGACCAAACACCTTGATGTGGGTCTGGCTTGTCAGGCTAGCTTAAGCCAGTATTGTTTGTTTGAAATACAGAAACGTATAATGTTCTTGCAATTTTTAGGCAAATCAATTACAAACCTGATTCATATTTCATGGATTATTGACATGGTGTAGCTGTATGAATTCCGATTCTGTCGGCTTGCTAACCTCGCAATAGTAAACCAACCTAGTGTCAACTCTGGTGTTAAACATTTGAGCTCCAGCCTAGCCGGCTGTAAATGAGGCATTGTGTATTCAGCGCGCTGTGGCCCGGACAGATGAACTCAGGTGTCTGTTCTGTTAGCCCAAGGCGAGAGAGCAGACAGGGAGAGAAAGGAGCCGAGCAAAGGTGCTGCACAGCTCTCCTGATAGATGAAAGATAAATGGACTGTATCAATCTGTTGCCCCCTCCTCACCTCTCCTCTCCTCTCCCCTCTTCTCCTCTTGCAATCCCTTTCTATTCTGCTGTCTTACCCTCTCTCTTTGTCTTCGTTTCTCTTTCCTAGGTGCCTAATCCAAGAGAGAAGTCCATTCTGCTGGTGAAAATGATGACCTACATTGAGAAGCGCTTTCCTGATGACCTTGAATTGAACGCCCAGTTCCTGGACCTCGTTAATTACGTCTACAGGTAATTACGCCGATTAATCACAGGGTCTGCTGTCCGCACAGGCCCTCCATCTATTGCCATTAGCAACAAGACTCCGGCTGGTGGGTGGTAGGCCCAGTTTTGATTGCTAGAGTTGGGGTTGTGGGCGTTTGGCGGCTGAGGGGCAAAAGGCTTTAGGGGCCACAGTCACCCTCGGCAAGAGAGCATTTCTCCAGCATCGAGCAATTCATCCTAGCGAGAACCCACAGGCCTGAGTCAACAGCTCTGTATCTACGCTGGAGCTCATGCAGTCCTTAATAGCTGTGGATTACTAAAGATCCACATTGTTGTTTATCGTCACGCTGCATTTCATGCTGTCTCAGAAGGTAAATTCAACAACAGTCTTGCAGCGTTTGTCTGAAGCACTTTGGTATTTTTGTTTTTTTCAGAGATGAGAACCTTTCAGGTAGCGACATCACATCCAAGCTGGAGCCAGCGTTCTTGTCAGGGCTGCGCTGCACCCAGCCACTGATCAGAGCGAAATTTTTTGAGGTGTTTGATTCATCAATGAAGCGACGAGTCTATGAGAGGCTTCTGTATATTTGCTGCTCGCAGAACTGGGAGGCCATGGGCAGCCACTTCTGGATCAAACAGTGCACTGAGGTACAGACACATTTTATTGAAGAAAAAAAATAAAAATAAAGCTCACGAGAATTTTTTGTTAATTAGTCACTGGTTAGAGATTCGTGAATTTTTGGAGAAACCTGCTATTTTTTGACTAGTTGATGTAATATGTTAATAGATTATTTTATTTTTTTTGGACCCACATGATATCTTTATATTAGGTGGCCTTAACTACTATGTAGTAACATTTTAATTATTCATTTGATACAATGCCCTTATTGTGTACATACATGTTTTTACATTGTACTTATATTTAAAAAAATACCTGCATGTAATTACATCTGCAATTAATTTCTGTAGTTACATTTGTAATTACACAGTTGGCACTTTCCTTACACCTAACCCTACTCTCAAACTTACCCACACCACCACACCTGTCCCTAACTCTACCCGTATCCCACCTCAATATCAGCAAAGGTGTCTTGCAATACAATTTGAACACAGTAAGTACATTGTACTTATTTTTTTCGTGTAAGTATATATTAAGGTCACCTAAAATAAAGTGGGGCCATTTTTTTAAAATAGTAAATATAATTATACATAACATCTCAAACGAATCCTAAAACGTTGATTAATATAAATAAATATAAATTATAGATTAAAATAAATATAAAATACAGAATATATTATATAATTAATAACTATTATTAATCAATATATACTATTTATTTATTCATTCATTCATTTATTCATTTATCTACATCAACATTTTTGGTTTCATTTTAGGATTGTAGGAATAAACTTTCTGATTTAACATCGCATGCCACTGCAGGATGTGTCTAAAATGTTTTAATTATAAAAGACACATAAAAATGCCAATATATTGTACATCTCCAATCATGTTGTAAGGTCTAATCAGAGTTGATAATACTTCATAATTATGCACATGCTTAAATTACACTGAAGCTAATTGCACCTTGCATGGCACTTACATGCATACTGTATCATTTTAAAATCACAGTTTTCGCCTTGATGATTTTCAGCTGGATTTTAGATATTTTTTCTCTTGGTGTTAATGCATTCACCATAATGTAACAGCTCTGGTTTTTGGCTGCTCCCGCCAAGTCAGGTCACAATCCATCAATCTCAGCCACAATCAATGCAACTCCGGCTCTTGAATTATTAATGCTGTCCTATACATGGCGGCTGTGTGTGTGATTCATCCTACCGTGATGGAGTAGAAGAACATTCACTGTTGGAGCTCTACAGATGGTGTCAAGCATTTAGACGCATGTAAGCTATTGGTTAAAACTGGCAGCTGTTAAACAATGCTGTCTCATGCAGGTGTCATTTATTTGTGAACGTTAGCTACTTTGTTCTGTGTGATGTGTTTCCTCACAGAAGGAGCAGCTGTTTGCATGTGTGTTTGAGCAATTGTGGCAGTTCAGGGTTTGATTCTGTCGTCTCTGTTTCACAGCTGCTGCTGGCGGTCTGCGAGAGGAACACCACCATTGGCACCAGCTGCCAGGGCTCCATGCTCCCCTCCATCACCAACGTCATAAACCTGGCTGACAGCCATGACCGTGCAGCTTTCGCCATGGCGACGCATATCAAACAGGAACCTCGCGAGAGAGAAAACAGCGAGACCAAGGAGGAGGTCAGCTGTGATATTGTGTATACAAACATCTGTACAAAAGAGCTTGTTTGTGCCTTTATTGGCTAATTTCAGCTCTAGCATCAAATTCTGATATATAGAAAATGTTTTAAGAGCGTTATCAGTAAAATGATGCGTTCATCAGAATATATAATATATTTAGGATATATAATTTACTTCCTTTTAATGAGTTGGAATTTCTTTTGATATGATTCTATATCGATGTTCGATTACTTTTTGAGTTGGGGAGGTATTAAGCAAGGGAACAAAAAATTGGGTTAGGCAAGGGACCCTAAAAAAATATATTAATATAAGAAATATGTTAGGGCCTCTCCCTAATAGTCGACTAAATGCTAGTCAAAGAGAAGAGGCTTGGTTGACTGAATTTCAAATAATTTGTTTAGTCTTAGCAAAAGAAAACTCCACAGGAATTGGCGAAGTCCCACAATGACAGATCGCCAACACGGCTGTCCATGCGGTTATATGTTGAGCAAAAAATCCAATGTTGAGTGTAAAGAGTGACCACAAAAGGTGACTTATTACAAGCCAGATTTTTTTTAAACAAGTAGTAGCCTAATATTAGGCACTTTATGACTGCTCACTCTATTGTTAATGTTAACCTACATAAATGTGCATTAATATTAGGCTCATATCTAATTGTGCGGAATATCTTGTGAAAGCTAAATTTGTACCGCATGACATGTTTAACTGAACTTCCACATCCGCGCTAACGGAGCTCTTCTTAAAGTCCGGTTCCATTGTGAGCAAGTCAGAGCTCACTTCTCCCTTACTTGTAAAAAGAGAAGACTGAGATCAGAAGAATTTTTTTTTTTAGGCAGGTATACCCTGTTGTATATACTGTTGTCTATGTGTTTCAGTTACATTTTATTTATTTGTTTTTATACAAATAAATCTCATTTTATATATATATATATATATATATATATATATATATATATATATATATATACATTGATTATTACCATCTAATGTTGATAGATCTTACTTAAATTCATTATTTAAAACGTCACTTATAAACGTCACTATTTGAAGTTTCATTGTTATTTTATTCTATTTAAATTGTACTTAAATTAAAATGTAATTTTCAAATCTGTATCCTGCATTTGTACTCAATTCAGATTCTGTAATTTAATTCAGATTTAATTTCAGAGACGTTCTCAGTTCTCAAGTTCATAAAGGCCTGCGGAATCTGTCAAGTTACCTTTTATTTCTATAGTGCAATTTACAATACAGAATGTTTCAAAGCCGCTTTGCAGTGATAACAGGAAAATAATGCAACAAAATTTGTTTCGGCAGGAGAAAATGATGTCATCGTCCAGCTCAATTAAATTCTCACAAAATGGTGTCAATGCAGACAGAGCAGTAATATTGTTAAATGTTTAGCATTCCTTACTAAGCAAGCCAAAGGCAACCGTAGCAAGTAAGCGCATTTTCTTCTAATATTTGATGTTTTTTGTGACCTTTTCTTCTTCAGGATGTGGAGATCGACATCGAACTGGCTCCTGGAGACCAGACCAGCCTCCCCAAGACCAAGGAGCAGGCAGAGAGAGACACAGGCAACCAGCTGCACATGCTCACCAACCGCCACGACAAGTTCCTGGACTCCCTGAGAGAGGTCAAGGTGAGCAATCACCTCAACATATGTCGCCCTCATGAGTGCACCCTCAAGCACTGAGAAAAACAAAGCAAAACTTAAAAAAGGGCACTGGTTACTACATAAAGGATATCTGTAGGAATGAGTCGCATGCAGAAGTCATACAGGCTTTTGAACAGTGTGATTTTAATATGCGCCATTGGTTCTTGCTCCTTTCATCTCTAACCTGCACTTCCTCATTTGGCTGCTCCCTCATAAGCGTCTCTCTTAAAGAGAGTTTGATCAGGGCAACATGGGATTCTGTCTCTGAGCGCTTTGAGGTCACAACGTCATTGATTTCTATTTAATCCTGGACACGGTTCTGCTTTATATGCACCTCTCAAGCAGGCTTTAGATAAATGATGAAGTGAGGAGTTCAAAGCCCTGACCTGCCTGCGTTGCCCACCGGAGCCGCTGTCAGGAACCACAGCACACATTTGAGTTCTGACTTATGCTAACATCTCTCTTATTCTTGTGGTCAGAGGTCCAAACCTTTTTCATGCAGTTATGCCCTAGGAATTATTCAGTGGCAAGATCGGTCATGCATTTTGAAGTACACTGATGCCTTATGAAAGGTCATTATTGAGAAGGTATAGTCTTGTTTGCCCTTGAATGTTTGGTGTCATAAGTGAGGATTACATTGTAAATATCTCTTTTTGCAGCTAACGGGGCAGTGGATGATGTACTATAGGTTGAAGCAAGTGTGAACAGCCTATATTGAGTTATTCATTAACTAAATCCATTCCAAAAAAATCTGCTTTGCAACGTTTTTCATTTTTGTTTAGTTTAACTTGATGGACTAAAATAACTAAAACTGAAATAAAATAAAAACTATAGACATTAAAACAACTCAATAATAATAATAATAATAATGATATAACATAAAAATAAAATGCACAACAAAATTACAAAAACATTATGTAACGAGTTCGATGAGGTAAGGAAGGAAGAGGACACGGGGGTCGGCAGGACTGTTGATGCTTATTTATTATTCACTCAAACACAAACGTGCACACTTCCTCGTGTGTCTCTTTTCTCATATATCGCTCAGTCTCTGTATCACTTCCGGGTCACGCACTTCCGGCTTCCGGTATACTCAGGGTCTCTGTGCATCAACAGTCCGACTCTCTCTCTCCTCGGTCTCCGGTTCCGCTGGTGTTTTATCCCGTCTCCGCGCTCATTACTAGAACAAGAGACAGGTGTTATTAATCTGCGTCCAACCCACTCACTTACCGCTCGTCCCGTGGCCCTCTCTCCCGCTGCAGACCTCGCTGAACCACGCCCCCCTTGCCACATACCCCCACCGCCCGACTCAGGCCGGGGAGCCGTCCGGCCTGCAGCCCCCCCCCCCCATTTCTGGAGAGGAAATCGGCCACAGCCATCTGAGCACCCGGCCTGTGGACCACCTTGAACTTAAACGGCTGAAGAGCCAGATACCAACGGGTGATCCGCGCGTTGGTATCCTTCATGCGGTGGAGCCATTGGAGAGGAGCGTGGTCCGAACAGAGAGTGAACTCCCGCCCCAGGAGGTAGTAGCGGAGGGTTAGAACGGCCCATCTGATGGCCAAACACTCCTTTTCTATGGTGCTGTACTTAGCTTCTCTCTTGGAGAGCTTGCGGCTAATGTACAGCACCGGCCGCTCTCCCCCCTCCACCTCCTGGGCCAGGACTGCGCCCAGCCCCCTGTCCGACGCGTCAGTCTGCAACAAGAAAGGGAGAGAAAAGTCAGGGGAGTGTAACAGCGGCCCGCCACATAGGGCAGCCTTTACTTGGGTAAAAGCCTGTTGACACGGCTCCGTCCACTGGACCGTATCTGGTAGCCCCTTTTTAGTAAGATCAGTCAAAGGGCTGGTGAGGTCCGAATAATTTGGTATAAACCGTCTATAATATCCCGCCAGCCCCAAGAACTGTCTTACCTCCTTTTTGGTCTTGGGCCTCGGACAGGTTGCAATTGCGGCAGTCTTATCAATTTGAGGACGCACCTGTCCATGACCCAAGTGGAAGCCCAGATACCTTACTTCCACCCGCCCAATCGCACACTTCTTCGGATTGGCCGTGAGCCCCGCTCTCCTCAGCGACCTTAGGACCGCCCTCACATGCTGCATATGCCGCTGCCAGTCGTGACTATAAATCACTATGTCATCTAGGTACGCCGCAGCATATGCAGCATGGGGACGCAAAATCCTATCCATGAGTCGCTGGAAGGTTGCGGGTGCCCCGAACAAGCCGAAAGGAAGCGTGACGAATTGGTGTAATCCGAACGGCGTGGTGAAAGCTGTTTTTTCTTTGGACAATGGAGACAAGGGGATCTGCCAATAGCCCTTTGTTAAGTCCAGTGTCGAATAAAATCGAGCCGAGCCTAACCGATCAAGCAATTCGTCAACCCGTGGCATTGGATACGCGTCGAACTTCGACACAGCGTTCACCTTGCGGTAGTCCACACAGAACCTGACCGAGCCGTCCGTTTTGGGGACCAAAACTATCGGGCTCGCCCAGTCACTGTTGGACTCCTCGATTACTCCCATGTCGAGCATTGCGCCTAATTCGTCCTGAACTACTTTTTTCTTGTGTTCAGGCAAGCGATACGGCCGGCTGCGAACTACCACGCCCGGCTCGGTCTCGATATGGTGCTGAATCAAGTCGGTACGTCCCGGTAGGGGCGAGAACACGTCGGCGAACTCCGCCTGCAATTTCGATAAATCAGCGAGTTGTAACGGTGAGAGGTGATCTCCCCCAGGGGCCAGCGCGACTGATTGCGCTTTAATGCTCGCCTCTGGCCCGAGATCATCCTCTCCCCCGATCACCGTTGCCAACAACACCGATTCCACCTCATTCCATTTTTTCAGCAGATTGAGGTGGTATATTTGACGTGCCCCGTTCCTATCGGATCGTATCACTTCATAATCGAGCTCTCCTATCTGCCGTGCGACCTCAAACGGCCCCTGCCACTTCGACATTAATTTTGAGCTCGAGGTTGGGAGTAGAACGAGCACCTTCTCTCCCGGTGTGAATTTGCGCAGTTTAGTACCCCTGTTATATGACCGGCTCTGGCGGTCCTGGGCTTGCAACAAATTCTCCCTAGATAGCCGCCCCAATGTGTGGAGTTTTGTTCGCAAGTCCATGACGTACTGAATTTCGTTTTTGGCCAACGAAGGCCCCTCCTCCCAAGTTTCTCGTAGGACGTCCAGCACCCCCCGTGGCTGACGCCCGTAGAGAAGCTCGAAGGGGGAAAACCCCGTGGAGGCTTGCGGGACCTCGCGCACAGCAAATAAGAGGGGTTCTAACCACCGATCCCAATTTTTGGCGTCTTCTTGTACGAATTTACGGATCATGGATTTAAGAGTGCGATTAAATCGTTCGACCAAGCCGTCTGTTTGTGGGTGATAGACGCTGGTTCGAATGGATTTAATGCCCAGTAATCCGTACAATTCGCTTAACGTGCGTGACATAAACGCCGTGCCTTGATCAGTGAGGATTTCTTTCGGAATCCCCACCCGGGAGATTAAACGAAACAGTGCGTCCGCAACACTCTTCGCCGAGATGTTGCGGAGAGCCACTGCTTCCGGGTATCGTGTTGCGTAGTCCACGATAACTAGCGCAAAACGATGCCCGCGTGCGGATCGTTCTAATGGCCCGATGAGGTCCATCGCAATTCTCTCGAAGGGGACCTGCATTAATGGTAGAGGGCGCAATGGCGCTTTTGGGGCGGCCAGTGGGTTCACCAACTGACATTCAGGACAAGACGCGCACCACCTGCGCACATTGTCATAAATGCCTGGCCAAAAGAATCGGGTCATTAAACGATTCAGCGTGGCCGCCTGTCCCAGGTGGCCCGCCATCGGGTTCGAATGAGCCGCCTGGAAAAGCATTTCCCGGCGGCTCTTTGGTACTAACAATTGGGTTGTATCCATTTTTGACTGAGCGTCTTGGGTCACTCGATACAACCTATCCTTAATTATGGCAAAATAAGGATACGTGACGGGCAATGCGGGTTGAAGGGGCTGACCGTCGATGGTGCGGACCTGTTGAAACGCATGTTTTAGCGTCTCGTCTTGAGACTGCTCCAGAGGGAAGTCATCGCGGTCCGAGAGAATCAGTCTCTCAACCCCGCTCGGTTCCTCTGAAGCTGTTCCCAAGGGCCCCGTATCAGCCTCGCCAACCTGCACTCGCACCGCCCCGTTCCTAGCCTTGTTTCCCCAAGCGGCATCCGCGCACAACGACCCCAATAACGCCGAAAAGGCGGGCCAATTCGTCCCCAGAATTAGCGGATGCCGGAGGTGGGGACTAACCGCCACCTCAACACTATGCTTTTTCCCCCTAAACTGTATCGTGACTGGGACAACCGGATATTCCACCACATCCCCGTGCACACACCGCACCTTAACCACGCGGCTTGTATCCAACGCCCCAGGCTGAATCAGGCTTTGATGGATCGAGGTTTGGTTACATCCTGAATCCACCAAGGCCTGATATGTACCCCCCTTGATACTTACAGGAATTTGGTACTCTCCTGCTTGATCGGGGGTGGTCCGCTGGACGTCCGGGATCCGGATCATTGTTCCGATGTCCATCATCGGACATCGGTCCACAAAATGATCCGGATCACCGCACCGCCAGCAGGCCAGCCCAGGCCTACCCGCCGCCCCGGCGGCGGGGAGTGGGTTGGAGGCTGAGCGCGGATAGGGGGCGGAACCGGATCCATAGTCACTACCCGTCCCCAGCGGCCCCGCCCCCCTGGGCGGGACCCGCGAACTCCCAGACGGTCCAGGGCCCATCCCACCCCGGCCTCTGGGGGAAACGCGAGGAGGGCCTGGAGGGCGGGACCTGGGGAGAGGGACAGGTCGAGAGAGAGAGAGAGAAGGGGGAGAGAGAGAGGGAGAAGTTAGTGGGGGTGCGCCGACCCCCGGGCACGCCACCAGGTGGTCCTCCGCCAAATTGATGGCCGTCTCCAGCGACGTGGGCCGGTGGCACTGGACCCACTCGGCGGTCTTCCTGGGGAGCCGAGTGATGAACTGCTCCAGCACCACCAGATCGACGACATGGTCCACGTCGCTGCCGCCGGCCAGCAGCCATCTGCGGCACTCGTCCCGGAGCTGTTGGGCCAAGGCGAAGGGTCGACCGGACTCGCCCCACTCCAGGGAGCGGAAACGCTGGCGGTGTTGTTCTGGGGTCCGGCCGACCCGCTGAAGAATGGCCCGCTTCAGATCATCGTAGTCCAGGAGGTTCGCAACCGGTAGATGTTGCGCGGCCGCCTGGGCTTCGCCGGATAGCAGTGGAATGAGGCGCACCGGCCACTGTGCCCGGGGCCACCCGCAGGCCTCCGCGGCTTTTTGGAAGAGGTCCACGAAGGCCTCGGGGTCGTCCTCCGGCCCCATCTTTTGTAGGGGCACGTGCACCGGTGCGCTGGCCCGCCCAGCGGCCTCGGCGCGAACCTCCCGGTCCATCCAGCTCCGGAACTGCTCGCGGTCCTCTTGCTGGCCTTGGACAATGGCCTCGAAGCGGCGCTCCTGCTCGGTCCGAAGGTCCAGCAATGCCTTGTGATGTTCCTGGTGGAGGACCGCGAGGGAGGTGATGATCTCCGCAAATGGCGAGGCGGAGGGCGTTGTCATGGCGGCGGCTCTGTCCTGCTTCCTTCCCGGGTTTCGGCACCAGTGTAACGAGTTCGATGAGGTAAGGAAGGAAGAGGACACGGGGGTCGGCAGGACTGTTGATGCTTATTTATTATTCACTCAAACACAAACGTGCACACTTCCTCGTGTGTCTCTTTTCTCATATATCGCTCAGTCTCTGTATCACTTCCGGGTCACGCACTTCCGGCTTCCGGTATACTCAGGGTCTCTGTGCATCAACAGTCCGACTCTCTCTCTCCTCGGTCTCCGGTTCCGCTGGTGTTTTATCCCGTCTCCGCGCTCATTACTAGAACAAGAGACAGGTGTTATTAATCTGCGTCCAACCCACTCACTTACCGCTCGTCCCGTGGCCCTCTCTCCCGCTGCAGACCTCGCTGAACCACGCCCCCCTTGCCACACATTAATTGCGTTATTATGACTGTCTAGGGCAGAGATGCCCAAACTAGGGCCCGCGGGCCAAAGTTGGCCCGTGGTAACCTTTGATTTGGCCCACCGAGGTCCGAGAGAGAGAGCCTACATTTTGAAATGATAAACGCTCAAACATTATAATAAGCATGCATGTTTATTTTCCGTCAGTGAAACAACTCACTGCAGCCTGTAAAACAATTAAACAATTATCAGTAAATAATGGTAACCCAAAGAGTATAAGAAAATTAATTATTAGTTAAAAAAAGATTTGTAGATAGATTCCTAGCCTTTTCCCCCTTAAAGATGCGTCCTATGCCGGTCTGCGCTTTGAGATGAATGTGGGACATGAGCTGGATAGACACCTTTTCTAATATCTTTGTCTTCATGATGTTGCAAAGCAACACTTGTTGTAAAAGGGCTGAAGAGTGAATTTTATCTTCCACAGGGCCAAGACATTTAGGCTATGTTTGATTATGCACCGCTAGAAAAAGCGAAAGTAAAACCGCTGGGTACACGTGAACTGCGCTATTCAAATAAACTTGACGCGTAAAACAGCTGGGTGCACGTGAACTGCGCTATTCAAATAAACTTGACGCGTAAAACAGCTGGGTGCACGTGAACTGCGCTATTCAAATAAACTTGACGCGCCTCAAGTCTAATAACAAGCACAAACATAAAATTTAATAAAATAAAATTTGTCAAAAGGTATTCGTCCTACAGTCTTTACCATAGATGTGAATGGGTATAATATACTTAATTATACGCAAACGAAAGGAAGAAGCATTAATATTTTCCTGTGAAAATGAGTGCGACGCGAGTGAAGATTTGAGAAAAGAAACCAGATGTCCATCAAATCGGGTGACCAGAACGCAAAACAGAATTAAAAAGCTGGCAGATCTTAAATTGGGCTCAGCCCACCTCTCTCATCCAGGGCTGCAATGTTACATCTGCGAATTTATTTCCTTTTTAAACAAAGTTTTGTGCTTTTACTCCTGTGGTAATATTCACGTAAAACAGCATTCACATACCAAACACTGGGTTAATGACGAAGATAGAGCTTTAAGTAGAAAATAGTTTTTATGTAAAGAGATAAATTAAAATAAAAAGTGCACAACTCTTCTTAAGTGGAAGGAAGCTACCTTTTTTCCCCATCACGTGGAAACTTGTGCGGGTGAGTCCTTATTTGGGTTAATAAAATAATGAAATTATAGTTTTTAAGTAGAAAATAGTATTTATGTAAAGAGATATAATTTACTATACTCTGTATTTTATCTTTTTATAAAAATAAAAATAAACGACGATATCATCATCCATTGCGATGTTTTACTGTAAACATTGTCAACTGCCAATTTAGAGGACATCTCCCAACCCTATTTGCAAACAGTCTGTTCCTTTTTTAAAAGAGTAAAATATCCGTCAACATTATGAATCTGGATCATTGTGTATTTGACATTGAACCGTATTTTACATTGAACACTTGGGGATTGTTGCCCATTTAATTGGTCATTAAAATGCAACACTTTACAAATAAAACTGCATTAGTTAATCAGATTACATTTGTTTTATATTTATTGTAAACATTATGAAATGAATAAACCCATAGCAACTTTAATGTAGGCCTAATACAGTTTGATTTATGATTTTTTTTAAATTACTTTCGGCCCACGTCTCTCAATCAAGTTTGATTTTTGGCCCTTCATAGGAAAAAGTTTGGGCACCCCTGGTCTAGGGTCTCCCATGACAAATGAATGTGCGCTCACTCAAAGGTATAAATTCAACAAAAATTGATTTAGTAACAACAAAAAGTATATAGTGAAACCAAAAACAAACAAAGGGATTAAATTCAGGAGTAGACAAGGCCAAAATAAAAAACACAAATAACTAATTTTAATACCCTCTAAGTTCCCAAAGGAAAGAAAACACAATACAAGAAAACTACAGTGCAATTTTCTGTTAACCGAAAAACCTAAAACAAACTATACATACAAAATAAATGCCATTACACTCCCTACTTCCCTTAAACAGTATTTACAAATATGAACACAATATAACTGAGTTGAAAATCCAACTAAGCAAAAGTAAGTTTTACCAAGAACACAAAATCAAAGCGTAAACCCAGACAGAGCAAAACAAATGGCACACACTCGGCCTCCATGGAGTGTTTGGGGTGGTCCTTTTCGCCAGATCCAGGAATAGGCCAATAAGGACCTGACCTATCGGGATCTCTGCCGGCTTGAGTGCAAGCCACACCTTTCCCTGCAACAGACACACACTCAGAAACAACACACATTTCTAAAAAGACATAAGACGTTATAGTATGTATTCAGTGGATTTTAAAATTTAAAATTGTCATTAAGCGTGTACACCAGTACGCTGATAACTCCCAAAAATATCCGGGTTTACATGCAAACCAATAACCCAGTTTACAAGACTTCATTAATAAATCAGGTTATTTCCTGGTAGTGACATCAAAATGTAATAATTTGCTTATCTGACTCAAGAGTATTTAATTTCTTATGTGATGTTAAATAAAGCATTAAAAACTGAACAAGTGTATTGCAACGTCTCAGCAGGAAACTTTCAACTCATATTTTATCCTCTCATGCGGTTGCAGCATTTAGACTGTATCACTTTTTCTGCTGTACGAGATGGGAGCGCTTTTATAATATTTTGGGTCAAGAAAGATTTTGCGACATTTCCTGTCTTATTCCAAAACCATCGCTCTTTCTGTATGTGCTTAAATTTACAATAAGGACGTGTTCCTGTCACGTATCACACATGCGAACTTCGACAAAAATCAGGTTATCGATATCACCGTAAGGGCCAAAAATCCGGCTGTGGCGATCGGTTTATGCTTAAGCCATTTGTGACCTTGTGACCTCCGATAAAAGAAATGGTGTTAACGTGTTTACATGATCACGTGCATTGTCAGCTTATTAAACATTATCGGGTTAAGAACTTGCATGTAAATGCGCTCATTGTTACATTGACAAAGGGTTCCTAGTACGCTTTGGAGCTGAAAGGTGCACTTCTGTTAATCGGCTGAACCAGCCCTGTTATCAGCCAATGAGATAATCTCCAGTGGCTAAATGTCGGTTGATTAATGGCTGATATATTGCCTATCACTAAATGAGTCTCGCGTGTGTGTCTGTCTGTGTGTGTGTGTGTGATCAGACGGGAGCTCTGCTGAATGCTCTGGTTCAGTTGTGCCACATCTCCACCCCACTGGCTGAGAAGACCTGGGTCCAACTCTTCCCCCGCCTCTGGAAGATTCTGTCGGACCGCCAGCAGCACGTGAGTACTCCGCTGTCCCAGTTCTCCAAAGAGCTGAGCTGACAGGTGGCCATTTTTCCATCTAAATGCAGCATATGACTGCTGATGGTTTTAAATTGACCTTAGCTGTGGTTAAAGTGTAGACTTACTGCTAATAATGCATACGACTGCAGAATCAGCATGCAAAATGTGTGTTAATGGTGTCAGAGGTTGCGCCTATCCGCTCATCTTGGAGACCTTTGCATGGGTGGGGGTCCGACGGGCTGTCTTTCTGCCCCTGCCGCTGAGATTAAACAAGCAGCATTTGCTAATGAGTTGAAATTAAACCTTTTATGCAGATTTCAGAGTTTAATGGACCAGATGTCTCAAGTATTAGAATTCTCATTAAAGAGCTTTAATTTGGAGTGACTGAGGCTGTTGACTGTTACAACATATTCAAAATAGAAATCTTCCACTTTGTCCTTTGTTTTATAGGAGGTATAAAAAGGACATATTTACTACGCCAGTCTTTTATATAATAAAAATGCAACACTGTTTGTGTAACATGGGATATGGTTCTATGGTTAGAGTTGTCATGCCTATTGAATAATTATGGAAAATTCTCATTGTTTGGTCTGATGTTAGGGTTTTGAGGAACTAATAGAAGATTTTTTTTATTTTATTATTATATTATTATTATTTTTTTAACAAATTTTAACTTAAACTTGATACTTTATTAATTGGAGTAGAGCATTATTATAATTCAGGCTGATGCCATTAAGCCAATGCAAAAAAAGAAGAAAACTAACTTAAAAAAGCATTTTTTTTAAAGCATAAAAATATATATCTATAATACTTTACATTACTTTTTAAAAAATTGTTATACATGGCAGATAAAAATCAAAAACAATTCCGCTAATGACCAATATTGTACAAATATATCTTGCATTTAGAATTTTGAACTTTTGTATCCTTTTTGTAGGCACTGTCTGGCGAGATGGGTCCGTTCCTGTGTAGCGGTAGTCATCAAGCTCAGAGAGATTGTCAGCCCAGTGCTCTAAACTGCTTTGTGGAGGCCATGTCGCAGTGCGTGCCGCCCATACCCATCAGGCCTTGCGTACTGAAGTACTTAGGCAAGACCCACAATCTATGGTTACGCTCCACCCTGATGCTGGAGCACCAAGCCTTTGAGAAAGGCCTTAGCTTGCACATCAAACCCAAACAGAGCACAGAGTTCTACGAGCAGGAAAGCATCACCCCTCCACAGCAGGTAAAGTGATTCAAGGGCCCTTCTTCAGTCTTTGTTGCCATTGATATTCTTGGCAGATGAAGTTCTGAAGGTTCCCTGGTGTCGCTCAAAATTAACTTGTGTGCTGAATTTTCCAGTTGGCTTTGTTTTGACCTGTCAGCGAGTTCAGTTTGAAGTATCCCAGCATTCAAGCTGCTTATGCTAAGCAGTCATCTCATTGGGACACCTCTGAATATGGATGTGTTTGTCCCCTATATTCTTTGAAGATGTGTTTTCGTATTCCCTCAGGAGATCCTCGACTCGCTGGCGGAGCTCTACTCCCTTCTGCAGGAGGAGGATATGTGGGCGGGGCTGTGGCAGAAAAGATGCAAGTTTCCAGAGACAAGCACCGCCATTGCATACGAACAGCATGGCTTCTTTGAGCAGGTGAGAGAGAGTGAAAGCATCACTTTGGCATGTTGGTATGTATTTAGGGCCCTATGATGTCCACTTTGCGAAAAATATGGATTGTGGAATACAGTCATAATGTCGGAATGTCATGAATTTTGGCAAAATGTGGATGAATAAATCAAAAGAAGGCTTGTACATTTAACCAAATGGGTAATGTCGGTGAATATTAAAATGCCAAAAGACTTCAGATTTCAAATTACATTTCACAAGATTAACTTAATTGTTAGTTTTTTTAATCATAAAAACCCATTTTTGAAAACACAATTGTATATAATCATAAAAATACAGCATCCAGAAAAATGTACAGAATTTCTGGGGAAAAAGGAAAACATTTCATTGGTCACCTATTATTGTGATTAAATTGTTCTCGGCATTCAATGGATCAGGCGTACCTTTTGATTATTAAATTTAATTACACATTTTAATTTAATTACAGAAGAAGAAAAAAAACAGAAATTAAATGAGGGACCTTTGTATTGTCCCTCTCATATTTTAAGGTGTTTACTTTTCTGGTTCCATCATCATTAGGCTCAAGAAACCTATGAAAAGGCTATGGAGAAAGCTCGCAAAGAACACAATGTTTCACCCGCCATCTTCCCTGAGTACCAGCTGTGGGAGGATCACTGGATCCGGTGAGTTGAATGATCACAGCTCAGACTCAACACTTGATATGAATTCTATAAAGTACGTTTTCCATTCTCATTGAAAGCAAAATACTGGCAGCAGGCAACAAAACCTCAGCCAACAAGACATTATTTTTGATATACAGCAGTGTAGTCATTTTAGACTGACCAAAAAGATTGTGTTTGTGTCAACCTGTCAAAATGCAAACAAAAGCAGCTCAACTATATATATATGTTTTATGTAATGCATGAGCATTCTGGACCATCTGATCTGTTATATTCTAATATATGATACATTTAAATCTAAATTTTATGTTGATTTCTTCAGCTGTTCTAAAGAGCTGAACCAGTGGGAGCCTCTGACAGAGTATGGGCAATCTAAAGGCCATAACAACCCATACCTGGTGTTAGAGTGTGCCTGGAGAGTGTCCAACTGGGCCGCCATGAAAGAGGCTCTGGTGCAGGTAAACTCAGTACCACACTGCAGTCAACACATAGGGATTTAAGATGTGTGAGTCATTGTATTTTATTTGTAGTCTTTACTGTATCTTACTAATAACTTACTACCTTACTTAGATGCATACACTACTGTTAAAAGTTGGAAAGATACTTTGAATGTCTTATCCTCACCAAGGTACTTATTTGATTTAAAATAGTTGTTTCTTTTCACTACTTTTTTGTTTGTTGATCTGTTTTTGTTTTTTGTTTTTTCCTTCCCCTCTTTCCTTTTTTATAGTAAAAACATTAATATTACAATTTAGTAATATTTTATTAAATATATTTTATATTGTATATTTTAATATACAGTACAGGCCAAAATTTGGACACGTTACTATTTTTATTGTTTTTGAAAGAAGTTTCTTCTGCTCATCAAGCCTGCATTTATTTGATCAAAATATATATATATTTTTAAATAATTGATTTTCAATTTATTATACTTTAAATGATCATTTATTTCTGTGATGCAAAGCTGAATTTTCAGTATCATTCCTCCAGTCTTCAGTGTCACATGATCTTTCAGAAATCATTCTAATATGATGATTCATTTTCAAAGTTGGAAACCGTTCTGCTGCTTAATATTTTTACATAACCTATGATACTTTTTTATAAAACTTTGATGAATAAAAAGGGTAAAAAAATAAAATAAAAAAACAAGCAAATGTTTTAAAAATAAAAATCTTTTGTAACAACAATATACACTGGTCAGTAATTTGGGGTCAGTCCTTTTTTTTTTTTTTTGAAATAAATCAATAATTTTATTCAGCAAGGATGTGTTAAATTAATAAAAATTGATAGTAAAGAAGATTTATATTATTTGAAAAGGTTTTTATTTTGAATAAATGCAGTTCTTTTGAACCTTTTATTCATCAAATATATTAGGCAGCAGAACTGTTTCCAACACTCAATAAATCAGAATATTAGAATGATTTCTGAAGGATCATGTGACACTGAAGACTGGAGTAACGATCCTGAAAATTCAGCTTTGCATCACAGAAATAAATGATAATTTAAAGCATAATAAATAAAAAAAACAAATATTTTAAATTTTAATAATATATCATTTTTTTTCTTCTTCTGTATTTTTAATGAAATTAATGCAGGCTTGATGATTAGAAGAAACTTCTTTCAAAAACATTACACATAGTAATGTGTCCAAACTTTTGGCCTGTACTGTATATAAAAATGTAATTTATGCCCGAGATGACAGCTGATTTTTCAGCATCTGTTACTCCAATCTTTAGTGTCACAAGTTTCTTCAGAAATCTTTCTAATATGCTTATTTGGTGCTCAAGAAACATTTCGTCTTATTTTCAGTGGCAAAAAAGAAACAAACCTATTAGGGCTGCAGCTTATGATTATTTTGATGATTGATTGATTAGTTGGCCAATTATTTTTCGTTTGACAAAACGCACTATTCCACATCCTGCCCAATGCTGTCCTTTAAACAAATGTCCACTTAGTGCTCTGAACACAAACAGTGAATATATCTACCATTTCATAAATTAACTATGGCTTTACATCGAATAAAACAAACAAAAATAATAATAATAAATAAATAACAGGTTTATTGTAATTATTCAATGGTAACCACAAATTAATCATGGTTTTGCTTCAAATCCATAGTTTAACTATATGGTATTTGTGTGGTTTACAAATAGTAATCAATATGGCAAAAACATGGTTCTAATAAAAACATAGTTTAACTATCTAATAGAACCATGGTTAATTTTCGTTAGGATATGTTTGTTCTGTACATTATGTGCAAAAAAAGTTAATAAGCAAAAGGAGTTTAAATCTCTACATTAAAATGATATAAAAGAAAAACAAAAACAGATTAGAGGAATGTTCTGCAGGAACACACACACACACTCTCTATGGACACAGAGCCTGTTACTGTAATTTATTTATTCTGTAGAAACGTCTTGCATTTGTATTCACTTACACACTGTTATCTCTTTACAGTCACTACTCTCATAAAATACTTGAATTTAGCATCCAGTTGCAGATATTTCAGCTAAATTAATGTTTTTTTGCACTGAATATTAATGGTTTCCCTCTTGACTATGTTCTGTCTGTTTGACACACACGCCTGCCACGCCTGTGCTCGTTCAGTGAAGTTTAAAGTTTAACACACTGTCAGGACGTGCTTTTAATGCAAAATAGAAATACTCACATGAATTAGTAGCATTAAAGATCTGTAAAATTAACGCTTTGCGCGGAGGACGCAGATTCACGCAAACATCAAAGCGCATGATAGGATGTTTAACGCTAATGCATTCGAAGCTTAAACAAATCTCATGTTTGGGCACTTGAATTATATACCTTTCCTGCATCAGCTCCCCACTATTTCTAGATGCACATTTTGTCCATAAAAATGCGTTATTCAGTGCTTAATTTGGAATGACTGGTGGAAGCTTAACGTAACATACGGTCCTGTAAGAGTTTTCCCTAAAAAATAATAATTTATATATATATATATATATATATATATATATATATATATATATATATATATATATATATATATATATATATATATATATATATATATATATCATATAAAATATATTTTGGCTAGATACTCTGGATTTTTAAATAAAATTTGCATACACACTTCCAGTCCAATAAGATAACTTTAAACCATAGTTATGACTTCACTGTGACACTTAAATTATTATTGGAGCTTCACCATATTGCCAAACGTAAAAAGCACACCACTTTTTTATGCAGAAAGTCACACTCTTAACTATGCTTGCTGAATTGTTTATGACTTCAGAATTGTAGCCTTGCAGTCGGTAGGTAATTTATGGGCTTCACTTCTAAAACAAAGTAGAAAAAGTGTGCGATAGAGGCTGGACACATTATAAATACTCTTGGCTCTTGTTCAAGGAGACTTGGAACGAATCCATTCAGGTTTCTGTCCTAAGGTGACACCTAATTAAATTGTCCAGCCCAGCATCCCTCCCACTCCTCCTCCTCTTCCCTCTCCGTTCGCTTTGCATCTAATATTTACGGATACGTGCTTGAATAATTGCTCAAACATCTGCTGGGAAGTGATTTGTTTTCTCCGTTCCAGGGCAGGCTGCTTGGCAGCATCAGTTGCTCTCAGGAAGTTTAAATGTCCCCTCTTTCAATTAAAGCCGGGTGGATAAGGCCAGCCCTGACGCAGGGTTATTTATCAAATGTTGGCCATGATAAGCGCACACTGACCCAAAGAGTGTAAATCCCTCCAAATGTCATACTGCAAAATTCAAGCAACCTGTACTGACTTTTTATTCTTCCTGCGACCACCTATTTAGCTCGAATTGCAGTGTGCAGCACCCACTGTGGAATATGGTGACCAGATGACCATGAACAAAAACTAGGACACACATGCTGCTCAAATAACAGGGATTCGAGTTCAAAATCATTATTTGTAGCAATCAAACTAAAGCTAAGATTCGTTTTTTAACCACATCTGGATGTGGGGCAAATCTTGTACACAAGATTATTGTTTTCAATGAAACAAATAAATGGAGCCTAGCTGAGCATAATCATAAAAAAAAAAAAAAAAAAAATGTATGACCCCTTTTGAAAATGTGTATGCTGATATAGCCATGTTTCCTGTTTGCATCAGGTGGAGCTGAGCTGTCCAAAGGAGATGGCCTGGAAGGTGAACATGCATCGGGGCTACCTCGCCATCTGTCACCCAGAGGAGCAGCAGCTCAACTTCATCGAGCGGCTGGTGGAGATGGCCAGCAGCCTGGCCATCAGAGAATGGAGGAGACTGCCACACATTGTTTCTCACGTTCACACACCCCTGCTGCAGGTGAGGACCGTCAGTGTGTGAGCTGACAAACACCCTTTAACCAGACTTTCTCCAGCTATAATTTAATGTCCCTGATGGTTTTTTTCTTTTCTTTTTTCGAGCAGGGTAACTCAATCACCACTAGCGATCTTATCTAAATTGATTGTCAATTTTAAATAATGATATCTCAAAAGCAGAACATCTGGTCCGATATCTCCGCTGACAAGCTTTAGACTCGGGCAATCTCATTTCACATGCGAGCGTGTGACTTTATACAAACCCTTGTAGCAGAGAGAGTGCTTAAAGCAGACATTTTTCTTATAATTGCCTTTTTCGTTCTGCATTTTTGCACAATATCACTTTTTCCTTTGTCAGACCTGGTCCCTTCTTACTCCCTCCCTCCTTTCCTCTTTACGGCACTTTGGCCTTTTCTAAAATGGCTGAGATAGTGTTGACTGCACCATTGTGGTGCTCAATAGGCAGCTTGTATTAATATTCAGCAGAAAGAACAACCTCATGACTGCCACACGCATAATCAGGCAGAGCACACAATGGGACGGAGCCGAGGTGATGTGTGCCTGTAGATTAGGGTAATGTGTGAGAGCTGTCCACGCACCACGTCCTCTGGGGACTGTTAGAGACTAGAAGCACTCTTCTTGAGCTTGGCTGTGGTGTGATGGCAAATATGACAGCCAAATTGAGGAAATGAGGCGTTGTTGTTGGAGATTGTGAGTACACCACACAGGGTGTTATGGCTAATGGCTGATAGTTCTGTGATCCGCATGATTGAAGAGTTTGATATAGTAGATGTAATCAGAACATCTTGAATGCAAGGGATTGTTGTTGCTTGCTACTATTATTAAATCTAAACTGTATACCGTAATGTATCAGTATTTTATTATGATTAACATTATTGTAAAAATATTTAAAGTAACTTATAATAACTATTCCTATTATTATTATTATTATTATTATTATTATTATTATTATTAAATTATTGGTTCTTTAGTTTCAATTTTTTCTCTGTGTTAAAATAAAGAATCAAAGAGAACATGCTATGACACAATTATTTACTAATTAATTGTATTTGCATTTCCTGAAGGAAATATCTGTCCTTGTAATGCAGAAAAAAAGTGATAAAATGTAAATATAATATAATTATAGAGACTGTGTGCCAAAAGAAAATGTTGTATTATATTGAGCAATGTTATATTTACCTTTTTTTTATTATGTTCTTTGTTTCAATGCAAAAAAATAGAACTCAAAACATTGTGTGAAGAGAGACTATATTAAAGAACGAGACAAGATTTTTGCACAGTATTTTCACAAAATCCTCAAGGACAAATTTCATGACTGGAAAAATGGTCTGCAGGTGCATTTTGAAATAAACGAATCATCTTGTAATGAATGACATTTCAGTTCTACTTTCTGAGTATGAATTATCATGCATTGAAAGACAATATACACGCACTGTAAGAGGTTTTGCCACAAACCCAACTGACTGGCTTCTGTCCTGTGTTATTTCACACGAGTCTCTTCAGACCTTACTGTACATGAATTCTGTATTCTGATTGCGGCTGTGTGTGACCTCTTTATTGAACTCCTGCGCACATATTAACCATAGAAATAAAAACAGCACAAATAACAACACAAAAAAATATGTTTTATAGTTTTTTTTAATTGCAATTGCAAACATAATCAACAATAATACTCTCTCAATATTCAAAGTGCAAACAGAGACAAGCGCTAAGTGATGGTTACAACTACACAGCCCAGCCTAAGATAGATTTGATATCAGGAGGCAGGCTATTGTATATCGCCTAATTTGCAGGCATCAGGGAGCTCACGTTTACTTCCACTTTCTATTTACGATTTGCATGTACTCGGTGTATAGGGAATGGCGGTGTTAAGGATGCATTATACAATATACAACATTCATCAGGCGCTTGGGCTCTATTGCGCAACGAATCCTCTGTCATGGTCTTTCTTGTCAGTCATCTCGCCTTACACTCAACACATGATCAGAGAACTGCGATTCCTGATGCACAGTGTGCGAATCTCGTGCTGGATGCGCAGAGCGTACGTTTGCAATTGAAGCGACCATTATCCAACTGAATGAAATTCAAAAGTGGAGGACGTCATGGCAATATCACGAGACGGCTTTTCTTTCTCCACATTTTAATATCGCAAGATTTCGTGGTACGTGAAAAATCACAAATCACAATTGGTTATGCAAATGTGACGTCAGTACTGATGGTTACGTTTCTGGTAATTAAGAGATTTTATTCTTTAATTTATGCACAAAACAAAGAGAAGAAAGTCTATATATTTGAGTGATTTAGACCGAAGTTTAATACTTCTTATTAGTGTATGTAAAGAACCAGCTGTTATTAACATACGTTAATGGCCACTGTTTAGTGGCTGTTTTAGTCAAGCCTTCAGAAATTCAGTCTTTGCCCCAGAGCCATTGACTTCAGTGATAATTGAATTTACTGATAATTGAATCTGTTTACGCCTGCACCCCTTAATGCAACCGTTCAGAAGAACCAAGTCCAATAAGAGCGATTGGAATGGACGGGAGAGGCAGACAAGAGCCGTGAGACAGAGGGAGTGAGAACGCCACCAAGTTTAAAATGGCTCGTAATTACTTTTCCCCATCAGATAGTGTTTGATTAAATACCTGCAAGAAAATTAAATTTACATGATGAATGGGCACTCAGAATGAAGGTTATAATGTGCCATCAGCTGATATTAACAGATAATTGTGAAAAATATTGTATTGCTTAATTTATTTTGTTTTGGGGGGATTTGATTTGGCAAGTGCATGGACTGATTTGAGGCATTTATCTTGTAAAGCAGGCATTACTATTGAACGGATTGTTTTTGGATGCGTGTATGTGTTCGCGGGCATAATTCATTATCACAGCTCAAGCTACTCATCGTGTGTGTAGTAAACCATCATGTTGTAAATCACATTATAAGTGCCAGACTCCCTCCCTCATGTCTTTCTTTTCCAATTCACAGAGGAGATTAAAGATCCTTGTGGCATTTTGGTTAACAGTGCAGGGTGTGTTTTTACTGTTTGATGTGTTAAGGTCATGCATCGGTAGTTTGTGAGGAATGAGTAGCCTTTTTTGGGTCACCATGGTCTTTGTCCTCTTCTGTTGTGGTCTAAGTGTCGTCCGAGAGCGTGATTAGGCAATAGGGGAATATAGACGCTTCACTTGTGTGCTTCCCTCTCTCTGCCCGTTCTCTGAGTAAATGGCTTTTAAGATACTTTGATCCATCCATTCGTTCAGCCACCTTGAGACTTTGACCACGTTTCTCTATTTCTTTTTCTTTCTCAATGGGAATCATAAGCCTGTAATACATTCACAGTAATGGATTTTGAAATGCGGTGCGTGTGTGCGCGTGAGCGAGTGCGTGTGATTGTGTCCTCACACGGATAGTAATACCAGTAATTTTAGAGCTTGTGGGGAAATGTTTTGGTCCCCATGAGGAAAACGGCATATAAATCATACAAAATTAAGTGTTTTGAAAATGTAAAAATGCAGAATGTTTTCTGTGAAGGTTTGAATTAGGTCTAGATTTAGGGTTGAGGGACAGACTATACAGTTTGTACAATATTAAAATAATTGTCTATGGAATGTTCTCATAAGACATGGTAACCTGTGAGTGTGATGTATAGATGTTTGGGTGACTGTAGCCCTCAGAATTAAACTGAGAAGAAGCTTTGAAGAGAGCATGATATTGTTGCATCTTCCTGTTAGATGTTTATTATTAACTACATTGAGATTCTCATTTGTTTATTCTTGGATTTGTTGTCCTTCAGGCGGCTCAGCAGATTATTGAGCTACAGGAAGCTGCTCAAATTAATGCAGGCCTCCAGCCTGCCAACCTGGGTCGCAACACCAGCCTCCATGACATGAAGACCGTGGTGAAGACTTGGAGAAACAGGCTGCCAATTGTCTCAGATGACCTGTCCCATTGGAGCAGCATCTTTATGTGGCGGCAGCACCACTATCAAGGTATGCAAGGATATGGCGATGAATTCCTGTGACATTCTGATGTATAATTTTATATTAAATATATTTTCTTCTGTAGCAATTGTGACCGCTTATGAAACGAACACGCAACATGACCCAAACACTAACAATGCCATGCTTGGAGTGCACGCCTCAGCATCAGCTATTATTCAGTATGGAAAAATAGCCCGGAAACAAGGTCTGGTCAACGTGGCTTTGGACATTCTGAGCCGCATCCACACCATCCCCACCGTGCCTATTGTAGACTGCTTCCAGAAGATCCGTCAGCAGGTTAAATGCTACCTGCAATTGGCTGGAGTCATGGGCAAGAATGAATGTATGCAGGTGAGTGAACTTTAAGCATCACATTTTTTTTACATCAAATAGTAGTTGAGTTATTAATAATAATAATAATAGATTTTATTTATAATGCACTTTTCATTCCGAAGAATCTCAAAGTGCAACAAGGGTGGGGGGGGGGGGGGGGATAACAAAAAAAAATGAATAACAAGTAAAAATATAGAATACTACAAACAATCAACCAACACACAAAACAGAACAGAAACAGAGCTGATGGTGAACAGAAACAGAGCTGATGGTGAACAGAAACAGAGCTGATGGTGAACAGAAACAGAGCTGATGGTGAACAGAAAACAGCTGATGGTGGAAGTCTTCTGTTAGCTCCGCAGCACACCCTGGTCCACTCCATGTTTTAAATTTCTCCCAGCGGCAGTGTCCTGATGACATCGTCGAGGCATGACAGCTGAAGACCAGATGATGGGTCGATTCAAACGATGGGGATCGCCGCAACACCATGCAGGAGGCAGAACATTTTACCGGGCACTTTTGTGGACACACCGGGTCGGCGCAGAAGTCCAAGCCGCTCCACGGCCGCAATGCAGGACAGAACAGCGGCGCAGCCGAGAAGCGGAACAGCCCAACATCATGCCGGACGCCGATGACGATGGCCCAGATGGTGCAAACTTCAGCCACCATGCAGCTTAAGCCCAAAGGAGACCACCAGTGAGCAATCACGGCGAGAAACATCAAATGTCCTCCAAACCAGAACCAACCGCAGCAATTCAAACATAAACATTAGAGAAGCGGTGGAAAACGGCGAAACGTCGAACAACGACCTCTCAGTGGCTGCCAGCAATCAGCAACAGCCCCAATTGTAGCTCTGACTGTTAGACTAGTCACAAACATAAGGAAATAAAATAAAATCTAAATCTAATAGTACATGAGTTACTTGAATAATTAGTCAACTAATACCAATTATAATTACCATATTATATACCATAATAATATTTCAAGAGTTGATTTGCCCCAACCGTTTTTTTTTTTTTTTTTTTTTTTTTTACGGTTTAACTTTGGGTAACAGGCAGTGCTTGCCATTATCACTTTTTACCAGGCCGTCCAATCACAGTGGATGAGGGGCGGGACAAAAACTACACCGACCAATCATCTCTCTTGTACACCGACTGAAAAACAATAATGGAGTTAATACTGCTTTTTTATATTCGGTAATATTCTTCAAAATGAGATGCTAGTAATGCATTACTGCCATGTATATTCTGTATCATCGCAACCACAGTATCCCACCTGGAAAACGCTGCCCTTGCAAAGGACTTTCAAGCTCCACCAGCTGGCCATTTTCAGAAGTGCACCATGTTTTTTTTTTTAGCTGGCTAAAAAATACTTTCGTGTACACGTGATAATTGAATATTTACAATTATATATATATATATACAATATATACAATATATACAATTAGTCTCTTCAGCATTTATGCAAAATACTGGAGCCAAACCTGAGAAAGTATTCCAGAAGATTCCACAGCTTTCCTGGTCACGTCATTTGCAGTTTTAACACATGATTGGGGATTATGCTAATTATGAATGTGTGTCCTATTTACAAATCATTTTAATTCATTAATATACACTCTTTAACTACTGAATCCGTGGTATACGAAGCGTTTGTGAATCTGGAGGAGAGTTTTCGTAAAGGTCCATTTTACGTGCAAATTACTCATATTTACGAGAGCACATGTTTTTTAAAAAAAGTGATGTGCACAGATAAATTGTTTATAATAAATATTGCTTCATTCCATAAAAAATAAGAATTGTCCATTTTGATTCTGACTTACAGAATATTCTTTAACACGAGTCGGTACACAAAAGCCAAAGATGTCCATGTGAATGTCATTTTGGTTTTAGCTGTTTGAAGGAGATGCATTTAAATACAATGAATTTCACTTCTCCACTTCTTACTTTGTCGACTCACCTTCTGATTTTGCTGTTAGCCGGACTCTCTTAATCCAAATAACGCTGCTCTCATTACGGTGAGAATCACTGCGGTGCTGTCACAGTAAGGAATGCATTCCAAACAGTGTAAGAAATGGGCTGCTTGCTGCAGCATTCGCTTAAGCCTGATTAATGGAGCTGCCTCAACTGAGCTCAAGTCATTAAAGTACCATTGGATTTAATAAGTCTCTCTCTCTCTCAGCTATCACTTGGACCTGTTCTGTTCTCTTTATCATTTCTCTGGCACACTTTAAGCCACCGGCTCTCACCTGGGAGTCTTAGATTGAGCTACAGAGATGTCTACAGCAGATATACTCTGTTGTCAGTGGTGTTGACTTCAGATGTATAGGAATTCTACGTCAGAAAACTACACATTGGCTCAGTCCAACAAATGAAACCCACTGTTTTAGAATCATTCTGCGTGAGAGAATAAAAAATGTGTCCCTGTGAAATTCTTTGAGGAATTGTAAATGCAATCATTGTTACTGTATTGTCAGGGTCTGGAGGTGATTGAGTCCACTAACCTGAAGTACTTCACCAAGGAGATGACCGCCGAGTTCTACGCTCTCAAGGGCATGTTTTTAGCCCAGATCAATAAGTAAGAGTTGATTCCTGGCTTTGTTCATCTTCCCTCCTTTTCTGCCTGTCACTTTGAGCCTTCTCCTTATCACCCTCATTCACTCTTTCTTTGTCTTTAATTGACACCACTCTCGTTATCTTTTGTTTTGTGCACAAGTCTGATTTGCTCTGACAATATAGAATCCGAATTGGCGAGATCATTAAGAGCTCACTTTAAATGAACAATTCTGACAAAGAATCATTACGGAGAGGAAAGATAAACATCTGTGCGTCTGCATGCGTTTGTGCCACTAATCATCACTTCTAAAACTTTATTCCAATAATGAGGTCAGAACAGTCGTTAACAGTCAATATGAGAATATGATGAGTAATTAACCTTATATAGCATGTCTGCGGCAGAGGATAATGACACTGAACTTATGATGAGTGATTATCTCCTGTCATATTTCTGTTGACTGGCGTTTTCACGAGTCAGTCTGATGAGAGTCTGTCATGTAATTGGTTTGCATCTCAGAATATTGTAGATTAATTTGTAGTGCAATCAAGCCAGGTGTTTTAACTGCCTACAAGATATTTAAACAAACAGGTGGGTCAATGACCTATGCGGATCAAGATAATGAACAGGAAAAATCTTTAAAAACATCTCCTTTAAAATGTATTTGCTGCTAAGTTCTAAGAAATCTAATCTTTTCATATTGGTTTCATAAAAAAGTATATTTAAGTTTATTTGTATACATGGTGTTGTCAAAAATCTCTCTCTCTCTTTATATATATATATATATATATATATATATATATATATATATATATATATATATATATATATATATATATATATATATATATATATATATATATATATATAACATTTTGGTACTGAAGTATCTGAAATGGTTCCAATACTCCTTTTCTGCAGTATCGATACACCCGATACCAGCTGCGCGTTCTCGCACTCTTCTCTCCGCAGAGAATTGACGCACACCCGCCTCCTCTCACTCACTCGTCTCATTCGCTCCAGTCGCTCCAAGTAGTGTTTGTATTGAGCATCATTTTTCTCATTCCCACAGGTTTTACGCTCGCACAAAAGCGTGCGCACCACTGATCTTTAAGTGGTGATCTCCTAAAGCTGCCTCTCAAATAGCTCAAGTACCAAATTGACTTAAGTACATACAAAAATGTCAAAATGCCCTCCAAAAAAACAGTCAGTTTTGGAACACAGTTGAGAAACAGAATGCATGTTGTGTAACATTGTATTGGATCCGTGCTTAAAAGGATAGTTCGCCCAAAAAATTAAATTATGTGATTTAGTCACGCTCTCAAGTTGTTCTCCCCCTTCATAAATAATTTTTTTCCCCCTGCTGAATACAAAGGAAGATATTTGGTAGAATGTTTGTAAGCAAAAGCAGCCTTTGTCGATATTGTCAATTTTTTTATATTCATTTTATTTGATATATTCTTTTGCCCCTGTTAAAACCGACAAAAACTGTTTAGATAGAATTAAATTAAATACAAAATATTTAAGTTTAGTTAACCAGTTGGGATGACCAAAATTTTATTTTATAATACGAGGATTATATTATAATTACATTATAATATAACATATAATATTTTTTTATTTAATTGTATCTGTTTTTAAAAATAAACAAAACATGCACATTAGAAACAATATGACAAAAACAGTGTTTTATGTTTTAGCTATAGGTCTATTTAACAGTAGAAAATATTATTGCGACATTATCGCTAATATTCAATACATCGCCCAGCCCTAATCGCTGCCAGGATCTGCTTTAATCTGCATTAAATTTTACAGTGAAAACTATATTTTACATACAATACTTTCAGGTGTTAAAGTAATTGAATTTATTTATCATTTGCAATTTGTTTATTTGTTCTTATTTTAAGATTTGCCTCTTTTTTGTAAATTTAGTTCAATTATTTAAAAAAAAAGCCTGTTCTGTGTGTAAGCTATTTTTATTTATTTATCTGGAATTATACAAAATTTGAGAACACATTATCTGTATGGTGGCATATGGCAGTTCTCCCCTTGGTATCAAAATGGCATTAAATATCAATATTTTTCAAGGTATTGTATTGAAGTTGGAAATTCCAACACTATATATTCCATATATCTTTTTAAATAGATATTTATAGGTATATAGATACTTTTTTGATGATTTATGATAATGGGTTTACAAATATATAATTTAAAAAAATAACAATGCTTTTTGTATTCAGTTTTCATTAATTATATAATTAAATTACAGTTATAACTGGATATAATTATAATAATTTTTATAAAGATTGTGTAATATAGTTATATTAATACAATTATATTACAATTTGTAGGTAGGTTTTAGATGGCAAAAGTGAATAAATTCAGAATTTATTTATTTTTTGAATCATAGATGAGGTGAATTCAAACGATTGTCAATATGAATTGCATTGTATTAATTATTTAATATATACAGATTAAAACAGAGCACTGTCATTATCTAATAAACAGATATCGATGATCACCTGCTTTTTGCAATATGATGGCTTTATATAAGCCTACTCTTTTCCTCCTCATGGGTGAATTGATGGTGAGCCCAGAGCCTGGCACTGGATTGAAATAGCTTATTAAATACACATGCTGAATAATTAACGCAATAGCAATTTGTGAAATCTCTGTGATCAGCAGAAGTTTCCCCCAGCCTCAGCAGGGCCTAATGTAATCATTACGTTTTCACTCTCTATGAATATTAACGTAGGGATTTGATAAAGCAGCAGAGCTGTCGGAGGAAGATGTTTGACACTTGACTGGGCGTGGGGACTTGTGCTCTCCAGGCCTGGCTCTCAGCAAAGGCCATGAGCAGAAACATATTATACATGTCCACGACTGACGAGACGCTTCAGTGGATTTGGCCTCCCCAGACTCCCATTGCAATCAAGTGCAATTCTGTTGCTTGCCACATACTCATTAAAAGTTCCCATTATATGTGATTGGTTTAGTGGGTCTGTCATAGGGTAACATTTAGAGATGGTGATGGTAAGGACAGAGGCTTCAAGCTCAGATTATGAGTCCCATCCAGTTCTTTCAGTCCCTTATAAAGCCCTTTACGAGACTTTCTCAACTTCTATTCTTAAACTGCTTCTATAAAAAGGCCCTGGAAAACATGCTCTTTGGGGACAAATTCTCAAAGCTCTAAAATGGCTGATGAAACAAAAAATAATGGATCCAGCCAGCTAATTTCAGTTAGGTACTGGCTAGTTTTTTTTTTTTTTTTTTTTTTTAAGTGTTTCTCATCAAGTGTTTTCCATCAGAAATTTCTTAAACTGGACATATAATCATGACACATTTTAAATGCTTCCTGTTTACCAGTGCACCATTTACATATATTTTTCTGGCTTAATCCTCCAAATTGCTCATGTTCTTTACATTCTTGAGATATCAAGATTGCAATGATCAGATCTGACATGTTCCCCACTCATTCAATTTATCATCTTATCTCTTCTACCAGGTCAGAGGAAGCAAATAAGGCATTTTCTGCTGCAGTGCAGATGCACGATGTTCTGGTGAAAGCCTGGGCTATGTGGGGAGACTACTTGGAGAACATTTTTGTGAAAGACCGCCAGCCCCACCTCGGTGTCTCCGCTATTACCTGTTACCTACATGCCTGCCGCCATCAGAACGAGAGCAAGTCAAGAAAATACCTAGCCAAGGTAAGATCTCCTCTCTTGCTGACCTCATTGAGTTGTTCAGGTTTCTTCCACCAATGAGGGCCATGTCAGTATAAAATCAGGCATCCAAATCGTTTGTTAAATAGTTAACCCCTAATCCCATGTCCCCC
This sequence comes from Pseudorasbora parva, assembly GCF_024679245.1. Classification (NCBI taxonomy): domain Eukaryota; kingdom Metazoa; phylum Chordata; class Actinopteri; order Cypriniformes; family Gobionidae; genus Pseudorasbora; species Pseudorasbora parva. The sequence continues at coordinate 19,287,792 of NC_090192.1, forward strand.
CTTTTTTACAGTTTATAGTTCAAGGCTCAAAAGTACTCAGACTGTTATTATTATGGAGATATATAATCTCAAATATAAAAATATAAAGAATATATTTTTAAATGTATAAAATATGATGTGGCTGTTCTTTAGAACATTAGAAACACAAGGAAGCTGAAGCCACAAGTGTGGTAAACAACATTAATCTAGGGCGTTCTGCGCTGCAGGTTAAGGAGTTAAATGGCAATCTATCAGTGTTCTCTATCATTATCTTGTGGTTAAGATCCACATATTGAGAGAAGCGGAGAAGTATCCAATTGCACCAAATCTGGCTTTAGTTTTAGTCGTCTGCTTTCCTTTTTAGCCTGCTTGCTAGGCATGCACCGATAGGATTTTTGAGGGCTGATACTGATTTTAAAGGTGCCCTAGAATGAGTTGAAACTATGTTAAATTGTTCTCTGATATCTACATAGAGGGTATGTGGCTTATTTAAGGGCAAATTGTCCAGATACAGTTTTACAGGTCTATTTACAACCCTATAAATTGTCCCTAGGATGTAATGCTCTGTTTTTGCCTTATTTGGAAGGGTCATGAATATTAATGTTGAGCTCTGCTCTGATTGGCTTATTTCAAAAGCACACAGAATTTCATTTGTTCAACGAAGCGGCTCGTGAGTCCTGACCGTTCTGACAGAGCACAGACCGACTGAATGACACTTCCGGCAGAACATCTCAAATGGAGATGGCTAAAATGTAGCCTACTTGCTTATTGGTGTTTACAGATCATCCGCACCACGCGTGAGAGAGAGAGCTTGCGTGCATATGGTTGCCAGATTGTACATGTTTAGGTAAAACACCGGATAATATACGTGTTCTTTACACAGAAAAGCTCTGATTAGGGGATTAAATTACTGAAATCTGGCAACCGCAAGCACGAACGCTCTTCCTTCCCTCAGACAAAACCAAAACCAATGATGACTCATCTTTTTTCGTCAACGATATTGCATGTTTATAGAAAGTTTAGTCACAATGCAGGCCATGCAGTGACTGTGATGTGCTCTGAAATACAAGAATGCAAAAAGATATATAAATATATATATATATTTACAAAATGAATAGCCTTGTCAAATTACTATTGTTTTAACATATAGGGTAAAAAAGGTGACCTTTGCTAGAAGGATCGAGTGAACGATCTGTAAGCAACGTATCTACCGTTGTATTTTGTAATGCAAAATAATATTAACCTTTGTCATTAGACACACTATTTAGTTTTGTATGGTACTTGGTGTTTCCTATTGTTACTGTACTAGCATCTCGGTTATCTAGGCAATGCTGTCTCTCTAAGAAACTTTCAATTTAATCAGAAATTGTTTAAACAGTCAATAAGTGAATAAAATCGCTACTTACTGCTTGCAGGAATACAGTTGTAATTGCCACTTTCTTCAGTTTAAGACGTTGAGCGAAGCTTGCTTGAAATGGGTCGAACAAACGAACAATCTTGAATTAAATTGTTGTGGTATCCGATTATAAACATCAGCCATGACTGTTGACATTTTTATCCGTGGGAAGGGTAGAAAAGTCCTCACGTCTCCTGCACAGCCTGGAACATGACGTGTGTCCATGAGAGCTGCCGTTTTTGCTATCCTCGAGTGTCGCTTGTTTACTTGCAGTCCTGATGATTCGGCTCCGTCAGTTCCACCTGACAATGCACATGGTTGGACAGATGCAGATGTTGGGGGCGTGCATATAAATGATCCCCAACGATTGCGTCACGGTTTCGTTATGTTGAGAAGCACTTATTTTTCCGTGGTGTTTTTCATGCACGATATTTACATAAGAAGTAGGAGGCAATGGTGTTTGAGACTCACAGTATGTGATGTCCATGTACTGAACTCTTATTATTTCACTATGGCAAGGTTGATTCAATTATTCATTCATTCTAGGGCGAACAATTTTTCTTTAACAAACAATTATTGGCTGATACCAATATTTGTCACTTGTACACTTATTTGAAATTTTGTCGTTAAAATAGTGTTTTGATCATGTTTTAAATAAGCAAAGTAAAAAAAAAGCAGACATCAACTTATAGCCTACTAGCTAGTTTATTGCTGCATTATCAATTATTTCTAATGAACATAGACTGGATCCATTTAACGTTCAGCAGGCCAACATAAATACAACAGAACAAAATAGATATGAAATAAACAGTGCTTTTTAAGTACTTTTTAAGTGGGTTTAATGTTAAATAAAACTGCACAAACTTCACTGTATGAATTAAATGCATATATTATTATTACATTGAGACGTATAGCTAAATTCTCCTTTAGGCTATAACATTAATCCTGTCACATTACTTTGTTAAACTGTACTTTTATTTTGACTGGTTGCCTTGAAGACCTTCGAGTTCCTGTGTGTGTTTATGGCATGACAATAGATTTTGTCAAATGAAACTCATGAAGTGACTGGCGATGCATTCATGTCCTTATACTGAGGCGGCAGCAGCTGAAAAACACATTTTCACTGTGTGTGTGTGTGTGTGTGTGTGTGTGTGTGTGTGTGTGTGTGTGTGTGTGTGTGTGTGTGGTAAATGAGACTGTGTCTGCGCCATTCACACAGACAGAAACATGCAGGATTTATATTTAAAGTCTTTTTGCGGCTTAATATTCACCAACACTAGTATATATATCGCTATTTGATTTAAGTGTACTGAACTACGTTTTATTTATTCATCAAAACTTTGACATTCTGTGGCATTCTACTATGCAGTAAATTCCGTTTTTATGACTGGATTCCATCTGCGTTGTCCAAATCGTGGAAATTAATCCTTATGAAGTTTCAAAAGTTAATTTTGTCAAAAAAAAAATTGTCTTTTGTTGTTTGATTAACATTAAAACGCAGACAGTAGCACAGCAGGAATATTACATTATAATCTTGGATTAGGCAGCAGACATTTCACAGCTCCGACAGAACGCAGTTCATTAATAAACCAATGGTTATTTATATCTCCCTTTTCCCATGCTATTGCCAAACTAATCAAGGTCTTCAGAGATACTAGAAAATTACAGGTATCAGAGTTTGATCAGAGTTAAAGCTAAACTCAGCAGGATTTGGATTTTAGGATATAATTTGAGGAACACTGGTCTAGTTTTATTTGTCCGTTTTCACAGTAAGGGTAAAGTTATTTTCAGTTAATAAAGACATTTAGTTTCAGGTTTCATTAATGATGACACTGGTAGCCAAACCCTTTACAAAAAGGTGATGGCTGCATAAAGCAACCAATTAAACTCCAAGAACTACTGATCAATAGCCTATCGTACTGCATAATCTAGATATCAGCATGCGCTTAGTGATTTACTTGTCAAAAACTGGCAAAAATGGTTGGCAGAGATGCACAGAGCATGTCATAATAGGGTAGCCTCTTTTTTGACAGGCCTGCAATTAGTTTTACCATTAACACATTTACCATAAAACACAGGCAAACTCTATTCTCATTTGTGGTCCAGTAAACCCATCCTGCTCTGATGGCTTTGTTAAATGGGGGCATATCTGTCACCGAGTGCCATTTCTGAATTAATGCAGCTGCAGCGGGGGGGATGCACTGCATTCAGACTGATGAACCTCCAATGATGGATGCAATTATATTATTAGACTAGATGATGGGTTTTGTATGGATGCTATATACGTGGCAGCCTGCTCTCTGTCGAGTATTGCATGCTAGATCAAACCGCTCCATTTGGCTTTTTTCCTTTTTTTCACCGTGGGTTTGAATGCAAGGAGCACTTTAGATTGTGTCTGGAGTGCTGCTGGCCACTAAAGCTTTAGAGACGGTGGCGTAGTTTACACGTGATTAATGAGAGTAGCTGCTCGCTGATTATCAGTAATTACCCGTAAGCCGTGTGGCCCGGGCTGTCCAGTGCTTAATGTCTCCATCAGGCCTCAGCAGAAATGGTTTATCTGTTACCATCCCTCCAGCCACCGTACCAGAGCCCCACCAACAATAGCAAGAGAAGGCAGCAGCAGCTGACTGGTGGGAGTGAAGGGGCCGAGATGATTTTACAAGCCATTAAGCCCTTGAGTAGCTATTTCAAGGAGCTGATGGTCTCATCTTCAATCGCTGACATAGTTTTAGTTTAAAATGAAAACGTTACCCGTTCAGTCCGACAGGTTAATGAACATTTCATCTACTATTTATGAATGTTTGTGCCAGAGATAGGAAAAAAAATATCACTTGGAGACATGACTTTTGGAGACTTGTGACAGAAAGTGTGCCCTTTTTTAAAATAAAATATTTATTCTTTGGCAATTTAACTTGTGTATAATAATACAATTTAAAATATTTATGCACTTAATTTTCATGGCATTAAATATAAAATAAATTTAATTTTAAGTAAAATCTGAAATCTCAATGTAAAGTCCTGGCAGTTTCTAAGAAAATCTCTTTTATACAGTACAGGCCAAAAGTTTGGACACATTACTGTTTGTAATGTTTTTGAAAGAAGTTTCTTCTGCTCATCAAGCCTGCATTTATTTGATCAAAAATACAGAAAAAATTTCAATATTGTGATATATTACAATTAAAAATAATTGGTTTTCAATTTATTATACTTTAAATGATCATTTATTTCTGTGAATCAAAGCTGAATTTTCAGTATCATTCCTCCAGTCTTCAGTGTCACATGATCTTTCAGAAATCATTTTAATATGATAAATCATTTTCAAAGTTGGAAACCGTTCTGCGGCTTAATAGTTTTTCATAACCTGTGATACTTTTTTTATAATACTTTGATGAAGAAAAAGTAAAAAAAAGAAGCATATGTTTTTTTAAAAAAAGGAATCTTTTGTAACAACACTATTATATACACTTTTTTTCTTTTTCTTTTTAATAAATCAATCATTTTATTCAGCAAGGATGTGTTAAATTGATAAAAATGGATAGTAAAGGAGATTTGTATTATTTGAAAATGTTTTTATTTTGAATAAATGCAGTTCTTTTGAGCCTTTTATTCATCAAATATATTAGGCAGCAGAACTGTTTCCAACACTCAATAAATCAGAATATTAGAGAATATTAGAAAATTTCTGAAGGATCATGTGACAGACTGGATGTCATATGTGACACTGAAGAGTAACACTCCTGAAAATTCAGCTTTGCATCACAGAAATAAATTATAATTTAAAGTATAATAATTTCAAAACCAAATATTTTAAGTTGTAATATATCACAATATAAAAAATAAAAAAAAACTGTATTTTTGATCAAATAAATGCAGGCTTGATGAGCAGAAGAAACTTCTTTCAAAAACATTACAAATAGTAATGTGTCCAAACTTTTGGCCTGTACTGTGTGTGTGTGTGTGTATATATATATATATATATATATATATATATATATATATATATATATATATATATATATATATATATATATATATATATATATATATATATATATATATATATATATATATATATATATATATATATATATATATATATATATATATATATAATATTGTGTCTAAAGTATATAGATTACATGTACAAGAAATACATATTAAGATACAAGAAATACAAGTACAATAAATATATATTAAAGCATAGATTTTCAGAGAAATTAATTGTCCTGCAGCAGTTTAAAAAATCACAACTGTTACCAAAAGAGACTGTCTCTCTTCTTTTTCAGGTGCTGTGGCTGTTGAGTTTTGACGATAAAAACACCTTGGCCGATGCTGTAGACAAATACTGCATTGGAGTGCCGCCCATCCAATGGCTGGCCTGGATCCCTCAGCTCCTCACGTGTCTGGTGGGCTCAGAGGGGAAACCACTCCTCAACCTCATAAGCCAGGTTGGATTCCTAACTACATGACCTTTTCTTAGCTGCGCATTCATGCTTGATATATCCATCTAATCAAGATGAATTTCTTCTAGTGTCTTTAATAAGAGGCTGTCTTCAGTCAGTCCCCTCTTTGTCAAATTCATAGTTTTACCAGTTCCTTTTTAAATATTTATGCAAAGCAATATTATTGAGTTAATATCAAACACTCTCCCAATGTGGGAACAGAACCACCAATTAAACAAGAGACTAATTTGCCCTCCTTGGAGTATTATTTCCAAGCCATTTAAAAAGCTCCTGAACTTCAAAGAGGAAACAGCTGCTCCAAGGGCCCAAAGAGAGAGGGAGAAAAAGGAGACGGAGGAGAGAGATCTGTGTATTTAACCCACGTTAAAAAAAAAAAAAAAAAACGGCTAAATCCCCCTCTCATTCAGTGACACGTTCCAAACGGGTTTTGCATGCAGCTCGACCACCTCTTTTCTCACGTACACATGCCAGACCAGCGTCTTCTAATCTCTCCATTTCAGCACTGACGCACCCGTGCAGTGGAAATGCTTCGCTTTGAGATTAAGTACACTTGAGCACCTGATAAGCACCCAATGAAATGGATATGTTTGCACACCATAATCTCAATTAATGGACTTGTCAAGGTTGGTTTAGGGATGACAAGTCTCCTTGTTGAAGGATCTTCGGGGTCTGATCTAAGGCGGCGATGACGAGTGAAAGATAGATGTTTTGTAAAACTCTTGATTTTCAAGTGAAATCTCCAGCGGATGAAGCACCTTTATCTCATGCTCTGAATTATTTAGCTGTGCTCCAGTTGGCGGGATGTTTTAAAAAACGTTTGGTGAAATATTGATGAAGGTGAGCTGCGGGGTGCCGTGAGATGAAACTGAGGCGAGGAAAACTCAACACCTTTATGCACACGGACACCCATCACATGCCAGCACTCACACACCCTAAAATATGATGAGAATTCTCTCCAATTTTAGGGGTGATCTCTTCCCCTTTTGCTTCGTTCATTTTTAATGCGATACTTAACAAGCTCTTAACAGAAGGTCTTGGCCATGGCTGCTTTTCATGTAAAAGCCCATCTGGACTCCGAGGTGTCTCTTTACACCTAAAGGCCAGCCTGCTTTCCGCCGTCTGCTTGACAAAGATCTTGTTTCCACTCTAATGGGCTGCTTGAGCTGGGTGCTGTGAGACCTGAGAGGGGCTGCGGGTGGTTTGAGGAGCAGCGCTGTCTGCCGCCTTCATATTTGTCTTCATCCCCTCTCATACTGATGTGGACAACATTCACAGCCCTCACAGATATTGCAGTGCCAGGAGAGAAAGAAGAGAGGAACAAGTTGATAAGCATGTTTTTGGGACTATTACATAACAATAAAAGGATCCAAAGATTGGGTTATGAGTCAGACTCCTCTGTTAGTTGGATTTAAAGTATAGAGACTGGGGGCAGGCTTTTTTTCCTTCTTCAGAGTATGTGAAATACACCTCACAACTTGGTACTTTGATTAAAGCTTAAATATGGGGCGTGCGATTTCTGTGGAACCAAATTTTATTGCCAAAATAAGGGCCCCTTCTAAACAGGTTCCCCAAACACACTGCCTATCTACAATTGTTTGTTCAAAAACATATCATTGGTTAAGAAAATGTTGCTATGTCATGCCACTTAAAAAAATGACTTTACAAAATGTACTGGCCACAAAACTTATTTAGCAAAAACTAGACAGTTATGACACCAACGTTTTAGATGCCAGTCAAATTTCACAGTTCTTTATTCCAATTTCAATACCACAGCTAAAACTGTTAACTAGGCTAATATTAATGTAAAACATTTTTAAAGGCAAGCCAATCAAATTAGGGCTGGGACAATGCAAAAAGTACGTCGACGCAAAATATGCGCGTCGATTCGTCAGACTCAAAATAAAGATGGCGGCGCCGGAGAGTAGTAGCAACCATAGATATACATAATAAAGTATATTATGTAATTAAGTATATTATTTAATATGTATATCTATGGTAGCAACATGAGTGGCTCCTCAGACTTTCAGAAGTGCAAGGCTTGCGGGTTGGCGCGCGGCGTGCACGGAGCAAGCGCTCTTAACACAGGAATGCGCGCCTGTGTTAAGAGCGCTTGCTCCGTGCGCGCACGCGTTTAGTTGTCACGGCTACATAAACAAATTTCTGCACACAGGAAGACAGATGTTTTGGTAATATTTTATGTATTTTAATCACAAAAATAGACGTTTGCATCAAGTGAAAGGATCGGGCACATTGGCTACCTACATAATAAGCTGTTTTAAATGTAAATTTAAAAGTTCAATGTCTAATCTCGCTGATGTGACCGGGGGTATCCATCCTCTAAGTGAGCAGTCTCATCCCAGGACTATTCCGGTTTTAAACGGAATATTGGCGCCCGTAATGCACTCTACATGTAACTGTTTTCACTGTCATGCCGCGGATGCGCGTGGCGTTTCTGTTGCTTGTCAGCCACGGGGCGGCAAACTCCAACCTGTTAACATGGGAGCCGAAACAAATACGGACACGCCACGCAGCCGAGATTGAATGCATTGCTCTTGTGTAGTCTTACTTTGGAATTTTAAGAGCAATAAAGATATATTGCAATGTTAAGGAATTAGCTTTTTTTCTTTCAGATAATTAAATCAACATGTATAAATTGCTATTAGGCAATTATTGGGGAGATAATCGATAACTGAATCGAATCGTAACCAAATCAGACAGGAATAATTAATCGCTAGATTAATCGATGCACCAAAAATATAATCGCTAGATTAATCGTTTAAAAAATAATCGTTTATCCCAGCCCTACAAGCAATATTACAAATAAATACAATAGAACAAAGATGTGAAAATGAAAAGCAGTGTTTTTTAGGTAGGTTTATTAGGTAGGTCTAACAGTAGTTTTTTATAAAATGAATAGAGTAATCGAACGTAAAATAACACTCCATTGTAATCACTGTATAAATGCAACCTAGATTCATCCTTACTAAAGTTGCAAAAGTTGTTCAGTTAAAGGCATTTTTTGTCTTGTTTGATCAACATTAAAAACACAGCAGGAATATTAGGCTGCTGTCACTTTTAGATCGTTCACATGCTTGCTTTCTCAACTGTTTACGTTCACTTCCGATATACCCGACTGTTTACTAGGACACTCGCCAAGACGGGCATTATGACAATTTTGTTTGAATTTGCCAGTTGCAAGAAGATGTGTGAGAGCTCAATTTGCTATTCGCACTCTGAGACGGATGTTTGCGCACAGAAATCTCCCACACAGCGCACAAGTAATGAATCAAGTTCCCTTTTGCGTCATCTTCTGTTTGAATATTTAAATTGGCAAGGCTTAAACTTTTGTGCCGATGCAGCACTAGCCCGTCTACTGTCCCGAGTGTCGCTCGCATTTGTTCATTTTCACAATATTGCATCGTTAAAATTCAGAAAAATGTTTTCGGGCAACTGCCGATTGACAACGTTTTACTTTCACGTTTCACTTTAAAGCAGGATGAACTCTAATTGGCTATCAATAGTTTTGTTGTTCATTAGCTGGAAAAAAAATTGTTTCTCTGTGCCATTATAGTTGTGGTGTGGACTTAACTTTTGTTTCATATTTAGAATGATTTTTAGAACTATGTCTTTATCATTTTAGTCATTGTCCTTGCTGTGAACAGATATTTCTTGTGATCAGCCCTACGCTAATGTTAACTAAATAAGACTTGTGTTCTTAGAGCCGTTTTGATAAATACATGCGCTTTTGGGCTAAAGCATTAAACATCCTGAACCTTCTCTTTGTGATGCTGTTCAAGGACACAAAAAAAGGAGAAAGTGTACACTTGGCTTGACAAGCTTTTAGCGAGTGTCATATTGAGCCATGGTTTTAATCTGCCCTTGATGTTTGTCCATCTCATTGCTTTCTCCCTACGGTTTCATTTTCAAAAGCCTGCACTATCAGAGAGAAGTTTCAAAACATGTCAGCACAACGTTTCTCGCTCTGACCCAAGCCCACAGGGACGATCTGAAATGTAATCTGCAACTGTTTCTCTTAGGTGGGACGTGTCTACCCTCAAGCAGTGTACTTTCCGATCCGAACCCTGTACCTGACGCTGAAAATCGAGCAGAGGGAGCGCTACAAGAGCGGTATGACTGGAGTTTTCTTTTTTTCCCAGAACATTCACATTGAACAATATAATGTCCTAGAAAAGTCAACTTTTTTTCCTTCATGTGCTGTGTCTCTCTCACTTTTCCTCAGACTCTGGCCAGCAGCAGCCCAGTTCGGCGGCTGCCCAGGCCCATTCTGCATCTGACCCGGGTCCCATCCGTGCCACCGCTCCCATGTGGCGCTGCAGTCGAATCATGCACATGCAGCGTGAGCTCCATCCCACCCTGCTTTCCTCTCTGGAGGGCATCGTGGACCAGATGGTCTGGTTCAGGGAGAACTGGCATGAGGAGGTGAGTGGTTTATGTGTTAAAGAGAGAGTTTTTGTATTCCAAAGGTGAGTGGCTACCTCTTAAAGCACATCAGCCCTGAGCGCAAGTTAAACATGACATGAATGCGTTTTCTGTCCGGTTTGCTTACGTCCTTTAGTCTCATGCCGCATGCTCTCGTACACGTAGCTGTTTTCAGAGGGCCGGCTGGCCAGATGAAAGCTGACAGAGGGGAACGATTGGGGCTCAGTGAGGCTGAAAAGTGGTTTTGCAGTGCAGGTGGACATTGGCGCTCCAGTGCTAATCGGGCTTTGGCGAGGGGCTCGCCATGATTGATGGGTGAGGGGAGTGTAGACTGAACGTGGGGAGATTGGATTGCTGTGACAGGGCTGATGCGGTGATGCGTCCAGACTGGACAGGGACGCGAGAGACCCACTCCTGTGGGACACTCAGCGACGAACGGCTGAAGAAGAGGACAGAAAAAGGGCGAGGAAAGAAAGTTTAGCAAGGAGAACTGGAGGATGAAAGAAATTGGCATTGAGAGAGCTCAGTGAAGTAAAACATGGGTTTAATTTTACAGACATTGATGAAGTGTAGTCCCAGACTAAATTAGTCTGTTAATGGTGATCTTCTTCACTTGAAGTCTAAGCTTAATCTCTGCAGCAGAGACCGGTAGAGGCAAGCTTTTACTGATCTCTCTGGTGAACATCTTCGCCTTTGAAGGATTTTTAGTATTATCAAAATGGCAAATTGGATTGAATATGTGGGAATGGTGTTATCCTTCATGGTAAATTGCTAAAACCTGGTTGACCATTCATCCTTGTCTCTTGGTTTCTCATCTTTCCCTCGTTTTCTTCCTCAGGTTTTACGGCAGCTCCAGCAGGGCTTGGCGAAATGCTACTCTGTGGCATTCGAAAAGAGTGGAGCGGTGTCCGATGCTAAAATCACTCCTCATACACTCAACTTTGTGAAAAAGCTGGTCAGCACGTTTGGCGTGGGCCTGGAAAATGTCTCTAATGTGTCCACCATGTTCTCCAGTGCCGCCTCAGAGTCCTTAGCCCGCCGAGCTCAAGCCACTGCTCAAGACCCTGTGTTCCAGAAGATGAAGGGCCAGTTCACCACAGGTCAGAAAACAGTTCAATTCTTGTGCATGTTATTCTACATGGCAAAATGTCTTTCAGCAAAGTGCCATTTTCCACCTCTAAGTTATGAAATGCAATTTTCTCCACATCTGAAACTAACATGACAGTTGTGTGTGTGTGTGTGTGTGTATATATATATATATATATTTTTTTTTTTTCATTCTTTCATATAGTTTGTCAATATCAGTGTTGTTTTCATTTTATGTATACTGTATATTTTGAATTAGTTTTTAATATAAAATATATTTTTACTTCAGGTTTAGTAAAAATAAATAATAGCAAGTAACTTATTTCAATTCGTTAGGCGCCACTGCAATTTTGCTTAAGCTTATCTTATCTTATATGTATATGTATAATATATCATTTATTTCAGCTTTATTTAAATTACAGAAAAATATTTTTATTAGTTTTATTTTGACAGTTTACACTAGACAGCATAACTTTTTGTGATTTTAGATCTTTATAAAATTAAAGCTGCTGTCCGTAAAAAAAATGCGTGTTCAAGATTTACAAAAATTATCAAATGAGAATGTACAACATGAATCTATTTTTTACCCGTGTTTTTTTCTTACCCTGAATCATTATGGTACACCTATAGTAATATTATTATTATAATATGCTTATATTGGGACTATTTCAAACCAGACTGGTAGGAACCACTGTGGAGGAGCACAGTCCCTGCCTTACTCGTCACAGACATAAACAGAGAGAAGTAGCTCCTGCTTCAATGTTTTACCGCAAGACACATAAAGTTCCATTTATTAACCTCTAGAGCACAAAAAGTTACGGACTGCTGCTTTAAAGATCATTGACCAAATAATTCCCATGATTTTTTTTTATTGGATAGTTTTTGGAAACCCTTCTCATAGCTAGATTTTCATGATCCAATCAAATCTTGATCTCCAAATCAACCCCTACATTAATTTTGTTTTACTTTAAAATAGCATATTACAGAAGTTTAATGCATTCCGAAGGTCGTTTCTTCAAATTTAGTTTAATTTCATTGTCTGCAAAGCACAGACAAAATTCTAGTCTACTGACTCTTTGAGAATGATCTGTCACACGTGGACTTCTCACAGAAGTCTCAGCAGAAGTCTAAACTGCAGGCAAGCGCACTTAAAGGATCACGTCCCCTGTGCACAATTACACATGCTTTCGCTCTTGTCTCTGTTCTGCATAACCACTTCTGCTCAGAGTTAACCACAGGCCTCTCCACCAGACCGACTCTGACAATAATTGGCTCTGTGAACCATGTGATTAGATTTAATGGGAAGATGACTATGGGCAGAACTGTGTGTGTATCAAGGTGCTGTTGACTGTAAAGAAATTACACAGCTTTAAGTCAACATGCTTTCCAAAAAAACACTACACATGTCAATTATGTGTAGATTGGTTTGGAGGAAGAAAGAACACAAAGTTTTGTAATATGCAAAATGTTTTTTATTGTTTTTTATTTTTGTTTTTTATTTTCTAATAAATGGGATTAAATGTGTAAGAAACATGACTGTTTTAAGGGAAGTAACCTGACAAATGTCTTGAAACCCATCATCTGAAAAATGTTCTGAGGTGTGGTGACCGTAGTAGAAGCTGAATAATTGCCTCTGGGCTGTTGAATTATTGAACAATAATGCTTACTTTTCTTTGTGTCATGGCCGCATTCCCACCTCATGCATTATATTTCTAAATGCCTAACAACTAAATGCTGTATTTTTTTTCTCTGTGACTTTACTTTTAAATCCCAAATGTCCTTCACCCCCTGGAGATGTTTTTTTTTTTTTTTTTATCGTTGAGTACGGAAGAAGTAGGCACGGCTCATTCCTGAGGCGAGTTTTGTAAACATTGCCCCGACAATAACCTTCCAGTGCCCCTGATGTAGACCTGGCTCTCAGGAAGCGGCGCATGTGTGATCCATGGCGTATGTTAAAACAAACTCCCCCTCAGCTGTCCTCTGCTCAGGAGAGCAGAATATGTTTATACTTTCCTTCCCCTGTCCACCTACAGTCTTTCCACCTCAGTAAACCTTGAATCCTGGAGCTACTGTTCTTGTTTGCTTCATATGAAGTTCTATCCGGAGGCCTGTGTGTGTGCTCATGGCCTTCGAGGACTGTTAAGGTTGTAAGGGTGTAAAACAGATGTTGTGGTGCCAGCTGTCTCTGGGCAGTGAGGCATGACCAGCGCGCCCTGAGCCTTCTCTACTCACCTGACACCTCCTGCTACAGGGAATGAGTTTTGGAGGGGAACCAGCAAAGCACACAGTCCTTTCAATCCCTGTATCCTTCTCTTCTTTTCCAGAGGAGTTTCTCCTCCCAGTCTCTCCATTCCAACACACGCCCAAACAAACAGTCCAGCACCGTTTAAGAATCTTTTAAACCAATCACAAGCAAGCCAGAAACATGTTATACGTTTATCAAATGTGGCCTGCCCAAATAGTTTTTTTCCGCTAATAATATAACTGCATTCTTTAACTATTGATGAGATATCATTTAAAGGTTTAGTTAACCCTAAAAATTAAATTAATGACTCACCCTAATGTTTTTCCACCAGAGTATGTGAGCGGAGTGGAGTGGCAGCAATATCCCCTCCACGCTCTTTGCATTCAAGACTCACTCCGCTCCAGCTCCGCTCCGGGTTCACAATTTCCAGCTCCCCACTCCACTCCTCCCTCACTGATATCAGAAACACCGTTCCGTCTTCGCTCCGGGGAAATTTGCGGCTAACTGCTAAAGTATTTAAGTAAGCTCTGAAATATTACTATAAAGTTCGGTATATAACCTGCATTAAATTAAAAAAATAATAAAAAATAAACAATAGGTGATTAGAGGCCTTGTTTCAACGTGGTTTATTGGAACATTAGTGTGCAAAATATAGAATATCTTAAAACTGTGTTCTGAAGATGAATGGAGGTCTTTTGGGTGTGGAACGAGATTAGGGTGAGTCATTAATGACATCAATTTCATTTTTGGGTGAACTAACCCTTTAAATTTTAACTCAAAGAATATTTGACCAAATTAAGACATTTTTAAATTTGTGTTAGACATAAAAATGTTAAATTAAACTATATAAAATAAAATAATTTTAGAATATAAAATGTATATTACATTTACTTCTGTTTTAAGTTAAGTTGTTATATATATATATATATATATATATATATATATATATATATATGTATATATATATATATATATATGTATATATATATATATATATATATATATATATATATATATATATATATATATATATATATATATATATATATATATATATATATATATATATATACACATACATACATACATACATACATACATACATACATACATACATACATACATACATACATACATACATACATTACATACATTACATACATTACATACATATATATATATATATACATTTTTATGTGCGTGTACTATTGTCTGGCTATCACCAGACCCAGCTCAATTTGTAATTGAACATTGGTCTGGGGAGATGTATTTTCTAAAATAATCAAATCGTCAGCATATCAGGCTGGGTTTACCCAGTCTACGTGTACTATGGACATTGGGTCATTTTATCATCAATTTAATCATATAGGTAAATGAATGTTAGATGAAAATTTGTATACAAGCTATTTTATTGACATCTTCTCATGGTTTAATACTGATTGTTTGATTGCACAACTCTGTCTACTCCAGACGAGAGCAGCACAATGCAACACAGCCAAATGTAAAAGCCCATTAGAATCAGTGTTACTGTCTACACTGAATGCAGTGCAATTTGACAGTAAACTGATGCTCCATTGTATTTATAATGTACTGTACACGTTTGCGCTACTTCCGACAACAGTACAAATGGATATGGAGCTGCAACAACAACGGTGTAGGCATGGTGTAATGATCCTTTTTTTTTTATTAGCATACCTATTAACACTCCCCTAATGTTTGTTCCTATTTTTTATTCCTGTTTGAATGAGCATTTTTGTCACACATACTCCAATTACATTTAAAGATAAAAAAAAATTATAATTTGACTTTACTAGTAAAGTCATTTTTTCATTTAAAATTTGAGTTACATTTGCTTCATGCGAGAGACTTTGCGATTATATATATATTTAAATCTATATACTTTGTGATTTTTGTAGGGTTTTTTTTCTTTACAATCACCAATATACAGAGACATTTTTAAATGCTTAAATTGTGTATCTTTGAAAGGAATGTAGTGCTGGGTGAAATGCTAGTAATAGTACTGCGATTATAGTACTAGTGGTGTTTATATTTCGGAAATGCTTGTTTTACCGTAGCGGGGTTATGCTGTTCTCGAGCTCTGCCGTCTACATTGATCTAAAGCGGGAGCGTGTCTGCGGGGCCAAGGCTGTTTCAGGGCTCCTGTTGTGCTGTACACTGTGTTCACTCAGGCATTTCAGTGATGGAATTTAAAGTAGAGAATTCACCGGAGACCGCTGCACAGCGAGCAGCGCAGGCCGACGGCCGACGGGGGGATGTATTTTTAGCGCTTGGCCACCTCCACCGCCCGAGCATTATTAGGTGCAGAAAACTTCCGCCTTCAGTGTATCTCATTCACAGGTCAGAGAGCAGAGACTTTGTTTTCTACAACAGCGGGGAGCTCAAATCCCCCTAGAGTTGAGCTGATCCTGGGTCAGTGAGAAGGCTGAAACGGAGCGCACCGTACTCCCCATCCATGCTCAAAGGTGCTATATTTATCAGAAAAGAGCCTGTGTTGCCCAGGAGGCGCCGTTATCTGAAAAAACCCTCGCTTCGGGCCACCGCCGCTGCAGGGGATTGTCTGGGGTTTTTTTTTTCTAAAGTGATCGCACCAAGTCGACCGCTGCATATGCGCATAGCCGTGCTTTTGAGTCAAATCTCTTTCTTAATGCTCACTGGTCATTAGGACCTAAACCGTCTTAAAGTCTCTCAGGAAGAGTCAGATTGGCAGAGATTACAGAGCGTGTCTGATTTCACAAGACATCATCTAATTTGGGGCATGGAAATGGGTGGGAGCTGCAGTGCTTATGGCAGTTTACTGCTAAACAAAATGTCACACGGAACATTGACGATATTGCAAGTGTCATGCGAGCAGTAAGAGTTTCTTAAATGGCCTTTCATTATGTTTGGCAGCCACATCTCACTGGCTTTGAGATGAGTGGCAGCTCAATGCAAGATGCTTTTGAATTAAAGTGTCTTTTGCCAAAGCGTTAATTATACCATTTTTTATTTTATTTTCTGGGGGTGTTTTTCATCTTAAATGTCTAAAATTAAAAAGCCATTTCATTTCAGTATCAGCAGTATGTGGTTTTATTAATGTGGCACAACAGAAGTATGAAAGTGGAGCAGCTTTTAGCCTATTTGATAAAGACGTTCTGGCCTGGAGGTTGTCTCTAAAATTGGGAACGTGGCTTGCATTCCGACCATACCTTTTGTGTGCGCTCTCCAACTTAATGCACAATGTCATTTAGAAGTTGCATTGAGCAGTTAATCCTTTTTTCCCTCCTCATGAACCTTGATGTTATCGGCACCATCACGTCGCAAGGGGATCCTGGGAGGAAGTGCACCACTTCTGTTTCCCTGATCCAAAGATAACGTCTCCTCCCGTCTCAGTCTCTATCACACACACTCTCTGCCACGTGTGCCTCTTTCGACACATCCAGAGATTTTTCCTCCACCTGTTTTTATTCGATCATCTTTTGCGTTTTTCTTTTATTCTTCTTCTCAGCTACGTATCAGTTCCTCTGTTTTACCGTGGCCCGTCTCTCTTTCCGTACACAGATTTTGACTTCAGCGTTCCTGGCTCCATGAAGCTGCACAATCTCATTTCAAAGCTGAAGAAGTGGATCAAGATCCTAGAAGCCAAGACGAAACAGCTGCCCAAGTTCTTCCTGATAGAGGAGAAATGCCGTTTCCTTAGCAACTTCTCGGCCCAGACTGCTGAAGTGGAGATCCCTGGAGAGTTCCTCATGCCTAAGCCCACACACTATTACATCAAGATTGCCAGGTAACAACTAATACACACTGGGGGTGTGCTGGTCGACTGATCATTTAGTCATCCAATAACTGACTAGTTGATCTGTCATAAGGAAGTCATAAATAATTGGCCTAGGTTCAGAGTTACCTGACGCATTTTGCCGCATAAAATAACAACCCTCCTTATAAGAATAAAAAGCCAGTCAGCTGCAGTAATCATCTATTCGTCGAACTAGTTATTAGATCTTTTAATTCATTTATTTTTGCAAATTGCATCTGTGTAGGGGCAAGCAAAAACCAAAACAAGCCTAATTATTCAGGACATCTATCTAATATGGGCTCTAATATGACTTCTGACCTGTAATGTTGCCAGAGTCCTAATCATATACTGTTTGTTTTTTCAGCCAGAGGAGAACTGACACTGAACTGACACACCAACTGAGCCTGATTTCTCCTAACGTTTTTTTTCCTCCATTCTGGCCCTGAAAGACTTTTAGTTCCTTGCCACCGTTGCCTTTGACTTTTGGCTTGCTCAGTTGAGGACACTTAAATTTCAACTATATTACCGATCAGCATGCATTGACACTATATAATATTTGAAATTAGCTGGATAACATCACGGTTTACTCCAGAGCGGCTGTACATCCGAATCAAATTCTGTTGCTTTATTTTCCTGTTAAAAATGGTCATACTCAATTCTAGTCTGAAACTACTCCATTGGGCTGTGATTATGAGGCGTGTTTCAACTGAACCAGAAAAGACAAAAAATTGGATAGACCTACAACCAATCAGAGCAACGAAGCGACGCATTGTCAAATGTCAACATAGTTCAACTGCACTGTGTTGCCAAGTCCGCGTTTTTTTCCCCCCGCGGGTTGTTTTCTATGTCCACGGGTTGAAGCGACTATTATGTGATATATAGACCCATGAGTGCGAATTTTAGCAGGCAACCTAGCCAAAATAACACACATTTTACCCCCCAAACGCCATTTTTCCCCCGGAGAACCCCCCTGAGAAGCTATTTTTTAGGGCTGGTAGTTGGCGGGTTTTGTCGTAAAAACTTGGCAACCCTGTCTGCACGTGCGCTGAAATCAGGCTGGAATACACTATCTTTGTCGGTGTTGTACAAAAATTA
Organism: Pseudorasbora parva; assembly: GCF_024679245.1. Classification (NCBI taxonomy): domain Eukaryota; kingdom Metazoa; phylum Chordata; class Actinopteri; order Cypriniformes; family Gobionidae; genus Pseudorasbora; species Pseudorasbora parva. Next base: position 19,306,289 of record NC_090192.1, read on the forward strand.
AATAATTTAATGATACACACAGTATTTACCCAACATGATCATCATTTCTGAGAGAAATTGAGAAGGTGAATGCACAAACAAGCTCTCCGTTTAGGATTCGAACAAATATAATCCAAGCCCCTTTGACGTGCATGATTACGTTACTGTTTATCATCTGTCCGTCATTGTTAAAGCCCGCCCTGATGATTTCATTGGTCCAGTTTCTGTTCGGGGATAATTACTCCTCTATGGAGCAAGGCCAGACCGAACTGCCCGACCTAAAAATTGTGTGGGCGGGGCTAAGTTCGGCTGGCATCCAGGGTAGTTAAAACTGTGAAGCTGCTTTGAAACGATTGGCATTGTAAAAGCTCTATATAAATAAAGGTTACTTGACTTGACATGCCTTGACTTGACAAATTAGTTTGCTAGTGATTTTTTTATTTATTTTTTTAGCTTCATGCCTCTAATAGGCCCTTGGACCCGTAGGTGGTTTTTGATTTTTGGTTTAGAGTTCTAAGCTAGACTCCAGCTGAGACCTTAATTCTCAGTGATTACTTCATCACTTACCCATCATTCTCTCTCTCACACCCACTTACTCTACCTCCTAAGGTTCATGCCCAGGGTGGAGATTGTTCAAAAGCACAACACAGCTGCTCGACGCCTCTACATCCGCGGGCACAACGGCAAGATCTATCCATACTTGGTGATGAATGACGCATGTCTGACGGAGTCCCGCAGAGAGGAGCGTGTGTTGCAGCTCTTGCGGCTACTCAACCCCTGCCTGGAGAAGAGGAAAGAGACCACCAAGAGACACCTCTTCTTCACAGGTACTGCGCCAACCACAGAAACTGTCCCTTCCCCATGAAATAGCAATCACTACATCTATTTATGTCAGCGCTTTGGACATGACCTTGCATTTCAATGACCAAGTTCAAGCCCAAAGTTTATTTTTAATGAAAAATAAAATCATATACAAGTATGTGATTATATAAAACTTTATAAAGAATAAAATACAATGAAATAAATTATTTTAAAGATCACATAACAGTTTCTGCCAATCTCATGTTAATCTTGAGGGCTAAAGAGAATGGAACACACACATTGCATCATGGCATTATCCCTGGATAACTTTCGTTTCACTATATGTTCATGTTGTTTACATTATATGCCCTTACGTACCAATTGCCAACAAAACACAGACATTTGATGCAGTATTACTCACCGCCTGCGGTTTCGACTCATTCCCGGGAACAAACACACACACTTGCAGAACTCCGTTGCTGCTCTTGAAAAACAAACTGCATCCACTGTTTCCTTAACGCTGGGTTATTTGGGAAGCTGAACAATGTTATCTTTCACTCACAACCAAAAACACACTTCTTTAGTAGCATTGTTGATTTCGTGGTCTAAAAACTAAATGATTGCGCTGCCAACGGCTCCCGTAACCCGAACGAAGCTCGTTGATGGACGTGCTCTTGCTCTCGTTCTGGTTGATGTGCGCACATGCTCATCAGGGAGAAGTGCCAATACAAGGATTTCCGACTTTTATGAAGTCGTACAGGGCCATGCTTAGAAAAAAAAAACGTTCCGAAATGTATTAGAATCCTGAAGGAGTGTATTTGGCACAGAAATGGATAGTATCATACGTCCAACTCCAATGAGAATCCAACTCTTTAACAGTGTAAATAAGTCCAAATGCATTAAATAATGAATAAATTGAATTAAATTAAATTAAAATATAAATATTTTTTACTTATCTAGCTACATCTATTTTGAATTGTGGCATAAATGTGGCAGATTTGACCCTTTTGAATGCTGTCCATTTGCCCTTAGTGCTGGGCTCAATGGCCTAGTTGCTCTTAGGCAGATTGGGGGAGGTAAAAGAGAAAAAAAGAGGCAAGATTGAGGTGAAAAGGACCAGAAAAGCTGTGTAGTTGTAACAGAATAAAAGAGAGAGGGGGACTGGAGCAGAAGGAATGAAAATGAGGTTGCTCTTCTCCCTGTGGAGACTGAGGGAGGAAGATCTAAATTGTCTTTTTGTGACAGACACATTAAAGATGAAACTCTCTCCGGTCATAGGTCCAGGGTGCCATGTTTTAGCTTTCACTGGAACATTTAGCCTTTTTTTTTTCTGAAAAGAGGTTTGATTTTATGCTTTAACATAATTAATAATCGTTAGTCGTGTTTATATGCACATTCTATTTTTAGCATGAATTAATGTATTCCAGTTATTCATTAGAAGTCCCAGTGGTAATGTGACATGTTTTTCTTTTTACCCTCACGTGTTTGTGCCCTCTCAGCTGTCGATTCGTCTTGTTGATCTGACTGTAAATTGAACGATTGTATAAAGAGGTTTGTGAACCTTTGAGTGATGTTATATTTCAAGTTAACAGTCCTTTTATCAAAGCCAAATAGAATCCATAATATGCTATTCATGGAAAATGATCAGAATAGCTGCAGAGAAGCCAGTGGGATTTAGAATTGCTTTATATACCAGTAAAGTACATCCTCCTTAAATCTGTCCTCTTCTCAGTCCCAAGGGTGGTGGCAGTGTCTCCTCAAATGCGGTTAGTGGAGGACAATCCATCGTCTCTGTCTCTGGTGGAAATCTACAAGCAACGTTGTGCTAAGAAGGGCATTGAGCACGACAACCCCATTTCCCGCTATTATGACCGTCTTGCGACTGTTCAGGCTAGAGGAACCCAAGCCAGCCATCAGGTATGCCATGAATAATATAAAAAAAGTATATCAATTAAAAAGGAATGAAAATCTCATGAAATTGCCTAGGGCATGTCTTAGTTATAGTTATATATAAATATATGTTTTCCTATATTTATATTTTATATACAGATCTGGATGCATTATGGAAATGAGAATAATAATAGTAATATATTTAATAATTTAAAAATACTTGAAAAATAATAATTACCCTTACTTTTAGATTTTGGAGGAAAATGAACTGGGGATTTGGGATGGGTATTTTTTTGAGTTGTTACAATTCTGATTCTACTTATCGATTCCAATAATGTGAAAAAAAACAAAAAAACTTGGATATCATTCACATTTATTCTAAGACTTATTGCAAAACATTTCATCATAGCAAAATACCATGAACAAAAATCAACAGGCTAAATTACACTTACACCACTGGGACGTCTCCATACACATCTAATTAATAACTTAAGTGAAATCTATTTATTCATGTTAAAAAAAGAATGTGCATAAAAATATCCCTAATGATTTATGAATTATGTTAGAGCATAAATAAGCATATGGTTTTAAAAATACCATAGCAAAAAAACTAGCCTAATATGAGTTTAAAGCATTATTAAAGACAAGTAAACACTCAGTATTTTTTTTTAATTAGCAATTGCACAAATATAAATACAACTGAACAAATATATGATTGAAATAAACAGCGCTTTAGGATATTCCAGTACAGAAACTAATTAAATGTAAAATAACACTGCACTTTATAAATAAAATATACATTGAGAATATAGTTACAAAAGTTATTCAGTCAAGAACAGAGAGTTAATTTTTTTCTTTGTCTTTTGTTGTTTGATGAGCGTTATTATAGAAACTACAGATGGAATATTATGCTGCTGTCACTTTTAGAGCTGCACGGATCCAATATACTGTTTTCTTTGTCAGCTGTTTATGTTCACTCAACATAAACGACTATATTTACGGGGATATTTTGACATTTTTGTGTGTATTTGTCCGTTCAAGTCTAAAAAGACATAGAAGAGAACTCTGCATTGTGAATACACTATACATGTAAGAGAGGCGGCATTCTGTGCACGTCAATTTGGAAAATAGAAAACCGTGCGTGAGTCTTCTTGCGCTTTAATGCTTTAAAATGACTATTTCTGTGCCGTGCTTTGGATGTGTGTGCAGCATAGAAAACACAGTGCAGGTCTTCTTGCGCTTGAATTAATGTTTTTTAAATGTTTATTAAAATGTGCACACAGGAATCGATAAGCAGAATCCTAATCTCGCCGTTTTATCGAATCCCAGGTTCTTGGAAATTTGAAACCAGTTCTAAAATGGACAGTGTCCCACCTTACTGGACATTTACCCTAACATGCAATTAAGTAAATTAACAAATAGAATAGCTTTTCTGTCTTTTTAACTGTCATCTTTTTTTGTCGCATGTTTTAAGGTCCTGCGTGACATTCTAAAGGAGGTCCAGGGCAATATGGTTCCTCGTAGCATGTTGAAGGAATGGGCTCTGCACACCTTCCCCAACGCCACAGACTACTGGACCTTCCGCAAAATGTTCACCATCCAGCTTGCTCTAATTGGTCTGGCTGAGTTCATGCTGCACCTGAACCGTCTCAACCCAGAGATGCTGCAGATCGCACAGGTACCTGAACGACTCGACTTAATGGAACTGATCTCAAACTTGATACTAGCTCGCTTTCATCAAATATACATCCAGAGAAGTGTGTTGGGTCATCACACATGCTTCAGTTTTAGCCGGCCACTCCCTAGCTGTCCTGCAACATTTGCAGTATGGTATCGGGTCAGTGCATTTGAAAGTCTTTTATTAGAAACGCTACACAATGCTAAACAAGCACCTCATCCTATGATTCTTATCTGCAGTTTTCTGACAGGTGGACGAATGGGCGGCTAAGTGGGTATAGTAAGGCCCCTTGCCGCCGGTTCCACTCTACAGATCTCATTAGGCACTGGGAGATTACCACTGCAGGCAGAGCGGACAAGCAGATATGTGCTGTCTTTGTCTCTGTTTCTCTCTCAATAGCACGCACAAACCATCATGCATTTCCCTGGTGTATCACTTCCAGCGTAGCTTTCCGTTTGACTCAAGATATTGAGTTTGGTCCTGTGCAGGGTCGAAATACTGAACTTGAATCATGTTTGAACACGTTCTTATTGTGCTTAGAGTGATACTCCATCATTATTAAAATAATGCTAATCTACATTCTGATCTCGCCCATATAAATATACATGTTTATCTTAAGCATGTTATCTGTGAAATACTTTATTGGTAATGACGACCCTCTACATCAAGGGCATCGAAGGCAAATGGAGATTATTTTAGTTCATATTCTGAAATGCTGATGCAGACCACAGTGGGTGTAGAATCGATACATCCTCACATTTTTGTGGTCGGATGTCTACAACACTATCCAGTTTTCCCAGAGTGCTATAGATTAGCTGTTGTCTGATGTTGGTCCCACTTGAGTCCCACATGAGCAAATAGGCTCCTTTCCCAAATTTTCCTTATTTCTCTGGATGGAAACTAATGACTTGGCGCCACATGATATTTATCTCTCAAAGTTATCAGGAGTCTGCAAATTGTAGTTTCTGTTTGACAAGGTCAGATTCTCAGAGATTTATCAAATGACACCACCCTGATGTGTTTTTCCCCCTACAGGACACTGGAAAACTCAATGTATCATACTTCCGCTTTGACATTAATGATGCCACTGGTGATCTGGATGCCAACCGACCCGTCCCCTTCAGGTTGACGCCCAACATCTCCGAGTTCCTGACCACCATCGGCGTATCCGGACCCCTCACAGCTTCCATGATAGCGGTAGCGCGTTGCTTTGCTCAGCCTAACTTCAAGGTACGCTTTACGAGGAACAAGGGTAATGAAGAATGTAACTCTCGCGCTTTCAGTCTCTAGGGATCTTGACCCACTCTCAATCCGTGTCTCCTTTCAATCAGGTCGATGGCATCTTGAAAGCAGTTCTTCGGGACGAAATCATCGCTTGGCATAAGAAAACACAGGAGGACACATCCATGCCTCTGTCCCCAGCTGGACAACCTGAGAACATGGACAGCCAGCAGCTGGTGTCTCTGGTCCAGAAAGCTGTGACAGCCATCATGACCCGCCTTCACAACTTGGCCCAGTTTGAGGGTGGTGAGAGTAAAGTAAACACCCTAGTGGCGGCCGCCAACAGCCTGGACAACCTGTGCCGCATGGACCCTGCCTGGCACCCCTGGTTGTAGGTTGTGTAAAGAAAGAAATCCTGGCAGATCTCAGAGAAATGCAATACTGTGAAAGAGAATGTCAGAGTGAATGAACTTGTCCTGCACATGTTAAAAAAAAAACGTCTAGGTTTGAGTTGACGTCTTTGGAAGGGGTCATAACGTGCGCAAACTGTAATTTAAAAAAAGAACATGATATTACCTAAGATCTTTAGTATTCACTGTTATATTCACAGGTAAGAGATAACTGCAGCAATTAAAAGCAGCTTCGTTTGGTTGGACAAAGAAACTGTTGTGAAACTGATGAGCTTAGTAAAGTGCTTTTTTGAGACTCTTGCGACTGTCAGCAAAAAAAAAAAAAAGTGTGACGGTACAAGACAGCCTTTGAGAAAATACTGTTTCCACACTGGAAGAGGGTGCAGCAGCTATCCCAGCAGATTTTATGCAACTCCCATCAAGCTCTCCTTTTACGCCTCTGCCATTTCTCTCCGACTGACGGCAGCCTTTTAAATTTAGTAATCTAATTTACATGGATCGACACTCAGAAATGTTCAGCATGTTGTTATGTGTATGTCATTATTTAAAATTGTATGTGGGCATATATTTTTTTTTACCTTTGTACATGTAAAAATGACATTGCATCCCTTAATTGCTGTGTACTTTTCTACAAGTTTGTGCAATTTAAAGCCGTCATGTGTTACTGTCAAACCATAGATTGCCCCCCCTCCCCCAATACTCTGGAAAGGCGAAGACTTTTAAGCCTTAAGACAGGAGTAACTCTATATTTAGCTCATTTTAGTTAAACATAACACATACGATTAAGTTATCCGTTATTACAGCTCAAAGTTTTTGAACTTTGTCTTTTTAGGAGTGTCTCAAAGCGTTTGTGTCTCAGTGATACACCTAAAAGCATTTTTGTATACATTCCCCCCTTTTGTAAAGGTACAGAATATTGTGCCAACATATGAATAGTTACCTCTGCAAAGTAAATATGCATTTTGTTTTAATAAAATGCTCTTTTTCAAGAAAAAGTGTTGGTGTTTTCATAAGAACGGTGCTGTCTGTGGGGGTGATGTGTATCTCTGTGGGTGGTTGATTGAAGGACGCTTTCAGAAAGAATAACCTTGTCTCTCTGATTGTCTGAAGTACAGGAGAGGACCTGAGTGAGAGCACACCGTGGTGTCGTTCGGGTCAGGTCAGATCTCAGTCTGCTTTTCCTTCTTTATTACACCCCGTCAGTATATCTCACCGACCGCCGTCTTCTCAGAGTTACACATGCTGTCAGTGCTGGCTTCAATCCCATAAACCATTGCTTCGCCCTGTATGCTTGCACAGCACAGGTGCTTATCCTCCTTCCTCTGATCTCTCTCCAGCCCCTTTCTAACATCAGCCAGGGACCATGCACTCCCATCTTTGTCCTCCTTTTGAGGTCTTTTGCCACCAAACAGTCCTGGGGGCTGATGTACAACTGCATTGTCTGAACTTGAAAGAGCTGCGATATTTAACTCTGAATGTGAGAGATGTGTCATGACCCCCACCCCCTGCTGCATTGCCCGTTGATGTCTAGACTGATAGGAGCAGGATGTGGGCAAACTGATTGATGGAGCCCCCTCGGGGAGAGCTGTGATTGGCAGACACATGGAGGACAAACAAACCACGATTTCTTCTGGCAGCACAATGAGAGAGAAGAAAATCTTACTTGATGACCTCATGTACCTGCTAACATTCGGAGTGACGTTGAATGAGAATTATTCCTTCTCTGTTATTAAAGGGATAGTTCACCCAAAAATGAAAATGTGATGTTTATCTGCTTACCCACAGGGCATCCAACATGTAGGTATCTTTGTTTTTTTTCCAGTAGATAACAAATGAAGATTTTTAACTTCAACCGTTGCAGTCTGACAGTCATAATGCATGTGAATGGATAAAAACTCTGAGAGTAAAAAAAAAAACTGCTTAGACAACATGCACAAAAACCCTGCTGCTTGATGGATGGATGGATGGACGGACGGACGGATAGATAGATGACAGACAGATAGACAGACAGACAGACAGACAGACAGACAGACAGACAGACAGACAGATAGATAGATAGATAGATAGATAGATAGATAGATAGATAGATAGATAGATAGATTCCTCATTGGCGTATGTGCCAAATGAGGCATCTACATAATATACATCTATGATCACGCCAGTTTGACCTTTCAAAGTGAAACCGGAATGAGAGCACAGTCAATTGTAAGAAGAAATATGGTTAAAGCGACTAAATAATGGAAAGTTTAGCATATGTGAACAAGTTGACATTTTTGTTAAGTTATGGGGTCACAATAAAAAGCCAGACTAACAGCCTTTTTTCTGCATGTTTTGCATTGTTACTGAAATTACGCCATCTTTTACAGAGATATTTGTGAATAATTTGGGACAAAAAAATTGGCCAAATACTAGAATGGAAGCAGTATGTCTGTGGTGAAGCTATTTAATCATTCTTGTCTTCATATGGTGTCTGGTTTAATTCCAGCAAAAGCTGGTCCGAGTTGGTTTTACCCAAGGTTATTTGGCAAGTCCAGTTGTTTTAGAATAAAACCAGACTGTTACATATCCCTTTCAGTCATTTAGTGTGAAATCAAAATATCCAAATAAATGGATTTTGAAGTGTCTTACAGATTGTGACCTTGCTTCCCATTATGAGCTGACAGCTGCAGGCTTACGATAGTACTAAACGCTAAGCTGACACGAGCAAATGTGTCCGGAGGATGTCACCTATAAACCACAAACATTACCTCTTTTTTCACACCCTAGACAAATTACAGAATCCTGTGTGAGTCTTATCCGCGATCTCACCGTGCGTGCCTTGAACCGAAGAAAATGTCATTTAACGCCTCTACACAGGATTTGAATTGGGATTGTTTTTGCTGAATAGCAGAATTCTCATACAGTTGAGCAACCATTATATTCTGCTGTTAGAAATTAATGGCAAAAGTTTTCAAGGTGATGCTCTGTGGTGCATTACCAAGTAGAAGTCATTTGAAGGAGCGCCACATGCTAGTACTGGGAGCTGATCAAGGATAGGCTTTGCACACGGCTCTTTTGAGGACCTTTTTTGAAAGATGTCCAAAAAAAACTAAATAGTGAGTTGAAGATACGAGGAGAGCCCTGTGGTGAACTTTGGACTAGCTAAATCATGGATGTCCAATCCTGTACTTGAGGGACACATTGCTGCAGAGTTCAGCTTAACCTGCTCTCCAACACATCTGTCTGTGAGTTTCTAGTAACCCTGAAGACCTTGACTAGCTGAGTTCAGACTAGTCTCAGACGTTACATTCACACCATTGGCTGAACGTCTGATGCATATGGCACACTTATCGGGAAACACTTTAGGAGTTTCAAGGTCATCTTCTGGTTGGTTGAATTCTACGGGATGTCCGGTCGTCGTTTTAATGGCTCCTGTCCGCCTGGAAACAAATGCTGTGATGAACACTCTCATGGAACACAAGTTTGCACAACTTTCTTGAGTTTATTTATAGATTTATAGATGCACGGCGGTCTGTTTTTTGCAGAGCATATACTTAAAAAAAAAAAAAAAATGGACGAAGTGCATTGACTCTCTTGTAAGTGAAGCAGCCAGTGTCCAAATGTGGCGCTGACATCTTGGGTCTCGAGTCTGCACTGTAGTTAGTTCAAAGTGTGGGGGAAAGAGTCGCGATATCAAGGTCCCGCCCACACTCCTGCCTAATCATCAACATTTTGTGAAATAAACAGTTATGGAAATCTAGAATCAATCAATCAATAAATCAACTTTATTTATATAGCGCTTTTACAATGACGATTTCAAAGCAGCTTCACAGTGTTAAACAGGACAACAAAACAACAAAATTAGATTTGGCTGTACAGTCGTTCTGGTGAAAACAGTGATGTTATCAGCTTATTTTAATTTATCATATAGCGACAATGTTGTAGAACTAAATAATACCTAATTTATTTGATTTTATTTGTATATTTAGTTGAATAACATTAGATCATAATTTTAGTGTCCCCAACTGAGCAAGCCAAGCCAAAGGCGACAGTGGCAAGGAACCAAAACTCCATCAGGGCATGATGGAGAAAAATAAACCTTGGGGGAAACCAGACTGGCCTATTATCAAACAGTCTATGATTATTATTCTGGCAACCTTACAGGTCAGAAATCATATTAGATTAGAATATTCAAAATGTCTGGGTATCACGCAATAGACAGGTTTATTTAGGACGGCGTGTCGATTACACAAGAATATGAATATTTGAAAGACTGGAGTCATCGCGCCGGAGACGGGTTTATTGAGGATGAAGTGCCGGTGAGGCAAACTCAAAGGAGACACCAATTGACACGGGCTCAGCTGACAGTCCAGGATGAGCTGGTCATGTCTGGGCTCAGGCCCACCATCCGATCCGGCCGACTGCAGTAAAAAAATAAAATTAAAGTTAAATTTTCCAATCTCCCTCTGAACACCCCAAAAAATGTCCGTTGATGCCTCAGTTACTACTTCGCCACTCAGAGAAGCTGTCAATTTCAGCTGTCAATCATAATGTCACACCTCCATTTGAGACTCTTTTTGGCTTCACTTTTCAGGACTCGTGTGGCACACTTGTTACAGGGACATCGACTTTACATTTTCACACCCCTAAACTTGGCGCGGAACAAAACGAACTGTGATTGGTTGCGTTACATGTCAGTCAAATGTTCTCTTGGGCGGTCCTTCAGGGAAAGCTGCGATAGAGTCCAGACTTTCTGCCATCAGTCTGAAGGTCTGGCTACACAAGACTATGGTTCAGACGAAACTCTTCAGGAAGGTGGCCTCCTAGGAGCAGGATTGGACCCCCTTGATATAGATAGAAAAGAGATGATCATGAATCTTTTCCAATGTGCAACTTTGTCTTTTTTGAACGTCTTTCAAGACGGGTTCTCCGAAAATGCTCGTGCCCAAGGACCATAATCTGTCCTTGATTCGCTCAGCTGTTTCCGGTACTAGCATGTGGTACTCTTTTAAATGACTTGCTTGGTAACAGTGCATCACCTGTAAATAAAACCTCTCCGTTGGCTTGTTTCTTGGTATCTGGCCTCTCAGGTTAAGGCCCCTGGCAATCAGGGGCCCTGGGCATTTTGCCCCATTACTCCTGTCCATAATCTGTCCTTAGCTTATTTAGTCAAGGTATCAGCATCTGAGTTTCTTGCAGTAACATTCATTCTTCCTGAACCAATAACCACTGATTTCATTGACCGGCTGGTTGGAGAGGTACATAGTGTCATTTTGTTTGGTGAGGCTAAATTACACATTGCAAAGCTTTTCTGAAATGAACCTCTGCTGAAGTATAAGCTTCATTACCTGAACTTTCCCAGCGCTCCTCCTGAGATCATTCTCTGCAGTTCCTCTGTCTTCGGGTGCTTGTCAGAAACACTTCACGTCCTAAACCAATTAACCAAGCTCTTCTCGAAGTGCCCTGATCTCCTGACAGGCTGGGAGGAGAGGCTGTTGTGCGTCTGACAGGATCTCTCTCCTCTTCTCCTCCCAGTTCGCTGATTTAATTTGTTTGGTAATATGAGGATTGGCGTGTTCAGCCCAGATTCACTGCAAAGTGAAATTGGACAAGGGCATTGGAGCTTCAACATGTAAAACTGCCTCACCTTGACAGCTGGCTGAGTGGACTGGGGATTGCCTTCAGAGATACATGAAAGGACCACACACACACACACACACACACCAATTCTCCATTGTATGGATTCAGGGGACATCATGATGGAGACAACCTGTGTAGTGTTTGTTAAAGGGAGGAAAAGAGACACTTGAATCTCTTGATCATTTTGGTTGCTGAGCAGTGAACTTCTCCCAAATTGTCCAAAACACTGTTACTATACTCTGCCTCTTGTCAATCAGTCCATAGACAGATGAAATGGAAACCGTTATTTACTGTGTTTTACTTATTTATCTCACTTTCTACCCCATAAATGTGTTTAGATGGAGAAACGCTGACACTGCAGCTCCAGAAGATAATCAACTTACTCTGTCCAAATGTCAGTGAACATTACCAGAGTTGATTCCAGCCCGTCAGGTCCTCTGCTCTTCATCATAGATCATTCAGCTTTGACTGACATTAATGGATTCCTGGGGGAATTTGCAGAATGTTGAGAGTTTAAAGTTAATGTGTGTACATTTTTGTTTAAATGCTTTCTCCTGCCCCAGCTTAAAATTCAGAGACAACAAGTGATCCAGTGGAAATTTTATTTACCCAGAAAGTGTAAACACTGTGGCACTTTCAAAGCATAGCTGTTTGTTTGAGAATCCTGACCAGCCCAGCTAAACTGACTTAACCAATGGTTTGGGGCAGGGCTCTGTTAGATTGACCAATGGCAGATAGGTTAATTATTCAGCAAATTCATTATTTTTGCTATTTTGTCTGCTGTAATTAGAGGCACAGCCCTAAAGGCCCACATATACTTAAATCAAAATTTAAAGAACGAATGTGACATAATTTTGAACAAAATCATGCCAAAACGAACCTTGTTTGGAGTTTGAAACCGCTTTCAGGAAAAGTTATTTGTGCTATCATTGGTCCGTGGCAATTATGACTTCATGCAAACATATCCGTGTTGCTATGATCCGATACTTACGCAGATGATTTCTGAAAGATCATGTGACACTGAAGACTGGAGTAACGATCCTGAAAATTTAGCTTTGCGTCACAGAAATAAATGCTAATTTAAAGTATAATAAATTGAAAACCAAATATTTTAAATTGTAATATATCACAATATAAAAAAATGAAATAAAAAATGAAATATTTTTTTTTCATTTTTGATCAAATAAATGCAGGCTTGATGAGCAGAAGAAACTTCTTTCAAAAACATTACAAATAGTAAAGTGTCCAAACTTTTGGCTTGTACTGTATCCTAATTAAATTCATAATCAAAACCTGAAATCATATTTATCCTTATTATAATGATTCTTTCCAGTTATTATTTTATTTAATCAATAGAACCACCTCTTGTTTTCTAAAGTTTGTATTTGGTTTCTGATGAGTGACTGAGGGTCTGGCCTAGGGATGTGTGATGTGTTTATTTCCTTTTACTGAAACACTAAATTATTAAATGAATATTGCCTGTACCTGTCACTGAGAGAAAGCACATTATCAGGATGTTTTGGGAACCTTTCTGGTCAGAACTGTTCTAACTTCTACTCCTAAACGAAGAATGAAAAACTTCACATGATTGGGGGCCTTAACCCTAACCCTACACACTTAAATTGGCTTAATGAGTGCAGCTTTGTTTTCTATTTAAAGATTGAATGTGGTGTATAAAGGAGTTTGTCCACTTTTTTAAAATGGATAATGGATAATCCTATTTTTTAGTCAATGGTATCCCATCCTAGACAGTGTTTGATTGGGGGGAAATCTGTGGTGTTCAGGATGAGTTATCAGTATTCTTGGTCTGTTTTCCTTTAAAAGAAAGACTATGGCTGTGTCTGAAGTCACATACTCTCTTGAGTAGGTACTTATTTTGAATAATTACTTCACAAACACTACAAAAGTTTGAATGTAATCTGGACGCATTCAAAATGGACTGCATTCATATAGCGCTTTTAACCCTATGGCCATCCAAAGCGTTTTACATTTTTGCCTCACATTCACCCATTCATACACCGACGGCGATGTCAGGCATGTAAGGCGCCATGCAGCTCGTCGGGAGCAGCTGGGGTTAGGTGTCTTGCTCAAGGACACTTCAACACTTGGTCAGGTGGAACCGGGGATCGAACCACCAACCTTTCGGTTTGTAGACAATCTACATGAACCACTGAGCAACTGACGCTACATTCGCCATGTTTATTATCATGTGAACTACCAGTGTGAGTTACGTTGCTTAACCTCCATTCATAAATCCTCTCATATGGCTTCATGGGATAGTAAAGTATCCACCGTACGCACACTTCAGAATCTCGCCGGAAGAAGTAGGTCTTTGGCCAATATTTAGGAGTACAATCACTAAATTACCTCTATATTTAGATTACCTCAAAGGGAACACATAGATCAAAAAGCACAACAATGAATTGATATAGTAGCCTTTAGAGTTGGTAAGTGTAACAAATTAGCCCACAAATGTTTTAGTGATATATTATTGTCCTATTTATGCAATGCAAATGAAACTGAAATGACTGAATAAAATGATAATATCCAGCTGGTGGGTTAATTAGATAAAGTACATTAAACCGTGCTGCCGTGTTCTTTTGCACTGCAGTACTGCAGACATTATTCCCAGACTGTCTGCCTAGTTGTCCTGAGAGACCGACACCAGGAGCATCTTAAGTCCGGCTCATTTCCACCTCCAGTGAAGGGAGACGGCTCCTTAAGGTGTGTGTATGAAGTGTAGCCCTCAGGGAAGATAGCTGATCTCGGCCAATCACAGCGCCCTGCAGATAGACTTGATCCTCGTGGAGACTCAGTTTGGAGACTTGCTTTATTTTATGATATAGCGAATGGTTGTTCAAAATGTCTCTTTATTACCTCTATTCAGTCTGCCATATACTCATAATATCCAATTTAATTGCTTTATTAATAATAAAATCATAACATAACCATTTTGTGAGCAGGCCCACATATCAATTTCCATAATCAGAATCTCCATCATTTAAAAAGTTCTGCATGTTCCCATCCTCTTGTGGTTATTACATTTCAGTCAAATTTGATTGTTTTATCGACCAGTAGTGTACATTCAGCTTCATTTAACACATTTGGCAATTTTTACATCAATCCCACAGATTATCCTTCAGTTTCCATCTGGGCCTGCTTATAGTTTTAGCTCTGAGTTTGGTTTGATGTTCATCAGAAATTCTAATATTATTGAAAATGGCTGATCTTTAGCACATTGTTTCCAAACCAGATAATTCGTTTGGTTTGCTAAGATGAAATCCTGATCTTTTTTCTCTTAATGTTTTGTGCTAAACACTGGAGCAGCTCTGGATGGGGCCAAATGGCACTTTTCTGACATCCTGCTGTATCAGCAGCACAGCAGCGTGTCGTCACCCGACCGACTGACGCTTCGGTGTCCTGGGATTACAGTCTTAATGAAACATTCCCTGCACCATTTCTCTTTATGGCCTATAATGATTATTAAACAGGACCGTGGCGCTATCAGGAAAGCACAATAAAAGCTAATGATGTAGCCAATGCTTTAGCCAAGCTTCATCAAAATACCTGATATTTCTGCATTGGGAATCCCTGATTAAATATTTAATTACAGATTTCATACTTCAATTCACAGAGGACCATTCATGCAGCTTTAGGTGTTTGTACAAATACTCTGGTGAGGTTATTTATAGTATTTCAGAGATGCACTGGGTCAGTGTGGTTGCTTAAACCTTGATTGCTCAGGTTGGGCATATGTTTTTATGTATCTAATTAATCATGTCAAAATATTTTAAAGGCCTGTCTAGTTTTGTCTGAATGAACCATTTTGTCATGCAGAGAAATGATTCCAATTATAGAATAGTTGGCTACATAGCCGTATTGTATGCTCTTTTAGTGTCTATGCATAAAGAAGACCTCGATTTATCCTGCAATTTGATTTCCATAAAACAAACATCACACTAGATCATAGCAGCACTTGCTGATTTCTCCATATGCATAAACCATTAGCTTCCATTACAAGCGATGTGTTCAAGCTAATGAGCAAAGCATCGCTCCCTAGAGAGAAAAACAAACAAAAGGAAAATCAACTAAATCTAGTTTACAAAGCAAATCCCCCTCTTCACATAGACCGGCTGCTCTTTCCAATCTGACAGACGTGGCTCTATACTGCTAACATTTGTATGCAATGGGATCAGGAGTTCAACTCTCAGATGAGATTTTAAAAGGGACTGTTACACCAAAAAATTATGTTTAGTAGTGTTCAAATATCATATTTGAAGCATGAAATTCTAAGGTCTATAAATGATCAACATGATCAGAACTTTGCTAAAAAATGATATGATCATTAAGTTATCATAACATATGTTTTTACATTGTTTTAACTCATCAAAATAAGTTTTTTTAAAAAAGTTATACAAGATTCAACTCTTTTTTTAAAGTCAGTTTAACGTAATTTAAATTGAAATGTCTTAAATATCCAAGATGATGAATTTCAGGCTGCAACTTTTTTTTGTGTTGGCCAACAGTGTGTTGGCCACAATCATGCCTTCTGTCTTTTCTTACTTCCTTTCTTACCATTTTAGAAAGTAAAAGGCCTTTAGTATAGTTCTAAATACGTCCCTCTTCTGGTGGTGGTACACATCTTTTTGCTGTGAAATCATTAATGATTTTTATAAAGTAAACAACTTTTATATTGTTAGAAATATTTAATCAGAAAATCTGTCAGAATTTCATCTTACCAACGTTTTTTTTCTCTCGATGCATTCTTATGAGCCATAGAAGCCTGATGTGTATATGGTTTGAATATGATACAAAAATATATAATACATATATATTGTTCAATAAACCATTCCATTTCAAAATAATGTGTCAGGCTTTACAGGGTTAATAATTCAGGTGGCTTAAACTAATGTTTATGCTTTCTTAAACTGTGAAATTGCTAATAAAAAGTCCTCAGCTGTTACAGAACACAATGTCATATCAAATTCTGTATTTTTTTCAATAACCATTTGCCTTGTGATTGATTAGCGCATATGATTATTATATTCAACAGAGCAGAGGGAACAATAGAGCATACATGAATGCATAAAAATGGGTGAATCTCTTTCCTGTGCTCCGTTTGAATTGGAAAGTACGTCTGCTTCTATTTTCATCAGCAGGCTAATGTAATGTCATGACTAATATTATCCCCATT
The DNA here is from genome assembly GCF_024679245.1 of Pseudorasbora parva. Taxonomy (NCBI): domain Eukaryota; kingdom Metazoa; phylum Chordata; class Actinopteri; order Cypriniformes; family Gobionidae; genus Pseudorasbora; species Pseudorasbora parva. Next base: position 19,323,081 of record NC_090192.1, read on the forward strand.
GACATGACAGGCACAATTTATTTCTTAATACTCTCAGAGGGAAGCTAGCTCAGCGGTGCTTTTCCATCTCACTGATAGCCATCAAACTGCGGCCCTCATTTCAAACAGGGCTCAGCCGTCGCACTGCTATGAGAAAAGGAGGCCTTTCATTCACACTATTTCTCTCTTCTGTCTGTCCAACCAATCGCCTGGAGAAAAGTCAAACAACACCATTTAACTTTGTTGTCCATTACAGCAGCATGATCTATTAACAAGAAAGGAAGATGCATCCTAATGACAAATTCCAAATGTAATAGGATTCTGACTGATTATGATCCTGAATCATCTCTGTGGAAAATAGGGATTATTACACGTTCCAACACCTTGAGCCAGCTGAGATTGTTGCATGATGATGATGATTACTATCATTCAATAGTTTGGTGCTAATGTAAAAATATCTACACATTAGAAAATAAAAAGTGTGAAGAGTTATCTATTTACATGAGATGAAGACTGTACTCAATCATTTTCAATAAAAAGTGTTTTAGAGGAGTGTATGTGGCGTGCAGTGATGTTCTGAAATAAGGAGGCAAATACTTTTTTGTATAAAGTTTGTTCATGTGTCTAAAAGAAGATAAAGAATCCAAATTAAATTATATTTTGAACTTTATGTAATTCATGTTCTATTTATTAAAATTGAGTACCGTATAAATGTCAAGTTAGTATATATATATATATATATATATATATATATATATATATATATATATATATATATATATATATATATATATATATATATATATATATATATATATATATATATATATATATATATATACTCACCTAAGTTCATTAGGAACACCTGTTCAATTTCTCATTAATGCAATTATCCAATCAACCAATCACATGGCAGTTGCTTAAATGCATTTAGGGGTGTGGTCCTGGTCAAGACAATCTCCTGAACTCCAAACTGAATGTCAGAATGGGAAAGAAAAGTGATTTAAGCAATTTGGAGCGTGGCATGGTTGTTGGTGCCAGACGGGCCGGTCTGAGTTTTTCACAATCTGCTCAGTTACTGGGATTTTCATGCACAACCATTTCTAGGGTTTACAAAGAATGGGAAAAACATCCAGTTTGCGGCAGTCCTGTGGAAGAAAATGCCTTGTTGATGCTCGAGGTCAGAGGAGAATGGGCCGACTGATTCAAGCTGATAGAAGAGCAACTTTGATTGAAATAAACACTTGCTACAACCGAGGTATGCAGCAAAGCATTTGTGAAGCCACAACACGCACATCTTTGAGGCGGATGATCTACAACAGCAGAAGACCCCACTGAGTACCACCTATCTCCACTACAAATAGGAAAAAGAGGCTAATTTTTGCACAAACTCACCAAATTGGACAGTTGAAGACTGGAAAAATGTTGCCAGGTCTGATGAGTCTCGATTTCTGCTGAGACATTTAAATGGTAGAATCAGAATTTGGTGTAAACAGAATGAGAACATGGATCCATGATGACTTGTTACCACTGTGCAGGCTGCTGGTGGTGGTGTAATGGTGTGGGGGAAGTTTTCTTTAGGCCTCTTAGTGCCAATTGGACATTGTTTAAATGCCACGGCCTACCTGAGCATTGTTTTTGACATTGTCCATCCCTTTATGACCACCATGTACCCATCCTCTGATGGCTACTTCCAGCAGGATAATACACCATGTCACAAAGCTTGAATCATTTCGAACTGGTTTCTTGAACTTTACGATGAGTTCACTGTATTAAAATGACCCCCACAGTCAGCAGATCTTAACCCAATATAGCATCTATGGGATGTGGTGGAACTGGAGCTTCGTGCCCTGGATGTGCATCCCACAAATCTCCATTAACTGCAAGATGCGATCCTATCAATATGGTCCAACATTTCTAAAGAATGCTTTCAGCACCTTGTTGAATCAATGCCACGTAGAATTAAGGCAGTTCTGAACCTACTACATGAATCGTTGTGAACATCAAACAGTCTTCAGAAATATGTCAACACAATCAATATAGAATTCAACAGAATGGCGGCGCATATTGTCTCACATACGCCGTGGTGCTTCATGATTTCCCGTCAGAGGTCCAAATGAAAGACAAGAATTAGTCGAATAAAGTCTATATTTAGATTTTTTTTTTCCGTTTTTTTCTTGTCGCTTAATAAAATTATTGTAGAACCACTGTAGTAAGATAGCCATTTTAATGTTGTCTTTAGGACCTTTTATGGGTCTTGACAGAGGAAATGACATTGTCATTTCTGAGCCATGGGATTTCAACAAAAATATCTTCATTTGTGTTCCAAAGATGAACAAAAGTCTTATAAATGTCGAACGACGTGAGGGTAAGTAATTAATGACAGAATTATTTTTTTGGTGAACCCTTTAACCTTTAACCATTTTTGAACTATACCTTTAACATCTGCAATAAAACCAAATTCAGCCCCACACAGCTCTTCTATGCTGAGGCAGGCACTTTGAAGAATGGTAGGGCTAAGAGCTTAAGAGAGATAAAGAAGACTCATCAAGTCTGCTGTGTTCTATCACATGGGTTGTTCCGAAACTTCATTCCATTAAGTGTGCTGTTCTAATGCTAATTAGCTGGTATAACTGCTTTTCAGTTCGTCACCTGAGATTAAGTTGTGTTCTTACTGATTTGTCTTAGTCTGAACAGACAAAAGATTGAACAGAACAGCCTGAAATTTGCCCTTCAGTTTTCATCAAAATGCAAGTATTTTAAGTCCTACAATGGTGTTCAGTTATTTTGTCATGGGAATGAGAGGAAAAACTGTTACCAATTGCTACCAGGCACAAAAAGTAATTCTCATCAAAGGACACTTCCCAATGCCATCAGTGTGGATTTTTTTCATAGACGGCCAACAGCATGTAAATGTCTGCAGCATCCTGATTAATGGACTAAATGCCCTTACTGTATCCTTCACTGTGGTTACTGTACCCTCATCAGCCCTGTTCCCTATGGAGACAAATCCCTATAATCTACACATTGATTAGAAAGTGCACAGGAACGGACCTTGCAGCTTGGCTAAAGCGGACTGATGACTAAGGCTAGATCCTAATTGTAAATTTACACACAAGTGGCAAATGAAGGATTTGATGCTTATATCAGCATAAGCCCTTAATATTCATTATGTTCCAGAGATGCTTTTTCTCAGAAAACACCACAATTTGTGCATATATCAAGATATAAGGTAGAATAATAGTGCAATCATTAGTAGTATTTTTATGTTTAAAGAAAGGCTACGCAAATACATTTTCAAAAAGGGACCCTATCATTTATTCATGTGCTCTACAATGCACAATTGTGGGCACGCTACTCAAAAATGAACTCAAAAGTAGCTAATACAGTACACTAAGCTATATGGAAAATGTACGGTATCTTGCTTCATTTATGCTAACAAAACAGTAAGCAGAAATTTTTAAAAATGTGTAAAACAAAATTATATATCCATTTGTTGTGCATGCATTTGAGTATAAAAAAATGCAAGTTGCTTAAGTTACATAATCAGATTACTTTGTTTAAGTAACTAGTAAAGTAACTCATTACTTTTAGAATTTAAAACAAATTATCTGAGTTACTTTTTTAAATAAGTAACGCAAGTTACTTTGTTTTCCCATTTACTGACTTACAGTTCTCTTGTCATAAGTGCAGAGGCACTGTGTGTAAACATGATGTTTTTGTAGTTCTATCTAGACTATTCACTAATCTCACTTGCACAAAAAAGATTCAGTATTACTCGAAATGAATACAAATTAGTAAAATACAAAATCAGAGTACTGTGCAAACCTCCAATAATTAAATATGTTAAATAAAACAAATATTTTTATGCATTTATAGTCTTACTTTTTTGTATTTTTTGAATTTTTTTGACTTGCTGCTGACCTTTGATAATTCAGTTAAACCATAAGCAAAAATGACTTTAGATTTTTAGTTTTTATTGGTGAAGTAAGTGTTATTATTTCAATTTTGGTGAGAAAGGGTTCTTACATTTGCCTTACCTTTTTACATTTGTAAAAACAAAACAAGTCCATCCCAGCCCAGCCCAGGTGAGAAAAAGTAACGCAGAAGTAGCATAACTTTTACTTATTTTACTTTTGCATTACTTTTACTTTTACTCAAAAGTACTTACATTACTTTTTTAGCGAGTAATGCAATATTTTAATGCATTACTTTTCAAAGTAACTTTCCTCAAGAATGCCTGCCAATGGCTGATGACTTAAGAAAATGTATCAGCCATAAAATATTTTTTACCGGTCATGAAACCAATATTTTAGATTTCATTAGATTTTATCTAATTTTGATACCAAAGCTAAAACCACAAGACTAATATAAAATTATATATATATATATATATATATATATATATATATATATATATATATATATATATATATATATATATATATATATATATATATATATATATATATATATATATATATATATATATATTCTAAACAGTTAAAGACAACTAGCCCCTAAAGCCGGGCGTACACATTGGGATTTTTGCTGTCGAACGAATTTGCAGACAATTTTTTTCTCTCGGGGGAAATTGCGTGGACATGGATGCTCGTATGGTCATGGCTTGCAGCGTGTGAGAGGAAATGTGAAACAAGCCGAGAACGTTAGAAGCATCTCCCGACCTCACGATAATTTTAAAGCATGTTTAAAAAATTTGGGGAGGCGGCCCAATTTTTACCAGCGTATGGCTGTTCCCTATTGCCAAATCATGCACAACCATGTCACATAGGCTAGATCTGACTATGAGTATTATTAGGCAATAACTCACTGCTGCAAAAATACAACGTATACACACTCTCTTTCTCTCTCGCGCGCCCTCTCTCTCCCTCTGGTTGTTTTTGTTGAAAGGAATGGCTACTGTTCTCAGCCTTTTAACAAATAATTTGCACATATATTGTTTCTTTATTTTTTGTTTGTGAAGCTATAGCAGCAACATTGAAAGCTCCAGTCTCTGTGTTTAACGCGAAAACTTGTGTGATTGCCGTGTACCAGCTGATTTGATGCGATTATCAAATTAACTGACTCATTGATAAATTAAACGTATATTAATCCTTATTACAATTTAGTAATTCAGTAAAGAGAAGGGAATGTTTTTTTTATTCTGTCCTTTGCTGTTTGATTAACATTAAAAACACAGCATAGATATTAGGCTGCTGTCACTTTAAGACATAATGCACAGATCCAACTATCTGATACCGGTAAGCATCTTTCTCTACTGTTTACGTTTACTTAAAGGTCCCATGGCATTAAATATTTATTTTATGAGGTTTTTCAACATTAATATGAGTTCCCCTAGCCTGAATGTTGTCCCTAAGTGGCTAGAAATTTTGATCACTATAAAACGAGATCTGGCTGTCTTTCTCTGCCTTTGAGAGCATGAGAGCCTAGACGAGCTGATCTTGAATTCTCCTGTTATGACGTCATACCAGGAAAGGTTACCTCCCCTTTCTCTGCTTTGCCCACCCAGAGAATTAGTAGAGTAAGGATTCAGTTTATCAGTCACGATGTCAGCTCAGGCTTTACCATATGGATTCGACAGCAGCGCCACAAACAGTGAGTAACACTGTTCATTAATGCCTGATCTGGGATCAGTGAGTTCAGATGTGTAGATAATCATTCAAGTTCACACAGACTTTCTTTCTAAATCGTTTAAAACTGTCAGTCCTGCAGCTGGCCGTCTTGATGCATCAGTGAATCAAGCCAGTGACTAAAACCATCAACTTCACGTCGTTTCTGTTAGCAGCATGAAACAAATCTGTTATTTAAATGATTAATCTACAGAGAGCATTCAAAGAACACTCTTTATAATGTTCAGATTGGTCAATCACACGTTTGAATGACACTGCTCATTATGCTCAACAGAAGCTCTTACTGTATTCATTTCGTGGTGTCCTTCGTGGTGTTTGTTGTTAGCTGTGGTGAAAGCATTTTGTGAGAGAAATAATATTGCAAAGTTCACTCGTGTTTATTCAGAGCTCTCAGATACAAACAATATAAATTTGCGCTCTCAAAAACTGGGTACATAACATTTCCTCAGCAATCTTTCCCCAGCTCCATTTCTCTCTCTCTCTCTCTCTCTCTCTCTCTCTCTCTCTCTCTCTCTCTCTCTCTCTCTCTCTCTCTCTCTCTCTCTCTCTCTCTCTCTCTCTCTCTCTCTCTCTCTCTCTCTCTCTCTCTCTCTCTCTCTCTCTCTCTCTCTCTCTCTCTCGACAGCTGCTCAAGCTCTGCCTGACTAAACCGCCCCTCCGCACGTAATCTCATTTTAAATGTAAAGATGTCAGCCAATCACAACAGTGGTTTTCACTCAAGACTCACAGCAGACACGCCAATTGAAACAGAGCATTTTAAACAGAGGGCTAATATCAGTATAGAAAAAATGCCTTTGATTTCTAAATTATGACATTTTTTGATGTAAAAACCATACTAACAATATAAGTACACCCCAAGACACATTATAAAACAATAAAACAACCCATGCCATGGGACCTTTAAGCCATCACCAACTATATTTACTAGGATAATCGCAGAGATGGGTATTTTTTAATTTTTTTCTGCAAATTTGTCTGTTCAAGTATAGACTGGGTAAACACGGTCTGATCTGCCGGCGAACTTGCCTTTTTCCCATAGTGCATCCTGGTGCCATGTGTTTCCCTGGTAAGCCAAGCAATAGGACCCACATGATGTAAAAGGCCACCTTTTTTCATTGCTCCGTGGTCCAGTTCCGATGCTCATGTGCCCACTATTGGCACTTTCGGTGGTGGACGGGTCAGCATGGGCACCCTGACTGGTCTGCGGCTATGCTGCCCCATACGCAACAAACTGCAATGCACTGAGTATTCTGACATCTTTCTATCAGAACCAGCAATAACTTCTCAAGCAATTTGAGCTACTGTAGTTTGTCTGTTTGATCGAACACCACAGGCTAGATTTTACTCCCCACATGCATCAATGAGCCTTGACCACCCATGACCCTGTCGCCGGTTCACCACTATTCCTTCCTTGGAGCACTTTTGATACTGACCACTGCAGACCAAGAACACCCCACAAGAGCTGGAGTTTTGGAGTTGCTCTGACTAATTCGTCTAGCCATCACAATTTGGCCCTTGTCAAACTTGCTCAAATCCTTATGCTTGCCCATTTTTCCTGCTTCTAACACCTCCACTTTAAAAAACACTTGCTGCCTCATATATCCCACCCACTAACAGGTGCCTTGATGAAGACATAACCAGTGTCGTAATGTTATGCCTAATCCATGTATAAAAACATGATACCAGAGTTTTAAAATCAACTCTGATCAGTTTTTAACATCTTAAAAGAGAACAATACGTCATAGTTGTTTAAACCAAACCATTTTGTGGAGATCGCTGGTGATCAATTCTGTTCATTTGATATGAGCCTACTCTGAAAATGTGAGAGTTGGCAGCCCTTCTTTACTAAACACACATGCCCACTGCAGAGTTGGCCGGCATTGGTCATGTTGTCACCAACAAATACGCATTTTAGCCAATCAGCGATCTTTCCGCCAGAACACTCTCTTGTACGCGTCGCATACCATTGCTGGAAGCCAGTGATTCGTTTATAAAGTTTTAAATATAGGTATTTTTCTTATAAAAATCCATCACTTTGCTACAGAAGACATTTATTAACCCCCTGGAGTCGTATGGATTAATTTTATGATGGATATGCACTTTTTTGAGCTTCAAACTCAGGCATTATTCATTACAAAGCATCACGTCAAACAGGTAAATTGTTCAACTCATTACTTTTGTAGACATATTGTCTTTATTGCACATTTTGATAAAGATAAAGATAGAGATAAAGACTCAATGTTGTCAGAATTTGAATTAGTGATGGTGACATGGGGACTGGTGTAGTTCATTTATAATCTATACATTTAGCTTTTGACTTCTGACAATTGTATTTAGGCTTTAGAATTCATAAATTTGTGTTAATTTGTGAATATTATCTTGATGAATGAAATGTGTAAGAACTTTCGTTGTTCACAGAGCTTATTTTCGGCAATAATCTAAAAACCAATGAAAAAAAAATCTATTGTGTTTTTATCAAGTGATGCTATCCAGGTTGACCTAACTTCAGAGATTGAGTTGCGTTTTTCACAAAGTATAAAACATTAAAAGTATAACAATTTATTATTATTATTATTATTATTATTTACTATTACAGCCCTCAAGGTTAACTTATTGTGAAAAGTGTTGATTATAGCATTATAGATCTGATATTCAGATCGTGGCATGAAAGGTTGCTCTGATGAGCATCCTACAAAGAGAAACATGTGAAAGTGACCATGACATATGGTTTGATTTATCTCTGGTTTGATTTAGACAAAGAACATCAGACTTTAGCCTACATAATTATATCAGACATCACTGGTCACAGATTAGGCATTAGAATTAAGGTTGTGGCATTACTGTCCATAACGTAAAAGTCTGTTTGCAAAGGCGGCGCCGAAATTGCGAATGATTTACCAAAGAATCAAAAGTGAAATGCACCGAACAAACAAATAATGCTCAGACATTCACATAGGCTAGTTGAAAATAACAACTTTCATAGCACCAGACTGCTGTCTGACTTCTGTCATCATCTAACACCAGTGGGTAGGGCCAAAGTTGCAATGATGAAATATAGTCAGGAAAAAATGTAAAGTTTTAGCGTTTCCAAACACTACCAAGCAACAAATAAAATAAAATATATTTGCCAATGAAAATCTACATGATTTACAAAAAATAGCTACCCCTTTAACAATTGTTATAACGCGTTCAATCTGGACCAGTACAACACATGGTGGATAGGCTATACCGCACCCCATCAGTTAATTGGTTCTATACTGCCACCTCGTGGCGCAGTTGTGTAACTTAGAAAATATGAACTCGTGATCACGACAAAACAACTTTTGTTTTCTCGAGATCACGAGAAAATTAACTCGTGATCACGAGAAAACAACTTTTGTTATCTCGAGATCACGAGTTATTTTCTCGTGATCACGAGAAAACAACTTTCGTTATCTTGAGATCACGAGAAAATTAACTCGTGATCACGACATAACAACACAGAAAAAAAATATTATCCATGGCCGTTCAGGGCTTCCGTAGTTAAGGGCTTCCGTAGTTCAGGGCTTCCGTAGATAAATGACAAAAATTGACAGCCAATCAGAATTCACGATTTAAAGCGGCAGGGGAAATATCTGCAGCATGCGTTGGTGCTGTGGACGATAGCATTATTGTTATCTTTATAGTTATTGATCATGTTATTGAAAATGGCTTTAAGGGCTGTGCAAGTCCATTAGGGAAGAGACAAGCTACTTTACAAAATATTTGGCAAAACGGATTTACAACGCATTCATCAAGAACGATATGAAGAACTAATGTCAAAAGTTTTACATGGCAGTGTGATTCGACTCACGTGTCCATATATCCTGCTGGATATCTTCTTACTTCACAAAGGTCAGTCCCTCCATATGTCTTATTGTGAAGAGGAATGAAGATTAATAGAAGAGAAATTGAAGTTCTTAATATGTAGTGTGCTCTTGCCTCAAAGGGTCAGAGCCATATAATCATCCGCAATAACATTCTTATCTACCTAGAACTGTAGTTACACTAGACACTGGGAACAATTGTCAAATTAATCAAGGTGTCAGGTTATGGTAGAACAAATAACCTCATTTGGCGTGTATGTGATTGGTAGATTGTACCTGGACTATCTACTGTAACTATAATTAAAAGCAGTAATACAGTTGTCATTGTCAATAAATCAATTCTCCCTCTCTGCAGGAAATAATAGGAATGGCCTTGTCCCTGACTTTTAGTAGTAAACATATCTTTTAATTCAGTTCTCATGAGAGATCTGCCCTTAACATAACCTGAGCTAAAATAGCTGAGAAAAACCTTACTAATTGCTAAATATCCTGTTTTTTTATGTCACGCAATAGCCAATGTTGGCTGACCTTGGTTTAGCCTTGATGATTGTGGCTAAAAACTCACTCATACTGTAGCTTTTTATACTCTATTAATTTACAATAACATAAGAGTTTAGCATTTATAGAGGCAAGATATCTTCTGTAAAATCTCATTTAGAGTGAAAACAGAGATAATATCCAAAACTTTCCTCCCTGCAAATTTGGCAAAAAAAAAAATGATGTTAGCATAATTTTTGGGAGCTTGAATCTGTCAAGGTAAGCCATAAATTTTCCATCTGCTTCTGCCATTGCAGTGTCTCATTTTAAATGAACACACTTGACACACCCTGGCAATTGAGACAAATGAACAGCACAGGCTTTGAAAGTATGCAAGAGTGTTTGTGAAATGCAAAAGTACTGGAGGAGAGAGTTTCTGTACTGTTTTCCCAAGGTCCTCTGCGAGTGGGTGGTAAATTGACAGCCTGTAGTAATTACTGATCATGGCAGTGATAGCCCTGTAGATTAAATCCCAGATTGTTTTCAATCAGCTATTTGTGAATACGCCTTGTCTCATCGGATCTGGAAGGATGCCAGATAATTGGAATTAGAGCTTCGGAGGTGTGTTGCGGCATTAAACGGCAGAATCAATCATTGGGATTGGGACACTCGACTCCCACTTCAATTGTTCGCATGCGTCATGTTTCATGGATTAAAAATGAGAGTGGCTTTCATAACAGCGTCGGCAAGAACAAAATATTCACAATTGTCTGCTGTGCATGAAAATGATTTCTTTACAGTGTTTTATATTGTCTGCTCGTTATCTCTTTATTATATGGCTTGCTCATTATCTTTATCCTATTTTATCACACAACTTCATTACAGTCAGAAACCTCAGCTGGTAAGGTGCTGAGCAGCAATGCTCTGTTTGCTAATGCTGTCTTGGCCCCAGACATACAGTTGTATCAGGTTAGTGTTAAACAGGAAGAGTGATGAGGTTTTGCTGAGAGACAGCATCTCTATCATGCCAAGAAAGTGTCATTGGCTCCTAGTCTACATCAGTGTCAGCGAGAAAAGTAACACACCATCAGGGAAACAGGAGGTCTGACGGATGAGCCCTCACTACTTCTAGTTCACATTAGTGAGTCTGTTCTGCGTTAATTGATGTAAAGGAAATTGTTTTCCATTAAAGAAGAACTATTCATGTTGCAATGGTATTCAGTGTGGATAAATTATGGAGGGGAAGAAATTCAAGAGAGGTTTTTTTTTTATTTCTTTAAGCATAAATTACAGCTACTCTGGTCAAATGAATTGGAAATCATTTTGGGATGATCTGGAGATAAATAGGCCTACATATATTTATTTTTATTTATAAATACGGTGAGATTTATACCCTTACAACTTGGATTATATAATTACAAAAAAAAAACAAGATAATGACTGCATTCAAAAAAAAATCAGGAAGGCAGGGTTGGAAATGTTTTTTATAAAAACACCTTTTGTTATACTGGTTGAAACACTCTTCACAACCTGATAGCAATCAATAATAGAGGCGTTTTAAATATTAAAACAATTTACATATAACTTCTGTGGAAGACTAAAAATGTTCTTCCAATCATTGCATTCAGTCCGAGTGCAATGATAGTTTGTTCTACCTGCTCATCAATTAATGTATTTCTCTTTTACATTTAAATGACATTAAAGACACAATATGTAATTTTCGCCGCTAGAGGTCACTTATTCAAAACAAATGCGTAGCTTGATGACGCCTTGATTTTGTGGCATTATGGGAGTTGTTTTCCTTACCTCTAGCTGGTGCAAGAATCTGAAGGGACTCAGAAATCAGATTCATGGATGAGCATTCAGGGTGGAATGAGGCCGCTGGATCGATTGCTAATGAGAGACAAGCGTGACACATAGCGCAGGAGCGGTAGAGCTTTTATTATGCCGCAGATGATCACTTCCTCCAGTCATGCGTATGTGGGATAATGCAGCACTGTTTTATCATATTAGATACATTTAAGTGTGTTGAACATTTTTATAATGATACCCAATATACATTATAGCTAGATCGATATTAGGCATGTTAAAACATGGTACTGGCAGTAAATCAAGAAAACAAGATTTAAACAATAAGACTAAAATGAACAATAAATGTGCTGAGCAGTACAAGAATCATTAGTTCCCTTTCAGTCGGTCACGAATTGGGATCACTATGAGCCCTATCAGGTTTGAGATATAGAAAACGGGCCAATGAAAATTGGCGTGCATGCTTTGCAAATCTCGCCCGAGCAATTTCACGATCATTTGTGATTTAGAAATGTCACATCTGGAAGAAAGGCATATGAACATTTTTGTGTGCATATTCGTGCTCTGAATCACATGTATGCAGATTTGAGAAAGTATTATAAGAACAAATGTAGGACGATTTCTACATAACCCATTATAAACACATTATAATTATATTAATTATATTTTATTATATTATATTATAGTAAATTTTACAGTAAAACGTACATTATATATATTATACAACAATTTGCTATAGTTAAAGTTTAATGCTAAATTATAATTAATTAAAGGGAAGATCATCAAAGATCAAACATAACTGTATTTGTTGTTGTAAAAAAAAAACGGTAATGGGTATACAACCGGTAGTTGATATACCGGTAATGTAGATGTGGTGAGAGTATTGAAAAGTTTTAGCTGGATAAAAAGTACAGTTCATTGACAAGCTGACCGTGGTTAATAATACTTCAGTATGTTGATATATTTTTGAGGTATTTTCAAATGAATTAGCTTTGCCTCAGTGCCCTGTAAAAGTGCCTAATATTGTAATGAGCTTGATTTTATAACAACACTTCACTGCACCGATCCCAAGGCCTGGAGCGCTAATTAAAACATTGAGCTATTAGCAATAACTCAAAAGGCAAGTTACAAAGAGATGAAAGCTTATGCAGAGAGGTTTAATAAAACATGTTAGCTTAAGAAATGTTCAATTATGTTGAAGTGAGCTGTCAAAAATACTAAACAGGCTACTGGGTGTGATATATGGTTTATATTTACAAAATTATTCTGTTGCAGTTTTGCTCCAGGGTGTAGAGAAACAATGAAAGTGGCTTTCAATATCAACTGAGGAACCGTGACGGTCTAATTGTCCGAAATAACAAACACTGATGTCTTTTGTTTGGTGTTATTAATATTGCGCTTTTAATTTGTTTTGTGCAGCGTTGATCACATCACAACTCATTTCCTACTTCAAAACCTTTGTATTTTGCAATGCTTGTGGTGAAGAGGGTTTACAATATGTGAAATGATCAAATAATCTCAAATAGCCTCAGGCAAAATAATAATGTGCATTACACCTTGTCAAATATGAATAAACAGTATTAGTTAGCTTAATTTAGCAGCCATTAGCACTAAAAAAAAGGTGAATATACGAAGATACACTGCTGTTGAACACGTGTAGTTGGCCACATGTTTACTGTGAGAGCGGTTTGATGGAGACGATCCCATGTCAGCGGCACTTCATCAGAGGATACAATTTAATATAGGCTGGAATGAGGGCTGGCAGGAAAAAAACATAATTAAATGCGATCAAAAAGTGCTCTAGCACTTGCCTTCATTAAACTTTTAGCAACTGCGTAATTTGGGGTGTACTGCCATTCAGAATGTCGCTCTCCGAGTGTCGGCTAATCTGTTTGTGTACACAAAATGGTGTTACTAAAGGCTGATGGCCCAGCAGTCAAGCGCCAAATATCAGCTTTCATAGCTCTTACGAATTTCATATTTTGAAATTAGCTCCAGAAGTCACATGAGTGCTATCTGTTTCATCTGTTTCCCAAGCGGTATCCATTTCATAGGAACGGATCAGCATTCTTCTTTTGATGTTCCCAGTGGTTTTCCGATTACCATTCGCTTTGTGTGGATGCTCCATTGCTTATTGATTAGGTGTTCATAAATTGTGAAAGAATATCGCAACGATGAAGTTGTTAAAAGCATTTTTAAATCGATTACTGTTGGCAAGTGGGAAAGTGCTAAAGCGGAGGAGAACTTTAAAATGAGTGAGGGTTTACTGCAAACCCCAGAGTCACATTGAGAGTTTACAGGCAGAGCAGTGTCGGAGCAGTCAGGATTTATTTCCTGTCCCCTTTGGTTGCAATATTGTGTTTTTAAATTGAATATGGGTTATGGTAATGTTTTTGATCAAGGATGGTGGGGCTACAGATAATTGAGTTGTTTAGATTAGAAAAAGCATTTCTCCACGCCATTATGACATGACTGCCCGGACGGCTAACGCACACCGCAGCTCGGTTGCCGTTGCTATAGCCGTATAGAAAATAATGTTTGAATTGTAATGCTGTTCTCGTGAGTCGGAGTCATTTGTCTTTGTTCTGTGCGCTTGTGTCTCGCTGTGTATCACAGGAAAGATGAATGCGGCTAATAGACTGTGACACAACCATTAACTACAGCTGTAATGAAAGTGTAATAGAATCAAACAGTCATTTCTCTGCAGAGCCCCAGCAGATACAGGTAAACGTCTGAAGACCGGACACAAAGGCCGATGCTTCACCTCCACATTTCGCCCTTGAACTCCCATCAGCCTCACTGGAAACATCAAACAGATGGGGAAAAAAGTGACTGACTGATCAGCTCCTTTACATATGAAACAATCTTCAGACTGCATTATTCCTTTAGTCTCCGACAAAGGAATAAGGTGTTCTTTCATGTGTGATCTCAGCTTTTTGTGAGCTTGTGTCCTTGCTCTGTAGGAAATATTGACTTTAGAAATATTCCCTCATTTTATGGAAATGTTATGCTCTCGAGTGTCAAGATCATAAGGGACTATAATAAGCTCTTGTTATTAAAGGCTGCTGGCCCTCTTCTTTGGACCTGTAATAATGGAGGCACGATTTTGTCTGCTGAACACTTGTCTTGTAAATGGGGAAATAATTCCCAGAACTAATTTTAATTTTTGTTCATATCATTTACATAATATCAATATTTGTAATTACCCCTGGGTTATATCTATGTTTCATGAGTTAAAATAAAACGCCATAAGCAGTGCCTTCTGTGTTTAACTGTAATAGTGAAATGATTTCCACATTGGCTGGACAGACATACAAATGCATATCAAATTATTCAATTATTATTATTATTAAAGTCCTAAAGTAAACCTCACACTTTAATCAAACAACATCTAATAAGTAAATATACATGCAGTTACAATTCAGTCTGTTGCTAGATCTCAATATAAGGTGATGTTTTGTTTTCATTGTGTTTGTTTCATGGCTTTATTAAGATTTACTTATTTCAATTAATAGTAAAATTCCAGACGACTCCCTCCGACGTCCCGGCTCCTTAGTTAAAATAGCAATTTTCTCACAATTTACAAATAGTTGGAAACATTTGGGATATTGTAAGAACTCGACTAAACAAAATATATAACACTGGCCTGGTGGCTTTTGGATATTTTATTGCAAAAATCCTACATAGTGTACCTTTAATTGAAATGTGTAAAAAAAGAAAAAGAAATTATGGTTACCAATAAGTGTCATGGTTACCATTGCATTAGAGTTGTGCACTGTTTCTTGTGCAGTTATTCATGAGAGTGTATTTAAGCCCTCAGTTCTCTCTTTTGCGTTGTTTGGTATTGTCTTTATGTGAAGCTGTTGTACTTGAGATTTGAATTTACTCTTTTGTAGATTTAATTTTTTTGTTAAATTACAAGTCTGCTGCACTGATTTCTCCCCTCACTGCCTGTCAACCATAGCAGTCAGCAGTCTGATATTTCTTATTTTTCTGATATGTCATCCATAGTAACGCTGTGTAAAACCAGGTGTCACACTAGAGACTTTTCACTCCACTGACCTCCATTTATATGAATTTGAACACAGCAGACTTCATTCTATGAATGAAAGTTCAGGTTTGGTGGACTCTGACCAATAAATTATTTAAGCATCACACCTTGGGGCTATTTATATATATATATATATATATATATATATATATATATATATATATATATATATATATATATATATATATATATATATATATATATATATATATATATATATATATATAAATATATATATATATATATATAAATATATATATATATATATATATATATATATATATATATATAAATCTTACTTAAAGTTCTGTATTTCATATTTTGAATGTATTTTTCAAATGTATGTTTCTTTTTTATTATTATACACTGTCAGAGAAATGGTGTAAAAACTTTACCTTTCGGGATAAAACAGCTTGTCACTAGGACATCTTTGTACCTTTTTAATCCCTAAAAGGTAATAGTAGTACCTAGTTCCATATTGCTACTCTAATGGCTTGTATCCACCGCACGGTACAGTACAGTATGATTCAGGACCCTGATCCGGCTTCCGTTTCCACTGCCAAATGTACCCTACTTTATAGGCGTGGTGTATGCCGGAAAGTAAAAATTGGTGTCTCTTGCGTTGTCGTTCCCCTTGTAGCATGTTTAAGTGACAATTCTCTGTCAAACAATCAAATTACTGAAGTGAGTCTAGCTCAACCCTTTAGGTCCTGGACTACTAGGTACCCCAACGGAAGCGTCCCAAAAATATAATGCGGTATGATACGGTATTTTGGTACCATTTACAACTTCTGACAATCGAAACAGAAATAATTGTGTAAATAATTCCACTGCTTGGTGGAAATCAAGACATAAGGTACAAATATGCACCTTTTGAAGGTATAAAATGTACAAATGTCCTTTTAAGGGAACTGCCCCAGTGACAAGCTGTTGAACCCCTAAAGGTACCATTTATACACATTTTTCTGAACGTGTATAAAAAACAAGCCCTAGGGCATGACATAATTTCCTATTCGGTGTTGTGTACAAAGTCATTTTGTAAGTCGTGGCTTTAAATCAGCATGAAATGGAAGTTGTATATCCAAGTGAAACGGCTTCTAAAAAGAGAAAAAATGTTGGGTGGGACTTTACTTTGGGGAACTGACTTTACCACTGGGATCATTGAATTAATGGTTTTGAACAACAAGTGATGTGCTTTGACAAATTATTGATAATAACACTGCAAAATTCCATAAAAAAAAAAAGAACAGTCCATTTTGAATTCATATGATCCAAGTTATTCAACTAAATATACAAATTAAAATTAATGAATTAGGTCTTATTTAATTCTATAAACTATAATACTGACTGACATGCCAACATTGTTGCTATATGATAAATTAAAATAAGCTGATAACATCACTGTTTTCTCCAGAACTACTGTACAGTCAAATCAAATGTTGTTGCAATATTTTCCTGTTTAGCAGGGAAGCTGCTTTGAAACAATCGTCATTGTAAATGCACTAAAGAAATAAAGTTGATTGATGGTGACTAAATGAAAACCAGTGCTGCTTTCCTGCCTTTTGAATACAAATGCAACTGGCACATCATATCATTTTAGATTGTACTGACAATGACTTTTCAGAGTTTATTTTGTAAACTGTGTCCAACCAAATCTAAATAATTATCTAGTATCCTAATTTAGTAATTGTGTAAAATCTAATGTAATCATTTAAAATCTTATTAAAGATACTAGTTCAATTCAACCTTGATGGACTCTCTTTAAACTATTGTTATCTAGGATGAAAACAATGATTTATCATGTTTTCTTTTTGATTGCATTTAATAATTGTTGAGGAGAAAAACATGTTTTCCTGCATGATCACCTTTCCAATATTATGGATTGCTCAGATCACACACATTGGTGTGAATGTGAAGATACATGAATCACGATTAGAGAGGAGAGTGACTTGTCACTCACAAGTCGTGACACACTCGAGTGGCTGTTACAGAAAATTGACATTTTTTTCTCAAGCTATGAGAGCCATAGACAGCACAAATATCCGACTTACTAATGTCATGCAACGGCAACATACTCATATTGATCTTGCCTTTGCGCTGAATCCTCATGACAGACAAGTTATAATAAACATATTTACCTTCAAATGATTATCTCTCTGCTTGAACACACAAACACGCAATTGGATAGATCCAGCAATATATCTAAGAGAGGTCTGGTGATGAAATTCCAGCTTGATGATGAATCTCTCATGGTTGTATGTCTGGGGAAATAATACAAACGAATTTAGTCTGATGAAGAAGCTCGATATACACTCCACAATCTAATGATTTAATAACATAGGAATTATAATGTGCAAATGCAAGGTGCTTCAAAAGCTCAGATTCATTTCCTTTGTTTTAAATACTAGACGATGCACTATTAAAACCAAACCACAGCAGGTGACTAATTAATCATGAAGCTTCATTACAACCGCATGATACCTCATACAAATCATAAAAAGCTAAATACAGAAAACAAAATAAAACATGATGATGCACAAACAAAGTGTATCAATTTCTTTAAAGGAAAGCCACATTTGGAAAATACACTTTATAACTGAAGGACTATGTGTCATTAGAGACATACGGTTCAGTATATAGCAATTTTCAGTTTATGGAGCTGTAAGATAGATGTGTCACATCTTTTCAAGTATTGTGGGGTCTGTGCGTCGATACCAATCCAACGTGGCAAAAATGGCTGGATTAGAGAATCTTTCTCTGGTTCTTCAAAGGTATTCAAACAATTTTCAAGACCAGCAACTTTAAAGTCTATAACAATTGATTTGTTTGCCATGGGAGCAGACCCATTTAGACTCTTTGGGGCGTGAAATCTTTGTGAGGAATGGGTGTATCAATCAGAAACATGAAGAGATAGAAAGAAATAGAGGTTTGAGTTAAATATAGACATTGTTTGATGTACCGAATCCCTGCGGTATAAAACAAAGAAAAGAAATGCTGCAACTCCTCAGAGGTAGAAGTCTGTCCTTCAACACACTTATGAAATCCAGTAGAAGGGATTTTCTCTGCAGGGCTAATTATCAGAAATTATTCTAGCGTAGAGTGCACTTTTATTACATCTACAATACAATTTGGAAATATAAGTTTCATTCAAATAGAAATATTTTAAATAACATTTTAATAAAAGACATCCCCAGGCTCTCTATTGTTAAACAAATTAAAATTGCACGTTAGGTTCAGGCATCCTTATGACCCGGAGCTCTGAATTCTCATTCTTCCATCATGTTAAAGAAGAAAACGAGAGAATGGTAAACAAATAGCACACTGCAGACAACCAGAGCTGAAGATATAATTTAATTTATATTCTTGCTATTTTTAACTAATTTCAATTGCGAAGGGAAAAAACTAAACAATTCAGTAGCATTGGCACATTCAGTAGAGGCTACACTGTGAATATTGTTGCTGAATAAATATATGTTTGCTATATACCACACTCTAAAAAATGCTGGGTTAAAAACAACCCAAGCTGGGTTGAAAATTGACAAACCCAGCAATTGGGTTGTTTGACCCCAGTGAATGGACCCATTCAAACAACCCAATTTCTGGGTTTGTCCATTTTCAACCAAGCTTGGGTTGTTTTTAACCCAGCATTTTTAGAGTGCATCACCCTAAATTCAATCAGGCTGACAGTATCAAAGTAAGCAAATGCTCTATCAGATGCTTTAGGCAAACAACAAATGGAGCTAATATTCTACTTAAAAATCATGATCCTAAATTTTATCTCCATAGTTTATACCGAAATCTCAGATGGCCAGACAATGATTCATCTTTAATGAATCATTAAAGGCTCACTTAATAAAGGACAACTCCGGTGAAAAATGAACCTAGGTATTAACACATGGTTACTGAGTAGATCGTTCTCTGGGATGCGTTTTCATGAAAATTGAATGTAGAGAGTTTTATCTCTAAAAACAGATCAGCTTGTAACAATAGTAATGGGGTAGCCTGACAAGCCAGACCCATATCAAGATGTTTGGTCTGGAAACTCACCATTGACAGGGCTCAATCCGAGGGGCGGGATAAACAGTTGTCTTTCAAACTCCCTCTGCACGCGATAGGATAGCGCTACACCAACCAGAGCAACGAAGGTGAAACAGAGCTTGTTGATAGATTAAACATTCGCAGTATCCGGTCAGCTAAACTCCGAACTCCGAATGACTTCAGTGCCGTTCTTTGTTCTTTTCTCAGAGAAAAGCTTAACTCCAAGTCTTCCAGAGTCGCAGTCAAAGCTGATTCGAAAGACCACCGTTCGCCAGTTTCTGTGTTTACTAAAAGCACGCAAACGCAACTCGGCCGTCATCATTATGGCCCCACCCACCGACTCTATACACGATGTGATTGGCCCGGCAAGAGTTAGGCGATTACAGCTCAGAAGGGTTTTGAGAGTTGCTAGATTAGATTTGCTGCTGCTAGGGTGCGTCTAGATTTCTAGGCTAGTAACGGGGCACATGGTAAGTGAAGTTAAATTGCTAGTTAATACTACTAACAAGGCTCAAAATAGCATCACACTAACACACAGTAGCATAATGATGGTCCCACATGCAAACCGAAGCATTGGAAACTGTGTAAGTGTACAAACAGTTTAATAAGAAGATACTTTATAAAGACAGAGCATTATGCGTATAGTAGCCACCTTGGAAAACAGTCTCTACGAGTCGAGCCACGAACGCTGTGCTAAGTGATGAACTTTGATTTGGAATCTCTTATGGGACACCTTCTTCCCTTGTAGTTAGTCAACCATATATATTTAATAAATAGATATAATTCATGCATTTCCATGTAATTAGATTTCACAAACTTAATTCCTATCAATCAGCTCACTTAGCACAACGCTTGTGGCTCGACTGGTCGAGACTGTTTTCCAGGATGGCTACTGTCTGTATACACGTAATGCTCTGTCTTTATAAAGTATCTTCTTATTAATCTGTTTGTACACTTACAAAGTTCTCAATGCTTTGGTTTGCATGTAGGGACCCTCATTATGCTACCGTATTAGTGTGAGGATATTTTGAGCCTTGTTAGTGGTATTAACTAGCGATTGAATTTTACTTATTCCATGCCCCATTACTAGCGTTACAAGCTAATCTGTTTTTATATAGATAAAACTCTTTACATTCGATTTTAATGAAAATGCATCCCAGAGAACTATCTACTCTGTAACCATGTGTTAATTACCCCTAGGTTCATTTTTCACCGGAGTTGTCCTTTAAATGCCAGCATTATTCAATGTGTTGACATAGTATCCACTGAAACAGGAAGATAGGGTGGGACATTATTTCAAACAGCCCCGCCCCCTTTTTAAAACAGCCAATAGTGTTTTGTTTATATCAAAGCTCAGCCGAGAGCCATTGAGCTCAGTAAAACCACAGTTTCCTCCTAATCTCCTCCATATCTCGTAAAAATATAGTTGTGCAGAATTTAAATGAGTCCGATACATTTTGTGGTCTACACTGACTCACGCATATCATCCGCTCTGTGCTATCGCATGTTCCCTTTCGGGGAACTCGAGCTGCGTCGAAACGCTGTGAGAACGCCTCTGCGTTAATGCGTCGTGAAGCGCCTGTAGAACCATTCCATCGGAAAAAAGATCGATCGTCGGCGTGATGACGTCATCGACCGGAAGCTATAAAGCGTCCGTGAAAACAAACAGGAACTAGCTTCTGAGCCTTCAGCAAACGATCTGTGTGAACCTGTCTGTCTATTTGGTGTTTTTGTCTGTCTATATCCAGAGATTTTCCACCCTTTTTGTTAAATATCATTAGTTTAACGAAAATAAAGAGAAAATAAGATAGATAGAGATGGCGAGTGAGAGCTGTAATTTCAGGAAGTGTGTTCCTCCCTGCCCACGCTACATCACGGGCGGGGACACACACCTTCTCTGTGTTGCATGCTTGGGAGCGCAGCATGCCCAGGCAGCCCTCGAGGGGGCTGCTTGCGAGCATTGTGAGCGATTACCACTGAAGGGGGGAGTGGGCCGACACCCTTGCCTCTTCATCATATGTATCTTCATCATATGCCTCTTCATCATATGCATCTTCATCATATGCATCTTATCCTTTTGAATGATTTTTAATAACCTCATGAATTAAATAATCAGTTATTATCCTTTCAAAATAATGAATTTTTGACAATAAATTTTATGTGATCATTAATACATTTAACTATTATTTAATATGATTTTGACTCTATGTCTGCTGTATGGTGTCTAATTTGCTTTCCAGAGACGGTCTGACCCCTATCTATGTGCCCTGACATAGATAGCCTGACCTCTATCTCTGGGTCCTGACCAACAGGACCTTGGAGAGAAAGTTAGAACTTCCAAGAGGTGAATCCTGCCTGTTGTTAGTAACCCCAGGACAGGAAGGGGTGGGAGGATTTGAGTCTCCCAATTGTGATTTCTTCCCATTTATATAGTGATTTTTCCCATTGATAGAAGTACATTTTTGTCTTTATATTTCTTTATATTTCTTTATAGAATGAGTAGATGATATTAGTCATACTTTTCTTTCTGGAGATGTGTTTGTCATGTGGTGTTGATATCTTGTCCTGTTGATAAGCTCACTGCTGCGCTAACCTTGGAGGAGAGATGTGCCCTAGAGTCTTGTGTGTGTGTGTGTGTTACATGTTCTGTGCAGGTCTATGGACTGGATTGGACCGCTTTTCTCACACCCTAGACCTCTTGGCGTCTTTCTAGGACTCCCCTGAAGTCAACACTACCCCAATCTTGGGATTGTCTGATGTATACATCCTGATTAACAACAACAACATCTATCTATTCTCGCGTGACACATTGTTTAGACTTTATGCCAATCAGTAATATTCCACGTGTTTGTAATGATGTAAATCATGCCCTTGAAATGGGTATAACTGGTGTGGTAATTTTGTGTAGAGGAGAGTCTGGCCTGACACCGCCCTGAGAGACTCTAAAGCTGACTCTACTGATGAAACTGCAAACTATTCTTCAGTAAAATTCTCTCCGATGATTGAACATCCTGACTCCTGGTCTTCATTTCGCATATCTGGTCTATGGGTCAAAACTGTAACCCCTAACAGTTTTTGGTGGAGGATGCGCGGGCAATAATTCCTTGGTGACACCCCTGGCAAAACAACAAATAAGGTAGTATTTATTTATTTTATTGTTTGGATAAGGTTATCTGAATGGAAGATTGGTAAAGGGAAACGAGAGAGCTTCACTTCAATAGGAGTGAGGAGTTAATTATACTTGTGTGATAGTATAAAGCAAAGTCGCTGATGGCATCGTTACGGTTAACGGTAGAAGGCAGTGCATTGAAGCGTACTTAAGAAAGGGGTCCCCGGTGGGCATTGAGTGCAGTCACTACCCCTACAGGAGTACGTCCCTGGAACGGTGTGTGAGTCCAGTAGGCATCGCAAACCTGCGCCAGTCTCTTCCATTCAGATAAAGGGATCCCCTTGTTTAAACAAGTAAAATAGATTCAGGAGTTGTTT
Organism: Pseudorasbora parva; assembly: GCF_024679245.1. NCBI lineage: Eukaryota > Metazoa > Chordata > Actinopteri > Cypriniformes > Gobionidae > Pseudorasbora > Pseudorasbora parva. The sequence continues at coordinate 19,346,417 of NC_090192.1, forward strand.
GCCAGGGGTGCATCTGGAACGATACCGAGTAGAATAAAATAAGACCCAAATTGGTAAGGACCAGAATATGTGACCAGGAGTAAAAAGGTACTTTCTGGTTTCATGAGTAGAACTCACTTCTATTCTATTAAAAACTTAATTGAGGATAAAAATAAGATTCATTGCCTTACGTTGCTAAAAACCTTTTTTTTGATCAAGAAAAGATTGTTTAGAAACCGAATAGGCGTCAGATAAACCCAAATTTATAGCCGTTTGTGCTCGCTGTAAAATGGGAGGCGTACCAATGAAATCAATCCCTAATGGGGCTAATGAGTGGTACGACCTGGATGCACGTGACAGAATAGCAAAATTAAAGGAAGTGCAGGTGGGCCATGATCAGGGAGGTTTTAATAAGGGGCTGGGAAAGTCTTGTGACAAAGTAGAAAATGCTGCCAGGTCTCTTCCTCCCTCTATCCCGACTGACTCTTACCAGGAAGTGCAGGTGGCCCCCACTCAGGGATCCGCCCCACTTCCTGATAACAGAGAGGAGGGACCGCATGAAAAGGCACGCCCAATATTGAATGCACAGGTTGAAATCCCTCCCTCGTGCAACCCAGAGGATCTTTCCGCACAAGCAAAAAGTAAATTAACCACAGAGGTCAAAAATATCAGATTGTCCTCTGTTGAGGCATATAAACCCAGAAAAACAGTCTTTGCCGCCCCAATCCGACATTCGGAGTGGGACGACCAGAACACTGAAATGGGGGCTGGGCATGAATATGGGTCATTGACCAGACTAACCCCAGCTGAGAAAAATAGTTTGCTTGTGGGGATAGAACCTTTCAAACTGTACAGCCCAAATAAAGTTTTATGGGATAAGATAGAAGCCATTGCCAGACAAAAAAATCTGGGCATTGCTGACATACAAGCACTGGTGGAAGGATTAATTCCTACCAGTAAACTGAAAGCTGTACAAACAATTAGACCCCACCCCTTCGTTCCTTCAGACTGGACTGAGTACTGCGAGGCCTACACCACTTACAAGTATGAGGTTGAAGAAATGTTAGGTCAGGGGTCATACCCCTGGACCAGTGTAACCCAGGCCAAACAGAGAGTAGGGGAAAGCCCTTTAGAATATGCTGACCGTTTTCGCATAGCCTATAAAACTTACTGTGCTGTAAACTGTAAGACTAAAGATTGTGATTGTTCCATTGTCCTTGAATCAGGCACAGGCAGCCTGAACGTGCTTCCCTTATCTCAATCTGGCCACCATTGTAAACAGAGATGCGCAGTGACTGATGTTGACAAAGAGACTGAAACTCAACCGGAGTGGAAGTTTTTGATTTCTAAATTTCCTGATGTTTGGGTAAAAGATACATTTGATTGTGAGCTTGCCCAAGTTCAGTCACTGAGCATCCCAGGACCCATGCATGTAGCCAAACGACAATACCCTTTAAGAAATGAGGCTCGAGAAGTTGCGAAGAGTGTGGTAGACAAATTATGCAAACAGGGTATCATAATACCATGCACCTCTCCGACAAATTCACCGATATGGTCCGTGAAAAAGAGCGACAACTCTTGGGGTCTCACGATAGACTTCACCGCGTTAAATGCAGCTTCCGAAAAGATGCACCCCCTTGTCACGAACCCCACCACGACCCTTTATGAAATAGGGTCTGAACACTGTTATTTCACTGCACTGGATATTTCTAACACTTTCTGGACTTGCCCTCTAGCCAAGCAGGACCAAGGAAAGTTTGCTTTCACCTGCAGGGGTCGCCAATGGACATGGTGCCAGTTGCCACAAGGATTCTGCAACTCTCCAACCCTGTTTCATCAGGTACTGGCATCCTTCATTGATCCGGTAAGAAAGACTGTTGAAAATGATGGATCATTTGTCCTACAATATGTGGATGACATTCTGATTGCCAGCCCAATCAAATTTAAACATTTAACTGCTGTACGAACTGTTTTGAATGCTCTGAAAGACGGGGGATTCAAAGCCAACTTGAAAAAGGTACAGCTGGCACTGCCCGAAGTGACTTATTTAGGGCAGATTGTCGGGGTGCACGACCGACGAATCACTCCAGAAAGAGTCAAAGCCATCGTCGAACTTCCAAAGCCAAACATGGTTACTGGTCTAAGGCAGGTAATGGATCTTCTGAATTACTGCCGCCAGTATGTTCCTGAATACACTGAACTTTCTAAACCCCTCACAGAATCTCTTAAAGGGGGCACACCTGGATCCGACCTGATCGACTGGACGGAGATGGAGGAGTCGTTCGTGAGTATCAATGCGACTCTCACTTCCTCCCCAGCACTGAGACATGCTAACAGCAGCCAACCTTTTCACCTGTGGACATGGGTGGGAACCCGATCATACTCTGCTGGCCTTGGCCAGAGAGTTCCAGGCCGAAATTCCTACGGAATGGTAGGATATTATTCTGCTCCTATTCCTGTTTCTATGGCAGGTCAGCACCCCTGCCTGCTGACATGTGACTGTGCAGAATGGGCTGTGGAAACCACAGAGGACATTGTGACACATCAAAAGGTGATACTACACACAAGACATCAGATTTTGAAGTTATTGACAAACACTTGCTTGAGCTCTATTTTAAATCAAAGACGAGTGAAGGGGGAAACCACTCTTCTGAGTATGAATGTGGAAATTCAAATTGACAATGAAAATGCTGTAAACCCTGCCTCCTTGCTTCCAGAAGAAGAAACTGCCCACAACTGTGTCCATCTGATCGAGAATGACAGCCAGAGCCCTCTCCAGGCCGAACCACTATCTGATGCCATGAACTTGTCTGTTGACAGGTCCAGTTTTAATGAACAAGGACAACGCTCCACAGGCTGGGCTGTGGTAAACGAACATTATGAGACTGTTGAATGTGACTCTCTTTCAGGGGGAGGGGCTCAGGTAGCAGATCTTGTCACTCTCACGCATAAACTTCAATACGGCAAGGCCTTCGGGACAGTCCATGATTTCGGACCTGTGTGGAAACGAAAGGGGTTCCCTATCACCCCTAGTTTTCCCATCTCTCATCAAAAGCAGGTACAGAAACTCATGTCTGCCTGTGATTTTCCTGCAGAAGGAGCTGTTATCAAAAGAACAGGACACTCTACTGATAACGCCCCAGAATCCAAGGGCAACCAAGCTGCCAATGCTCCTGCCAGGCTGGCTGCACAACAGACAGAGACATGCGTGAGTGTAATGGCTATCTCTCCCCAGGAGAGTGAGCCACCCCGAGACATTTATGCACAGGATAAAGATCCTGAAGTAACAGAGCAATGGACAAAACTTGGTGCACTGATGAACTCAGATGGACTTTGGAATCTCAATGAACGTTTTGTCTGCTCTGTTTCTGCTCGAACCCAGCTCATGTCGTTATATCAAGGGTTGGCACATGCTGGGCCTGAGAAACTATATGCAATGATTTCTAAAACATGGTGGTGGCCAGAGATGAGAGCTTCTTGCAGGGATTTTTGCAGATGTTTAGTTTGCTTTAAGGTTAATTCTTCAGCTAAGCTAAATATCCTCTTAGGTCACACCCCATGTCCCCAGGGTCCATGGACCCATCTTCAGATTGACTTCATAGGGCCACTATCCCCTAGTGGGGGCTTTTCATACATCTTAATGATTGTTGATTTGTTCTCCAGATGGGTAGAGGCTTTCCAGTTGAAGAACTGCACTGCAGATGCAACTGCCTTGATGCATCTGCACATGCTCAAACTAACCCTTGACTTAACTGTTTGGATGTGTGTGTTCGTTTTAGTCTTCTCTATCTGTGCAGGTCCTCTTGCTGAGGAGCAAGCTGAATCCTGCCGAGGAGGACAGGAGGATGCTGACACTAACGAACAATCTGAGAAGCGAGCTGACAAAGAAACATGTTGTACCCCTAATGTGAGTGGAAGGTGTGAGAGCCTCGGAATGGGGACTGGTCTTTTTAGTGGCCAGCATGTCCGTGATGAGGTGAAGAGACAAGTGTGACCCGTCAGGGAAGCATGAGTCACCACTCAACCTTCCATAGAGACCTCACTTGTAGACCAGACGTGGTGGTATTGGACCCCACATTGGTCTTAAAACGGGGGATTGAAGGGGGGAGTGGGCCGACACCCTTGCCTCTTCATCATATGTATCTTCATCATATGCCTCTTCATCATATGCATCTTCATCATATGCATCTTATCCTTTTGAATGATTTTTAATAACCTCATGAATTAAATAATCAGTTATTATCCTTTCAAAATAATGAATTTTTGACAATAAATTTTATGTGATCATTAATACATTTAACTATTATTTAATATGATTTTGACTCTATGTCTGCTGTATGGTGTCTAATTTGCTTTCCAGAGACGGTCTGACAAAGACAGTCTGACCCCTATCTATGTGCCCTGACATAGATAGCCTGACCTCTATCTCTGGGTCCTGACCAACAGGACCTTGGAGAGAAAGTTAGAACTTCCAAGAGGTGAATCCTGCCTGTTGTTAGTAACCCCAGGACAGGAAGGGGTGGGAGGATTTGAGTCTCCCAATTGTGATTTCTTCCCATTTATATAGTGATTTTTCCCATTGATAGAAGTACATTTTTGTCTTTATATTTCTTTATATTTCTTTATAGAATGAGTAGATGATATTAGTCATACTTTTCTTTCTGGAGATGTGTTTGTCATGTGGTGTTGATATCTTGTCCTGTTGATAAGCTCACTGCTGCGCTAACCTTGGAGGAGAGATGTGCCCTAGAGTCTTGTGTGTGTGTGTGTGTTACATGTTCTGTGCAGGTCTATGGACTGGATTGGACCGCTTTTCTCACACCCTAGACCTCTTGGCGTCTTTCTAGGACTCCCCTGAAGTCAACACTACCCCAATCTTGGGATTGTCTGATGTATACATCCTGATTAACAACAACAACATCTATCTATTCTCGCGTGACACATTGTTTAGACTTTATGCCAATCAGTAATATTCCACGTGTTTGTAATGATGTAAATCATGCCCTTGAAATGGGTATAACTGGTGTGGTAATTTTGTGTAGAGGAGAGTCTGGCCTGACACCGCCCTGAGAGACTCTAAAGCTGACTCTACTGATGAAACTGCAAACTATTCTTTAGTAAAATTCTCTCCGATGATTGAACATCCTGACTCCTGGTCTTCATTTCGCATATCTGGTCTATGGGTCAAAACTGTAACCCCTAACACCACTAAGAACGCTGCGCTCCCGCCGGGCACTCTTCGAGGAGGGTGCCTCGGCTCGTGTTCCCCGCGGCTCTGGTCCCGCTGCCGCCGAGGCGGAGCGAAGGCTGCAGTCGTGGGGATCACAATTGGATGTTGCAGAGGGGTTAGAGACGGGCGCTGCCTTATCTCTGCCCTCACCTGCTCCATCCAGCGGCTCTTCTCGGGGCATGGAAGCACGCATGGCGGTTTCTTCCCCCCCGAGAGAGTCGCCGGTGCTTCATCTGTCCAGCTCTGAGGAGGTGGACGTTAAAAGCATCGAGACTGAAGACTCGCCACTTCAGTCCCCTGCTAGTGAGGAGCTAGTTGAGGTTCTGACGCGAGCAGTGGCCAGATTAAACATCGACTGGCCCACTGAGAGAACTGAGGCAGGAAGAAAGCGTCACAGCAAATTAGACGAACGATTCCTGCCGTCTCGCGCTTCAGAGCCTCAGCGGCGGGGCCTGCCGTTCTTCCATGACTTGCACACCGAGGTGGCAAGATCATGGAGGAGACCGGCATCATATAGAGTTTTCAGCCCGCAGACCTCGGTCTACAGTAACATCGCCGGGCTGAAACAATATGGTTATGGGGCGATGCCAAAGGTTGAAGAGACGCTTGCGAGCCATCTCTCGCCTTCCTCGGCATCGTCCCTTAAGGCCCCGACTTTACCCTCCAGACCTCTAAAAACAACGTCGGCACTGGTGGGTAAAGCGTACTCGGCAGCGGGTCAGGCGGCTGCATGCCTGCACACGATGGCTATCGTGCAGGCATACCAGGCTGACCTGCTGAGGGATCTGGATGGTAGTGATGTTGTGGGGGGAGATATTGTCGCTGAATTGAGAACATCAGCTGATTTAGCTCTCCGGGCCACCAAGGAGACGGCCAGATGTGTTGGCCGCTCCATGGCAGCATTGGTGGCCACGGAGAGACACCTATGGTTGAACCCCACAGACATCAAGGAGAGGGAGAAAGCTTTCCTGCTTGATGCGCCGCTTTCTCCTGGAGGCCTCTTCGGTGACGCAGTCCTGACGCCAGAAGCGTCAGGACGCTGAGGGTGGTTCCCCCCGTAGGGAAACGGTGTTTACCCCTGCCAACGGTACCCGTTTCCCTACGGCACCCTCGGGGGGCCGCGCTGCCAACCCCGCCGCAATGCCGGGGCGCAGTCGGTCTCCGCGGGCCACCCGAGGGTGGTCCGCACCCCCTCCGGGGGGCCCCCGAGCAGTCAAGTCAGTCGTTCCCTGCCGGTCCGCCGCTTCAGGGCACTGTGCTTGTTGCTCAAAATACACCAGAGGCCAGCCTCGAGAGGCTGGTTCCCTTAGTAGATTTTCTAGACGAGTGGAAACGTCTATCAAATATATCTCATTGGGTCCTGCAGATAATAGAAAAGGGGTACGCCATTCAATTCAGAAGTCGGCCACCTCCTTTCTGCGGTGTCCTACCTACAGAGGTGGGCCCGGAGCAGGCTCTGGTAATGGCACAGGAAGTAGAGACACTCCTGCAAAAAGGGGCTATAGAGAGGGTTCCCCCTCCCAGCAGGGAGTCTGGCTTTTACAGCCGTTACTTCATCGTGCCGAAGAAGAATGGGGGCTTACGCCCGATATTAGATCTGCGGCTATTGAATCGCTCGGTGGCCAAGCTCAAATTCAAGATGCTTACACTCAGACAGATTGTATCGCAGATCAAGTCGGAGGATTGGTTTGTCACCATAGACCTCAAAGATGCGTATTTTCATGTCTCCATCCTTCCACATCACAGGAAGTTCCTGAGGTTTGCCTTCGGGGGAGAGGCATACCAATATCGGGTACTTCCCTTCGGTCTAGCACTGTCACCCCGCACGTTCACCAAGTGTGTGGATGCAGCTCTGGCGCCGCTGCGTCTGCAGGGCATCCGCATTCTGAACTATATCGACGACTGGCTGATTCTAGCGAATACAGAGCAGATGGCGGTTCAGCATCGAGATGCTGTTCTCGCCCATATGTCGAAGCTGGGGTTGAGGCTGAACGCCAAGAAGAGTGTGCTTTCTCCAGCTCAGAGAACCACTTTTCTAGGTGTGAACTGGGATTCGGTAATTATGCGGGCGCAATTATCGCCAACACGCATAGCATCGATCCTGGCAGCCGTCAAAGAACAGAAGCTAGGCCGGGCCGTCACTGTGAAACAGTTCCAGAAACTGTTAGGTCTCATGGCAGCAGCGTCCAACGTGATACCTTTTGGCCTACTGTACATGAGGCCACTGCAGTGGTGGCTCAAAACAAAAGGGTTCTCCCCGAGGGGAAATCCGCTCCGCACGATCAAAGTCACGCGGCGATGCCTACGTGCTCTGGTCATGTGGAAAAACCCGGGGTTTTTATCTCAGGGTCCCGTGTTGGGGGCTCATGTTCGTCGCGTAACGCTAACGACAGATGCCTCTCTCACGGGCTGGGGGGCGACCATGAGTGGTCGCTCATCCCAGGGTCTATGGCACGAACATCAGCGGCACTGGCACATAAATCGGCTAGAGATGCTCGCAGTGTTTCTTGCATTGAAACAGTTCCTGCCCGACCTCAGGGGCCACCACGTGCTAGTCAGGACAGACAACACGTCGTTGGTCGCCTATATAAATCACCAGGGGGGTCTGAGGTCTCGTCCGTTGGACAAATTGGCACATCGGATCCTCCTGTGGGCCCAAGGGAAATTGCTGTCAATCAGGGCAGTGTATATCCCGGGGGCCCTGAATCAGGAAGCAGACAGCCTGTCGAGACAGGGGCCGAGGCCCGGGGAATGGAGACTCCACCCAGAGGTGGTGGAGCTCCTGTGGAAGGTTTATGGGAAAGCGGAAATAGACCTATTTGCTTCGGCGGAGAATTCCCACTGCCCGCAGTGGTTTTCTCTGACCCATCCGGCCCCGCTGGGGCTGGATGCCATGGTACAGGAGTGGCCGAGGCTGCCTCTGTACGCCTTCCCCCCGATTGTCTTGCTTCCAGGAGTTCTGGAGAGGGTACGCCGGGACGGGGCCCAGGTACTTCTAGTGGCTCTGTACTGGCCGACCCGAGTATGGTTTTCGGACCTGATATCTCTCCTGGAAGGCTCTCCGATGGAGATTCCGACCAGGAGGTATCTACTCTCTCAGGCGGGCGGGAGATTCCTGCACCCACGCCCGGAGATGTGGAAACTGTGGGCCTGGCCTCTGAGGGGGCTAGGCTCATGGAGGAAGGTCTCTCGGCCGAGGTCGTAGAGACCATCCTGCACTCCAGAGCTCCGTCCACAAGGAAGCTGTACGCTTTGAAATGGAGACTTTTCTCAGCATGGTGCAGAGAACGCCAGTGGGACCCAGTTAACTGCCCGGTTGGTACAGTGCTGGAGTTCCTGCAGGCAAGGTTCTCGGCAGGGTTGACCCCCTCCACAATAAAGGTGTACGTGGCGGCCTTGGGTGCCTTCCACGTCCCTTTCGGTGGAGTGTCTTTGGGAAGACACCCTCTAATTACACGCTTCCTTCGTGGCACTGTAAGATTGAGGCCGGCTATGCACTCGAGGGTCCCAGCATGGGACTTGGCCATTGTTCTGAGGGGCTTGTCCGGACCACCGTTCGAACCTCTGGAGGAGGTTTCGGACAAGTTCCTCACCCTAAAAACCATCTTTCTGTTGGCCATATCGTCTCTTAAAAGAATAGGAGATATTCAGTCCCTGTCGGTAGGGCCCTCATGTTTAGAGTTTGCGCCGGGGATGGTGAAAGCATTTCTGCATCCCAGGCCGGGTTATGTCCCCAAGGTTCCTACGAGCCCACGGGGCCCCATTACTCTCCAAGCCTTCTGTCCTCCTCCGTTTAAGACGTCAGACCAGGAAAGGTTAAATCTGCTGTGTCCTGTGAGGACACTGGATACTTACGTCCACAGAGCTGCCCTGTGGAGAAAATCTGACCAATTATTTGTCTGTTTCGGACCCCCTAAGAAGGGGGCTCCAGTATCCAAGCAGAGGATGAGCAAGTGGGTGGTCGAGGCCATCTCACTTGCTTATGAAGCGGCCGGGCAGCCGTCTCCACTGGCTGTCCGGGCGCATTCAACCAGGGGTATGGCTGCTTCAAAAGCACTCTTGTCGGGGGCTTCCCTCCACGATATTTGTAACGCGGCCGGATGGTCGTCTCCGTTAACCTTCGTCAGGTTCTATGAACTAGACCTGGCATCTACTGTTGGGGCGCAGGTTCTCTCGTAACCGTGTGCGCTTCGGCTTCACACATACGAGACACTTGGTCCTATGGCGATGTGGGTATAAGCGTTCTCACAGCGTTTCGACGCAGCTCGAGTTCCCCGAAAGGGAACGTCTCAGGTTACGTATGTAACCCTAGTTCCCTGAGGGAACGAGACGCTGCGTCGCTCTGCCATACTCCCGGCGTGTCCGTGATCACTTACTTCAGGCTTTATCAAAAGTTAGTTCCTGTTTGTTTTCACGGACGCTTTATAGCTTCCGGTCGATGACGTCATCACGCCGACGATCGATCTTTTTTCCGATGGAATGGTTCTACAGGCGCTTCACGACGCATTAACGCAGAGGCGTTCTCACAGCGTTTCGACGCAGTGTCTCGTTCCCTCAGGGAACTAGGGTTACATACGTAACCTGAGACGTTTTACTTAATTTGCCAAAATGTATATTTTACACTTTCTGAATCGTTCCCTATCCCATATAGTACCCTAAATGTCATTCACCATGTAGAAAATAGTAAATGTGTGAACAGTTGACCGATTTTAGCCACAGCTTTATTATCTATTTATAATGTTGGTGGCAAGACACTTTCAAATCTAGAGAGCATTTAATTGGACAGAAAATCTGATGAGATGCTGAAGTGTAGAGTGATGCCATCAAAATCATTGATCCATATTGGCAGAAATGACTGATTGTAACTTTTAAATGCTTATATCTTAAATGTGAATTCTGTCATTGTTTTGGAGCACACTAGCTTATAGAGTATCCTTAACAGTATGACTAACATATTCATACAAAAAAAAAAAAAAAAATCATTTTTTTTCTCTCTATTCCCTAGCTTAGAGTTAAAACCGAGTATTTCAGGCTTTTTTTCAGGCGTTTCTTCAACTCTTTATGATATATCGCTTCATGTACTCCTCAGTTGTAAGTCGCTTTGGATAAAAGTGTCTGCTAAATGCATAAATGTCAAAATGTAAATGTCAAAATTAGACTGAAAATAGCCATTTTCCCATTCTGAAAAATGTAACATCGCCACTTTTAGATTCTCTTGCCAGAACTCTATTTTCCATATTATACAGCCGTACTGTCCACTTCATATTGTTTTGACCCTTCTTTAACCATTAATGCATACAACAGATACGATTCCAAGTCATTTAACTGAACATATAGCACGGTTCAGCGGCATCAGAGCTCAGTGGGTTCTTAGACAAGCCAAAGCTCTGAACATTGTGGTGTGTGTGTGTGTGTGTGTGTGTGTGTAGGGGGGGTTGCTAAAGCGATTTGATGAATCACATGTCATCATTTTCCGTCTTGAATTTCAACTCATAAATCTTCTGATCTCTGTCGCCAGTAATTGTTGCTTCATACCAGTGTCCCAAACCTCAGCCCCTGAACTAAAAACCCAATTACTCTTGCATGAAAGCCAGAGTAATTAGCCTTGACTGATAGGTTACCATACCATTATGCTCCTAATTAGGTCCCTATCAGACCAATAATATATAATATTGTACTTCAGTCTCTACATAATCAACCCAGATGACATAACTCAGTGCGTAATCATCTGTCTGCAGGAGAGATAAAGCTGTTAACTGATGCTAATGTACTTTTTAAGCAACTTGGTGTTGACAGGGATTTCCTGAACTGTAAATGGCAAAAATGTACTATATTTGACATGACTGATGTGGCAAAGCACCAAATAAAAAGATGGTTGCATCTGTATCTAAGGGTAAAGAGGACACCTGTACTACCCAGCTAACACAAATATGTTCAAAGAACATTTTGCTAATGTTGCTTAAAGGAACACTGCATTTTTTAGAAATAGGGCTTATTCAACTTCTTTCCTACATTTAGATATGTGGGCAAATGCATTTTTGTCTTAGTGCATGCATTGTTTTAGTTTGGCATGGTCTCCGCTAGCTTAGCTTAGCATAATGAATGGAATCATATGTTGCCAGCTAGCATGTCCCGAATAAAAGTGATCCAAAAAAAACCCCACCCACCTAATTATTTCTTTTGGCCTGTGTATCCACAACGAGTACAAATAGCAATGCAGATTAACGAAGCACTGCTACCATGGGCGCAGAGATATCACGCAACACATTGCGATCGCTCGCCAGCAGGAGGACGTGAGGATGAGAGCTATGATATCTCTGTGCCCAAGTAGCAGTGCTTCGCCTGTGCTTCCCCATAATATAGTCCCAAGTCAATATCTGCCCAGGAAATCGCCTAGTCTTAATCTGCATCGCTACTCGTTGGGGATACGCAGGCCACAATAGGTAATTAGGTGGGTTTTTTCATTTTTTTTATCACTTTTACTCTGAACATGCTAGCTGGCAACATAGGATTCCATTCATTACGCTAAGCTAGCGGCGACCCTGCCAAACTAAAACAATGCATGCACTGAGACAAAAATGCATTTGCCCACATATCTAAATATAGGAAAGAAGTTGAATAAGCCCTATTTCTAAAAATGGTGGAGTGCTCCTTTAAATACAAACTTTGAGGGAACATTCCATTTGATAATTTAGCAAAACATCAAATATTCTATTAAATATGTGATAAAAATATTTTTGTGCTAATGTTTTTAGAACATTTATTAAAGACCCAATGTTCTATTAATGTATCTGGAGGAATGCTTGTTCATACCTTATATAGAACCTGAATGTTAGCCAAAGTTCTGAGAACGTTCCATGTTTGCTGGGTAGCGAGTCTAGCGACCAGTTCTACACTTGCTAACAGCATTGTGTGCTTTGTGGGCACTTAGCAAAATGAGCCCAGGCTAATGTATCTCAAAACGTACCCGCCTGGGACACACAAAGTCACTGTCAGACAGATAGCTTTATTAGCACAGAATTGCAGAAAGGAGAAAATTGATTTAAATTAGGGTTAATAGAACTTGCAGAGAAATCTAAAGCAGCATCCATTAAGTGTCTTTAATTCTCCTTTCATTTTCTCTCTAATCCACCTCCTGCCCTCCAGCCTCTACCCACTGACATGGAGGATAATGAGTACTGGCAGGCGTTAATTGCTCCGTCCATTTTACAAAAACCTCATCCTCCAGCCTTGACCATTAGCTCCTCTATGAGCGCGAGATAAGGCCTGACTGACTGCGTTTGGGGCTGACGACATGTTGGCCACAGAGAACACAGGATTCTGTCTTTCATGTATCCCTCAGGGTTTCTTTACATGGCAGATTTCAGGCTAATTAATATAATTACCGAGCCATTGACCATAAGTTAGACACAAGACTCCCCTCCGTTAATGAAATGCACACGCTGTGTGGAAGCTGAAGAGTCAGACCCGGGAACCGCGCTGCAGGAAGATGCTGCTGATGTGATATTCTCTCTTTTTTTCCCATATGGCAAACCATTCTGTTTGGGATCTTCTTCAACATCATCACCATCTGTTTTAAAACAAGTGAGTTGCAATTTATACAGTACCGTTCAAAAGTTAGGAGTCAGATAGATTAAAAAAAGAAAAAGAAATGAATTATTTTATTCAGAAAGTATGCATTCAATTAAAAGATTTATAAAAGAGTTTTATTTCAAATATAAGCAGTCCCTCAACTCTCTGTTTATTTAAAGAATCCTGAAAAAAATGTATCATGGTTTCCCCAAAAATATTAAGCAGCACAGCTGTTTTCAATATTACTATAATAAGAAATTTGTCTTTAGTTCTTTAGAATGATTTCTGAAGAATCACGTGACACTGAAGACCAATGCCTCAATGGCTGCTTTTATAATAGTAAAAAAAAAAGACATTGCTTTATCCTCACAGTATGTTTTTAGCAAAAAGCGTTCACTTGAATCCAGTGTTTGGATCTTTGAGAGCAGATATGATTACTCTGGGATGTGAAGAGTAATGCGTGGGAACAATAACACAATTCTCTCAAAGGTCTTGAGGAAGCGCTCCACCATCTGCTTCAACATATGGCTGTACTATATCAAATGAGATATTTCTTTTGAAATACAAATATCTCTACTGCTTCTTAACTAATTCTATTTGGCTTTGCAGCTCTATACTTACCACACTGAATTCACAGGGCATTGTGCCTCAATTGGGTGTAATATAATGTGATAATCAGCTATGACAATAAAAACTATTGTCTACAGAAAGTACAATAAGAAAATGTTGTTTATATGAGCATTGTCCAAAGTGATACAGTAGGCCATGCATTTGTTGCAGGCATGTGTTAAGTTCCTTGAAGAAAAAAAAAGTTGTTTCAAAAGACATATTGGATTAATAGGAAGCGATTCTGTTTATATACACGATGAGCCAAAACATTATGATTAATATGCTGTTGATCCTCTGTGTGCTGCCAAAACAGCGCTGCCGCTTACCCACCTCTACAAGCCCCCTGAAGGTGTCCTGTGGTATCTGGCACCATGACGTTAGCAGCAGATCCTTCAAATCCTGTAGGTTGCAAGGTCAAGCCATCAGGGATCAAACTCATTGGTCCAGTAAATGCTCAATTGGATTGAGATCTGGGGAATTCAGGCCAGGGCAACACCTTGAACTCTTCATCATGTTCATCAAACCATTCCTGAACACTGTGTGCAGCGTGACAGAATGTATTATCCTGCTGAAAGAGACCACTTCCACTAGGGAACCCCATATTGTCATAATGGGGTGTACCTGGTTTGCAACAAGGTAGGTAGGTGGCACGTGTTCTTCCCAACAGAACATTGCCCAGGGCACCATACTCCCTCCACCGGTTTGTTGTCGTCCTACAGTATCATTTTGAATAATTTTATTAAGAAACCAACCTATTTTATTCATTTTAATAAATTAATTCCCAGAGTATATGGGGATATTACACGTTGCCAATGGGATGTAAAAGAAAACAACCCAGGCTCATTGGAAATACGTGACTCTGCCTACATTTTTGCAACACCCTAATTATGTACCTTCAGGTACGCTGACCTGCATTTTTTGGGTGAAACGTCCACCGGAGGCGCTAAGTGGTAATATTTTTTCTCCATTCCCAGACTGATCTCATAAAATGGCGTATATATGACACACCAATTTGTATGCCATTTTGGCATGCTATCAAGACGCATAATCGCTTTTTAGCATGTTAATCAACGCCATTTCATTCTATCCCCCTACACTGCCCCTACCCATCACACACACAGCCCCTAAACATACCCATCACAATAAACATTTTGCATTTTTACATTTTCAAAAAAACTAATTTAGTATGTTTATAAATCCATTTACCTTGTGGACACACACACATATTCAAACACATTTTGAAAGCGTAACTCAATCCCTTCCCTAAACCTACCCATTTGTGTATTATACAAAACAGGATATAACAGGCAGATACGACTGCATACATAATTTATTCAGAAAGTACAAATATCCCGTGTTCCAAGGCCAAACGATTGATTTGTGTGAAGAAAATCCCCAAAAGCGATCAGTAAAGTTGAATCCATCCGCCAAAGATTAATAATACATTTCAAATATTGTCGCCAGAAGAAACGTCACGTCGGCTTTGACAGCATTGGCTGTCGTGTGTCTCGTGACCAATTGCGTCATTACGTCAGCTTTGATTGTAAAATGCCTTTGGCTCTCGTGTGTCTCATGACCGATCGCGTCATTCAACTTGTGATGTTCAAAATATGTGTGTTCTGTTCACAAAGGAGCGCGATCATCATTTCAATGATTAAAACATCAAGATCACCTCTGTTCTTCACATGAAGATATCGTATGACTTCAGAAGACTTGGAATGCAACATGAGTTAATACTTTTACACAGTTTTTTGGTCAGTTTTTGCAATAAATACATGTGACTGTACATGTATTTGCCTGTTACTGTTACGTGTTTTAATGTTGAGAGTTGGTAGATTTAGGGTAGGAGTGGAGTTAGTTACTCCAAAATATAAAATTAGGCTATAAATATTCATTCTGTGAGATCAGTCATGATGTCATGTTGGGCATCTGGAATGAAGAATAAATATTACCACTTAGCACCTCCGGTGGACATTTCACCCTAAAGGGTGAAATGGACTTAAATTTTCTGTCCACTGCCATTTGTCATGTGATCAGTCACATGACAAATATTCCTGTAATTCAATGCCCATAAGCAAAGATGGCATCCTCCATTCGGAGAACCCTGTGCCAACTGACTGCCATTGAGATGAATGACAATGCTTACAGATACGATTACATTTTATCCAGATATTATAGACCTCCTTGGTAATATTTCACCAGGAATTCTGCACAATTTTCACGTCAAAATGTCTTGACTTCAAGTGTGATTACAGAAGCATGTAAGATCATCTAAAAATCTATCATGGTAGTATGGTAGTATCTTTAAGTTTGCTGTAAATTTCTGGGGATTTTTTTTATACATTTATTGTCTGTTTATACAATTTAGTCTATAAATACATATGTTTAGATACACAAATGTAAAAAATTTGATTTGGATAATGTTGCTGGCTGATATAAAAAAAAATCTTTAAAACTAAAGGGGTAAACAATCCTATTAACGGTTATTATTTTTACAAAAGCTCCCAGTATAACATTACAGTCATGTCACAGATTGAGGGGATCTTATATTTTGAAAGGAGTCATTGTAGAATATGTCAGATACTAATATTTATCCCCTATCAGTGATGTTGGACATCCTTCAAATGAGACTTTTTATCACAATGAGCTTCCCATTTAACTTTCTGTCCTCTGTTAGATTGAAATTCAGTTGCTGATGTAGCTCCTTTTGAAGCTCATCTCAATTTGAATTTCATTTTCGTGTCTCAATCGTGCAGTCTTAATCAAAACTGTGCATTATAAGACACATCAGTGATTTGAGTGAGCAGGACTCCGTGGCCGGCAGATAATGTTCAGGTCTCTTCTGATCTCCTCAAAGGTCAGTCAAAAATCACACCCCAAGCTTTCGAACCTCATAAAAGCAACCAGTTTTTTAAAAGATGAGATTATTAAAATGAGAATTAATCCTGACATTTACTGACAGTGATTTTTAATAACCTCCCAGGATAAGTGATGGATATTTTTGTTGCAAAAATTGTTGTGGATTAGCTTGTTTATTTATAATTTATACATCTCATCCCAATTATGGGCCATTTAGAACTAAACTAAGCTTAGAAATGAGAGGGACCCAAAAGATGATATCAAAACAAATGAGGGACATTTCCTATTACGAGAGCATCATCTTTGACAGTAATCTATCCCCTCTTCTTGGCTACTAAGAAACCAAGGCCCGCTGTGGCCTCATTGACAGTAGTGTAAATGAGTTATAGATCCATTTCCTCCCTCTACACAAGATCACTGCCAGGTAATTGGGAGGCCAGATCATAAAGAAAGAAAGAAAGAAAAATCATTGGCTCTTGCAATCCAGACAGCTCTGTTCCTTCCCCCCTCGTCTCTGAGAGTAATATAGATATTATTTCAGCCTCTGCCCCATTTTCCTTTCAATGGAATTAAGATGTCCTCCACCAAGTGATACAGTGTAAAGGGGAGAATTTGATGCAATATGAAAGCTTTATTGATGTAGACAATTACTGTTTGGGCACTATATAGGACAGGTGGGCAGGAGCTGGGTGGTGTCTTCTTGATTCAAAGCAACCTGGGACTAATAGGGGAAAAAAATCTGCTAAATAATGTTATCATCTTACGGATACACAGCAGAAATATGTAACAGTATGAAGAGTGCGTTCAAATAATAATAGTTTCTTGGCAAGTATTAACTCTCTTAAAATGCACCTTAAAACTGTTAGGGGCTAACAGTTTATGACCCAAGACCAGTAGTAAAAAAATTATACCAAAAGTCAGGAGTGCCATTAATTAACGAAACATTTACTGAAGAATATTTTGCAGTTTCATCAGCAAAAGCCAGCTTCAAGTCTCACAAAGAGTTCGTAGGCCGCACTCACTCTCTACCCCATCTCGTCGCGTCCCGTACATACAATGGACATCTTGCATCTAATTGTATTCGTTTTATTAAACAAACTGAACATTTAATGATGTCATTACTCAAAACTCGCCCTACAGTGCACTAACCTTGAATATGTTTATTACAACTATTACAACTACAGTAACATAAAATGCATTTTATGGAGGGGTGGAAAACGAAAATGTATGCTGGAAGCCATCATTCTGTGTTTTCATCTTACATATATTTCTCTGAAATGAGCTCTTTGGCAAAAATGTCATTTGACGGTGAACATGTTGAAGGACCCATGCAGCATTCTCTGATGGCTGATCTAATATTGTAGGGGGAAAGTGAGCCTGCAGGGCCAGAGCTAACAGACAGAGGTTCAGCTGAGCTCCCACGTGTAATGAGAACAGACCTGTGTGTGTGTGTGTGTGTGTGTGTGTGTGTGTGTGTGTGTGTGTGTGTGTGTGTGTGTGTGTGTGTGTGTGTGTGTGTGTGTGTGTATCTGTTACAATGCTCTAATTGGATGTTTGATATACCCTGACCTCCTGACAAAGCACACCTCTGCAGGTGAAAAGCACAGGAGGTGCATGCAGCAACATGCTAGACTAAAGTTAAAGGTCTTGTTGAACAAAGGTGGGTATGTTTGGGCCGTTTTTTCTGACTACCACATGAGGTAATGTTCTAATTGGGATTTCTCCTGGAAAATTCCGTTCTCAGATTGCTGCCACAGACAGTGTGACCTTTTTGGTCTTAACAATGTGCATTGTCCTTTCATTGAAGAAGGAGAGTGCTTAATTCACATACAAGGACATGAGGTAAATTGCTCTTTCGTTTGTTCCATGCCCACTACTGAAGCTAGAGAATGTTATGTTTCAGATGTACGAGTTGAAATAAAGAATAGAGGGCTTACTTTCAATATAAAGGGCTGGTATTATCAGATTTTCTGTTTAGCCAGACTACTGCTTTTGTACAGAGTAGGTTTTCATAAAATATTACTATTACTATTATAATTTTTAATGATGATTATTTTAATATTGCAGTTTTAATTATTTAATGATTTATCTATGCATAAATCTAAAATCTAATCTAAATCTAATTTTAATAATCCATCCATCCATCCATCCATCCATCCATCCATCCATCCATCCATCCATCCATCCATCATCTTCCACTTATCCGGGGCCGGGTCGCGGGGGCAACAGTCTAAGCAGAGACGACCAGACTTCCTTCTCTCTGGCTACTTCCTCGAGCTCCTCCGGGGGAACCCCGAGGCGTTCCCAGGCCAGCCGGGAGACATAATCCCTTCAGCGTGTCCTGGGTCTTCCCCGGGGCCTCCTCCCGGTGGGACGTGCCCGAAACACCTCCCTGAGAAGGCGTCCAGCAGGCATCCGAAATAGATGCCCGAGCCACCTCAACTGGCTCCTCTCGATGTGAAGGAGCAACAGCTCTACTCTGAGCTCTTCCCGAGTGACCGAGCTTCTCACCCTATCTCTATGGGAGTGCCCAGCCACCCTGCGGAGAAAGCTCATTTCAGCCGCCTGTATCCGGGATCTTGTCCTTTCGGTCATGACCCACAGCTCATGACCATAGGTGAGAGTAGGAACGTAGATTGACCGGTAAATCGAGAGCTTCGCCTTACGGCTCAGCTCCTTCTACACCACGACAGATCGGTACATCGCCCGTATTACTGCAGATGCTGCACCGATCCGTCTGTCAAACTCCCGTTCCATCCTTCCCTCACTCGTGGACAAGACCCCAAGATACTTAAACTCCTCCACTTGAGGAAAGAACTCTTCACCAACCTGAAGTGAGCAAACTACCCTTTTCCGACTGAGAACCATGGCCTCGGACTTGGAGGTGCTGATTCTCATCCCAGCCGCTTCACACTCGGCTGCAAACTGTCCCAGTGCATGCTAAAGTTCCTGGTCTGAGGTTGCCAACACGACAACGTAATCTGCAAAGAGCAGTGACGAAATTGCGTGGACCCCAAACCGGACACTCTCCGGCCCTTGGCTGTGTCTAGAAATTCTGTCCATAAAAATTATGAACAGAACCGGTGACAAAGGGCAGCCTTGCCGGAGACCAGTATGCACCGGGAACAAATTTGTCTTACTGCCGGCAATGCGAACCAAGCTCCTGCTCTGGTCGTAAAGGATTCAATATCTCCAGACTCCCTCGGGATCTGGTCGAAGCTCTGCTGGAGGTGGGAGTTGAAGATCTCTTTGACAGGGGGTTCAGCCAAACGTTCCCAACAGACCCCCCGTAGGCACAAATGACAGTGAGAGACCTATCCCTCTCACTCACCGGGGTGAACTCCAACACATAGCGACTGAGCTGGGGGGCTATAAGCAAACCCACTCCAGCCCGCCGCCTCTCTCATTTTAATAATGATGATTATTTTAATATTGCAATTTTTATTATGTAATGATTTATCTATCTTTTTTTTTATTCATGTGCCCTCATAATCTTTAATCAAAATAACTCCCCCTGCCTTTTTGAGCAACATCTCTTATTCACTGAATGTGTTTACTGGCATGAGGGTGGGACTAAGAATTGTCCATTTTTATTTCTTGGTGACTTTTATTTCATGATGACACACATTGTTCATGTGCACCAGCTTCTGTCTTCTGTTCAATTTAGAGTGGATCCCTTCATCATGGTGTATGCAAACAATTCAAAATTGAAGGTCAAGATGATGATCTTATATTTCAAATGATTAAATTATATATTCATTAATTTTGTTCAACTGAATAAATAGATGAATCACCCTCTTTGTAAATGAGTGTAATTATAAAATCAGTCAGCTATTCATATTGTTCTGACAAATTCAGATAATTTTGCTATCTTCCAAAGGCAGGTCTCCTACGAGTTATCGTGCTTTGTTTTTGAGAAAAGTGACACTTTTTAAAATAATAGTTTACTAGGGGTGTCCCCGACTAAGGATTCACACATTCGAATCAGAATTGTCAAATCGTTCTATAGTCGACTGATATTCGAATCATATGTGTGTCTGAAGGGGTTGGAACTTGGGAGGGGCACGACACTAGTCAGCAGGAGGGTAAAACTATTTTTATTTTCCTTTATACACTACACACAGCAACAACTTTTAATAAAGTGACCAAAACTGCCTGCCAACTGACAGACTAACTGACAATGGCTTTCTTATTTAGGTTTAAATAAAATGTAATGTAGTGGATACATTCGTAAAACGTTTTCTCAACTAATTTTAAAGCTGCGATCGAAATACAGAACATCACACAAATATATAAAAGAACTAGGGGTGACCCCGAATAGTCGAAGATTCGATGCATCGATATGCGGAGCCTGATTTGACCACCGATCTCACGGTCAAATCTTCGCGGGTGTTATGAAACGAGGATCATACCATTTTGGCAATATGGGGGAGCTCAATATTTTAAAGAAGTGTCGCGGCGCTGAGCTGAGCATGGTGTGCGACCCCTTTAAGGGTGCTGAGCTTCGCACCGCGCCTTTAAAATTAGGCTATTTAAACCTAAATAAGAAAGCCATTGTCAGTTCGTCTGTCAGTTGGCAGGCAGTTTTGGTCGCTTTATTAAACGTTGTTGCTGTGTGCAGTGTGTAAAGAAAGAAAAATAGTTTTACCCTCCTGCTGACAAGTGTCGTCCCCCTCCCAACCCATTCACACACACATAGATTCGACTATCAGTCGACCATAGAGAGATTCGATAATTCTGATTCGAATGTCTAAATCCTTAGTCGAGGACAGCCCTAAAAAGAACATTTTGATAAATAAACCTAAAAAAAAAAAAAAGCCTAGAGAGGAAAGAACTCTTTGAGTGCGTTTACATGCACGTTCTTAAGCCGATTGCACCTAAAGGGGGCAGCACACCGGACGTGAAGCTCAGCTCCGTCTCTCAGGAATCTCACACCGGACACGCACATTATATAAATGCAAGCTCAATTTTGAATCAACTTCTGACAGAAGAGCTGCATGATGGGTGTATCTTTTAGCACAGGGTGAAATCAGTACATTGACGATTTGATGGAAATATAATATAAATTTAATATAAAAACCTTGAAATGGCGCTCTGTGGCGTGGCAGGATTTTAAACAACTTCCTGAGTCGCCATGGACAGGCACTGAATTCCGCTGCCGGTGTACGTACACTCATTGAAAACGTGTTCAAAATTTAAAGACGAATCGAATCGAATTTTCGACTATTCGGGGTCACTCCTACAGTTTACTTATATGACTTTTTTCTGTGGAAAAAAAGGAAAAAAAAAATATTTATTTATATCTTATATTTAAATAATATTACACATTAATACTGTTACGAACTGCTCTGAGACAGAAGGTTGAAGATCCAAGCGCAGTATTTATTAAAGGGTAATCCAAAGTCGTAGTCCATAAAACAGGAAAAAGGTCATAAACAGGTAGGCAGTTCATTCAGGCAAACAAAACAAGGGACAGAGGCAAAAGGGTAATCCAAGGAGAAGGCAAGAAATCAAAGACCAAGAGACATGAAACCAGGGAAACGCAGAAATGCAGTTGTGACACTAAACAAGACTTCGCAATGAATGACAGAGTGAACAAGGTATATATAGGCAGAGGTATTGAGGTGATGAGACACAGGTGTAAACAGTGAGTGCTAATGAGTCCAAGGATTATGGGTAATGTAGTTTGTGATGGAGTGACAGTCCGGGGTGGAGTGCCCTCTGGTGGTGATCACGTGCACTCACACTGGTGAATTGTGACAAATACATTTAATATTTATAATACTAAACTTTTTTTCTAATACAAATGCACACTTTAATTAAAGGGGGGTGAAATGCTGTTTCATGCATACTGTGCTTTATACACAGTTAAAGACTGTTGGATTCCCATCCTAAACATAGACAAAGTTTCAAAAACTAAGTTGGACGTTTGATGGAGTATTTCTGTTTTAAAAATACTCCTTCCGGTTTCTCACACATTTCAGAGTTTTTTTTCGAGTATGGGTCGGCTTGACGTCGATAGAGCGGAAGGTCCTTGTATGGGCCGTACGGGCTCTTCTCTCGGAAGGGTGCACGCGCGCGCGTGACTGAGGCGAAAGAGCAAATGCACGCCCCATAAACACTGCTCTCAGGTGCAGATCCAGTCATCTGTGCAACACTTCTGTCGCACCGCGCTTTACTTTATTCCTATGAGTGATGTCAAGCGACTTTAACGCTTCAGCACAGCATTCCGGGATGGCAGCGCTGCATTTGAACCGATTTGAACGCAGAAATGACGGGAAGCAGCACAACATCCTGCTTCAGTCGCGTCGCAAAAGTGGATCTCCACGGTCTCTGCTGTCACAGGACTTCATGAAATCAACAGTTACCAAAGAAGTGTGTTTTTGATGGAGCATGACGATAAAGGTTCGTGGTCATGCTTTAGAAGCAGGCGGTGAGTAAAACTGCTTCAAATGTCTATGCTGTTGGCTATCGTCACGTAAGTAAACATCAGTAAACAACACAATCGTGTATAATGTTAGTTAATTTATCAATGGAGCATGCAATCTGTGGTGTGTGTTTAAATACATTTGTTTTGCTGACCAATATAGGTGTCAGTTTGTTTATTGTAAAACCACCCAAACATAAACCAAGCGTTCTCACAAAGCGTGCTTCGTCATTCAAATGAGCTAACGGTTACTCCATTGTTGTTCTATGTATAACGTTACACTAGTCTGACGTGCAAAACCGTTTTGCTTGCTACTGCTAAGGTTTAGTCGCATACAATAGTCCATTAAACCGAATCATGTCCTCATAAACTGCGAGTAAACCCACACAAATGTTGACAGGCCACTAAATACAGTACATACCGCAGAGACGGACGTCCTGTTGTTGTTGCTTCCCCTGTTCAATTTATTTCAGCCTCCGGATCTGATTGTGGATCATATCTGTATTAATTGAATCTGATTTAGGGTAGCGTTCTCTTCTCCAAGCTTGAGGACGTCACTGCTTTGTGCGCGCTCGTCATTCTTTAGCTCCACCCACACGATACGCCTCCAGCCGCTCGTTTTTTTCCGGAAAGACTCGGTACAGCCTATCTTTCTTTTATAAATATAATAAAACTAAGACTAACTAAAACTAGACTTTTCGGAGATATGAAGGATGCAATACTACTCTATAGGTACTCAAGAAACTGATTGTTTCACCCCCCTTTAAGCTGGAAGTATATTTCTTCTTACAACACACAGAAAACTGGAGACTGGAGAAGGTAGGTATCTCAGGTAAGCATAACATCAAAAACTTGGGTGAGTATTTGAGATCAGACAATGAGAGTGCATGTGGTGCAGGCTTTTGAAGAAGGTGTTTATGAGTGTGATGATTGGAGATTATGATTTGTACTCCAGAGAGATTGATCGTTGTGAGGGAGTGAATGTGGAGCCTGGTAAGATCCCTGGCAGTACCCCCATCCATAGCCAGCTCCTGAGGGCCGGAGACCCTGACGTCAGGGTAGTCGCATTCTGCTGCAGGGAGCTCATCAATCTGGTTCTGCTGCAGGGAGCTCATCAATCTGGATGTTTTTTATGGAAGGAGGTAAGTAGGTCAGGGTCATGTATGTCAAATCTAGGTACCCAGGAATGCTCTTCTAGACCCTACTCCTCCTAATTGATGGGTTTCTCCAAATGACCACCCCAGCATCGGGAGTCCAGGATATCTGTGACTGTGTAGACTTCTCCATCGTCTACAACTGATGGCAGGGGGGCTCATCAGTTGTACCAGGATCTGTGGAAGGAAGAGAGAAAGTGATAGGGTTTGAGGAGGGACATTTGGAACACTAGAGGAATGCGATAATGGGTTGACTTGCATATCAATCTAAAAGTGGCCAATAAACCTGGTAGTAAGCTTCTTGCATTAAGGTCGTAGTCAGATGTCATGGGTCAAGAGCCATACTTTTTGTTCTGGTGGATAGACATTAGCATGGCTCTTGTGTCTGCTTCTTGCAGATGATGATGAGCAGAGTCCTAGACCCTCTCACTCTTTTGGTAATACACAGATAGAATGTTGGATGGTTCCCCAGACCATTGGAACAGTGGTGTTTGGAATCCAAGTACACACTAGAATAGTGTCACGCTGGTGCTTCTCTGGCGCAGGGAAATCTGTGTGTACTATGCCCATGCTTAAAACTGGCTACAAGAGTTATGCTGTGACAGAAGGTTCGGAGGAATCATCAATTTCCTGGACTTTCCTTTCTGTCTGCTCGTTGGACTGGGGGTAGTAGTCCAATGACAGACTTATGGTCACATCTAGGAGATTGAAGAAAGCTTTCCAAGAGATGAACTAGGCTCCACATTCTAAAATAATGTCTTGGGGAAGATCATAGTGACAAAATATGTGATTGAATAGTAACTTTCTGACAACTCTGGCAATACTGGGCCACCAGACATGATCTTGTAGCAGCTAGAGGGTTTGATTGGCCCCTGGGTGACCAGTGCCCACTGACGATAGTGCAAATTAGTGAATGATATTGTATCATTGATTTTGAGAAATTTACTGATTACCTCACGGTTCAGAATGGGTTCAGAAGATAAGGGAAAGGTTTCAGAAGCATGAATGTGGATAGTGCATCTGCTCTTCCATTCTTGTCACCAGAACAATAAGAGATTTTGAAGTCGAAATGAGTGGAAAAAGAGAGCCCAAGGGCCTGACCTGGGTTAAGGCGCTTGCCTTCACAGAGATATGGTGTAGAGGATGGATACCCGACCCGAGCCCGATGGGTTACAACGGTAGCCGACGGGTCGGGCCGGGCCGGGTTAGGACAGATATTTAGAAATGACGTTCGGGTTCGGGTCGGGCTCGGTCATGTCAGCGCAATAAGGCATTGAACCTTTTAAATTTAAAACTGGTTATTATGCAAGTAGCCAATGGGCCTGTTTAACTTGATGCAATGGTTTGTTTTTGTGATTAAAATAAATGTAAAATATTACCCTAACATCCGTCTTCCTGCATGCAGAAATTTGTTCATTTCGCGTGACAACAACGCTCAACACGTGCGTGCATATTGCCCGCGGCATCCTTGTCATTCCAGTGAGCGCAACTTCAGCGCTGCTAGCAGCAGGACAGCCTTGAAGCCATCCACAGTTGATGCAATCCTTTTTCTGCATGAAACCTTGATTAGCCTAAACTTTGATGGATAGATTATGTAAACAGATCCCATGTTGCAGTTTAGGAACCATACAGTTTGAGAAAATTGGTAAGATGACTTTCATTTAAATAAGCATTTCAATTGTGTTACGTTAATGTTTTGGACATAAATATTTTAATGCCTGTCGGGCTCGGGTCGTGTTCGGTTACTGCTCTGTCGGACGCGGGCCGGGCTCGGACAGAAAAATGCGGCCCGATCCGCACTCTAATATGGTGGTATATGTGGTCAGTCAATACAGTGAAGGGGTGTTGTGCTCCATCAAGCCTGTGTCTCCATTTTTCGAGTGCAAGATTGATGGCAAGAAGTTCACGGTCACCAATATCATAGTTCCTCTCCACTGGGGTAAACTTACCAGAAAAGGCAGCACATGGATTGAGTTTGGAAGGCAAACCCTGCTGCTGGGATAGTACAACTCCTACCCTGATGATTGAAGCATCTACCTCCATTGTGAATAACTAATAAGGACTTTATGGCATTGGTGGATCAGGACAGATACCTTCCCTTAGAGAATGGCCTGGTAATGCTAATGAAATTGCAGATGAATTGCCAGCAGAAGTTTGCAAAGCCCAGGAATCTTTTTTTTTTACTTTAGAGGGAATTGGCCAGTTGCAGATTGAGTCCACCGTTCTCTCATCAATAGTGATGTCATCTTGATTGATGTTGTAACCAAGGAACTGGGTTTCAGATTGATGGAACTGGCACTTCTCTGCTTTCAGGAACAGGTTAAACTGACGTAGCTTCTAAGGACCTCGTTAATGTGTTAGCTGTGTTTAGCTAGATTTCGAAAGTACACAAGGATACCATAAATATAGACCAATACAACTTGTGGAGAAACTCTGAGTATTTGCATGAAATCTTGGAAGACTAAAGGGAGTGTTTAACAGGCCATATGGCATAGAACAGTACTTACAGTGGCCTGTAGGGGTCACAAAAGCTGTTTCCCCTCATCTCCATCACAAATCCTGTCCAGCTTTGTGAAGATAGTGGTGTCACGGAGGTGTTCTAAGGCTGCCAGGACGAGAGGAAGGAGGTATATGAATTTTACGGGGATCTTGTTTAGAGAACGGTAATCAATACAGGGCCACAAGCCTCCATCCTTCTTTGGCACAAAAAAAAAATGGGATGCAGCAGGGGATGTGGATGATTGAATGTAGCCCTGATGCAGAGCTTCCTGGATGTACTCCTCCATGGCCTTCTGCTCAGGAATGGATAATGGAAACATTTTTCCCATGAATACTAGCTCATCTGGAATGAGATCAATAGTCCTATGACCTTGTGCGGTAGAAGTTGGGAGGCTTTCTTAGGGTAGAACATGTCACTGAAGTGGGTATAAAATTCTGAAATCTCAAGACTGTTGAGACTCTCAAGACTGTGGGTATAAAATTCTGAAAACAGACTGTTTCTCAAGGGGACTTTCAATGGATGTACAACTCACTTGAACAGATTGGACTGGACAAGAGTATCGCAATGGTAGTTCTTGAAAACAGGATGGATAACATCTCTCCAGGAACATATCCCCACCATATGACTTCCCAGTTCTACAAGAAAGCAGGGTGATGTTGGATTAACCACGGTTGCCCTAAAATGATGCCAGTGATGAAACCCTCCAGAACACGAAGATGAATATTTTCCTTATGCAGGTGACCAACTTGTAACTGAATGGGACCCACTCGATACTTGATATTGCTGCAGTTCAGAGGTCTGCCAGTTATGGATTAGGCTTGGTAATTGATAATAATTGACTCTCATTGATAGTTTTTTGCTGATGGCAGATTTCCCCAGAGATTAAATTCTTGGCCGACCCAGAGTCAATAAGGCCTTTGTCTGAAATAGATACATTGGAGGCAGTAATGAGCACTCTGTAAACAAGTGGAGTGGAACTAACACAGAGTTTGTACAAAACTCACCAGAGGATGTGGAGAATGGATGGGGCATGAGTTGATGTCCAACAGTGTCCAATACAAACATAGCCACTGGGTCAGCCATCACTCAGCCATGGGAAGTTGAGTGGATTCAATTTGCATGGGTTCTGGTTCTGGAGAGCTTGCTTGCTCTGGCTGGTTCTGCCAAACACCATTGTAAGAAGGGGAATGCTGACCCTGGGTGGTCTCCAGACACCCCTGCATAGAATGGGAGACATGAATTCCGAGTTGAATTAACTTTTTCTAGACTGATGGTGTCATCTAATGCAAAGCCATATCACCCTGTAGCTCAAGACTGGTATCCGACTGAAGCTAAGCAAGGCTGAGGCTGGTCTGTACCTGGATGGGAGACTAACTGGGAAATATAGGTTGCTGAGGTTGTTAGTGAGGTCAGCAGGGGGTGCTCACCCTGTGGTGTGTGTGGGTCCTAACACCGCAGTATAGTGATGGGGACACTGTACTCTCAAAGAGCACCGTCCTTCGGATGAGACATTAAACCGAGGTCCTGACTCTCTGTGGTCATTAAAAATCCCATGGCACTTCTTGTAAAAGAGTAGGGGTGTAACCCCAGTGTCCTGGCCAAATTCTCTTGATTGGCCCTTACTCAGTCATGGCCTCCTAATAATCCCCATCCACTGAATTGGCTCTATCACCCTCTCACCTCTACACCTATCGCTGGTGTGTGGTGAGCACATTGGCGCTGTTGTACTGTGGCTGCGTCACATCATCCAAGTGGATGCTGCACACTGGTGGTGGTTAAGGAGAGACCTGTCATAAGTGTAAAGTGCTTTGGGTGTAAAGTAGTGCATATGAAATTGCTATATAAATGCCTCATTCAATGAGATGCAGTCATAGAGGTGTCAACCCTTGACGACCCAGCCGCGTGCAGCTAGAGTACAGACCTTCAGGGCATAGTCAGATACAGATATGACTTTCCTTGACTTAGGTGATAAAATTGGTCACGTACAGATTAACTCCTTACCAGTAAAAGATAGTTTACGGCCCCAGATTACTGATGTCAACATTCAATGCACGTTAAAACATCACACGCTAACTTAATCTGGAAAAACTTGGTATAATTATAAAGATTAAAGCCTTTAGCTTCGTTATTTGACCAATGTTTATGAAAAAATTTGATTACAGTGACAATAATTTCTTAATTTATGTAAAAAGTGCATTGTATTCGATCCGTTACGAACAATATTTTGAATGAAATATCAACAAGAATCAAAATCCTGTCATGTCTCCTCCGTTTTATTTCTAGATCAGTGTCCCGACTACTGAACTAGGGAACTGATTGAGACGTACGCATTGGCAACTCCTGAAACAAGGAGGTAATAAATGCATGAATACGATGGCATATGGTTTGTGTGTTTTGCATGTGTTTTGGTGTATTTTCATATATAGAATGTGTCCAGTAACATGCTAACCAGGTGTAGCGATTAGCTCTATATAAAATGCTAAATAAAACATTTTAACATCATTGAACGTCATTGAATCCCACAGTATGTCGCGATCGGAAGTAAATACAAACACTTGCACCTATATATCTTCATATTTAAAACAGTCTGAGTTATTCTGAGTCTTTCCTGAGTTGTAAACTCATAAGCGTTGGCTTAAACTCTTAAGCATTGGCAGTTATCATCACTATGATTTCATTTCAGGTGTTCGTTTTCAAAATAAGTTTAGTCTTAGTTAGTTATCTGATGCTTTAAAAATGGGGTGTGTGACGTCATGATTGACAGCTGAGACTGACGGCTTCTCTGAGTGAAGTTGTCACTGAGGCACTAACAGACTTTTTTCTGAATTTTTGGGAGCAGATTGGTGCTTTAGCTTTAATTTCTACATTTCCATAACTCTTTTTTTCACACCAACATAATTAATTGTTCTGCATCTGTGAGAGTGTGGGCGGGCTTTTGATATCGCGACTGTACTTTCTGCTCTACTTCCTGCGCTCTACTGCGCAACTCCAGTCCCAAAATCTCTATTGCGCAGACTTGGTCCCAAGATGTCAGCGCCGTGCAGGCCGTCTGAAAGCTTCAAATATGGCAAGCGGAAACGGATGATGTCGAGTCGTCCATATTTTTTACGGTCTATGGTCTACTCATAAAGACTTGCGAGCACCAGCCCTTTTATTTGGGGTATGTCAAAATGCCTCATTTGCCAAAATTGGGGGTGACAGGCAAGGGGTTAATAGCCAATTGGTTTGTCAAACTCACCTAAATGGGTTTGCCAAACACGGAAGTGGGCCAAAAAACAGCACACCATTTTTTTGTTGAATTGCATGACCGGTCCAGATTGCGGCCAGATCGAATTTGTCTCTTGCAGCACTCTTCCAGTTAGCAGAAATTATGAATGCATTCTTGGCTCTCTCTGTGGAGAATCGGTGAGACAGCATCTCGAGGGTCAGCAAGCATTGTAGCAGAAATCAATTCCTCTGTCGAGCCAGAGTAGGGCGCTGGATTGGCCATGGAAATGGCAACAAACGTCTGCAGAGAAGGGTGGGACCAGTGTGCAGCGACTACTGTTGTGGTAACAAGTGTGGTGAAAACATGTTGTAGTGAATCCATTAGGTCCTGGAAGGCTTTGCCGTCAGATGAACTCATGGCTGTTGTCATTTTTTCAGTGTAAGTCTGGTTCTCTGTAAGGAAACCCAGACTTGCATGAGTAGTGAGAAACAATACAAACATTTATTAATTCAGGTAAATGGCAAGGTAAGTATATTGCAGGTAGACAACAACCATAAAAATGAGGATAAAGCTTAAGCAGCCCAATAGAGTGTGGTGCCCCAAAGTAAAAGTAAAATAAAAAAAAAGTTAAGCTCGCAGTTGCTGGAAATTCTTGAATTGTGAGAGATAAAGTCAAAATTTTCAGTTTACATCTCACAATTCTGAGGAAAAATGTCTGAAAGGTGAGATATAGTCATTCAATTATGAGTTATAAAGTGTGTTTTTTTCCATGTTGAAAACGAGCTTACTTAGTAAAGGAAAAGGACAAAACATGACATGAGATTTCTCGTGACATTTGATGAGGCTACTTGAGGACACAATCACAATCGTTCTTCAATAAAGCTTTTGTGCTGTAAGAGACTAGCAGTGCTCCTGTTTACCCTGAGGGAAAGTCCCTCACACTTAAGCAGAGAGGTCAGTCTACATTACACTCGAGGAAAGCTCAACCTTCATGAAATCTAGCTCTGTCCTCTAATAGTCATGACACAATACCTGCTTAATATGTAACATGCATGCATATGTGCTACATTCAATTTCATTTAAACATGCTGTAATTTTGCTGTAACCCTTTGCTTTTCATGCACACTGTCTCTTTGTAAGATAGAAAGAGATAACAGATACGATGACGTTAGACTTCTAACCCACAAGCCCCATCATAGACCTCACAGTGCCAGAATTAGCATTTTGTCTTCAGACTTCTAAACAAGAGACTATTTTTAATCTGGTAATTGGCAAACGCACAAAACCACTTAAATATGTGTGAGACTATTAGGATCTGTTTAGAGTGTCTGCAACCTCAAAATGTCTAGCTTCTCTCACACCCATTTAAGCAATGGTAATAACAGACTACATGGAATACACAGTTCTCGTTTAGCAGCATCTTTTTATGAAATGATGAAGTATGTGCTGTGAAATATGTTGAGAATAATGCTAAAGCAAGGAAAAGGGTAATCAAGATCTGCCGAGCACAGCCGTTTTACTGTACAGCTGCACACTGAGGTTGCGAGTATTTCACTGGTTTTCCGTCGCTGTGTCTGCCACAGTGATGTACTTCGTGTAGTGATGTACTAAATAACTGAACTATGAGTCAAGCCTCCATGACCTGACAGCCCCCTCGGCCTAACTCAGGCAGAACAGCTCTGCAAGTGCACTGCAACCTCATGTTTATGCAGGTGTTTGAGTATAGCCTCCTATAACAATACACCATGATGACATTTTGCAAGGAGACAGCCCTGGTAATAAAGGTCTTAGCAAGCACTACTACCTGCCACAGCCAAGTGTCTGCTAACTTATAACTGTGAGAAGCTGCTAGAAGATAACCTGCCGAGTCAGCATTCATATAATTGCCATGTAGGGTAGCTGTGAGTGGTACGATTGTAGAGAAAAGGAAACAGTCAAGACAGCAGAGAGAAAGTTTACCTTTTGAAAAGTTTGGGGAAAACTTCATGAAGTAAATTATAATGGCTATTTATCAGCTGAACATTAAAAGCCTGCCAAAACATCAATAAGGCGAGTCAGACATGCATGTCGAGGGCTTTAAATTATAGAGAATAATATTATACACCATACATTTTGAAATTAATTCTTCCTCAGTAGCTTTGACTTCAAGAAGTGAGAAAATGACAGAATAGAGAAAAATATGTGTTTGAGCATTAGAGGCACAAATCTCATAAATTATTATTTACATAAATAGTATTGGTTTATATATTATTTATATTTATTTTTGTTTAATGTTTAGTAATTTTAGTACCTTTTAGTACTTTTCTAAGTTGTATAAAAAAGATTTTATATTTATTTTTTATACCATAATATTTATAGTTTAATTTTAATTTTCCTCAAAATTGTGTGTGTGTCTATGTATATATATATAATTTTGAGGAAATTTAAATATAAAATGTATATATATTATGTGTAATATATATAATTTATCAATACATTGTAAAACCACATTAATTATACTTTTTATGTATTCATTGACTTAATTTTCGAAAACATAGCTGCATCATACCTGTCTTCTTCTTCTTCCTCTTCTTCTTCTTCTTCTTCTTCTTCTTCCTCCTCTTCTTCTTCTTCTTCTTCTTCTTCTTCTTCTTCTTCTTAAATATAAATAAATATAAAAATAGACAAACTCCTCATGCAAATATTTATTCTTGTTTAATTTATGGGCTAGGTTTACTCATAACGACAAACGAGCACTTGGTTCCAAACGGGCCTATATTGAGTGACAGTTTAATTAAAGCTAAATTTGTAACCTTGTTACTGTTACTGTAATTACTTACATTGTAATAAATTCAAGCCCTGTTTTGTACTCTATTCGTGGAAAGAGTCATCTATACTCAAGGAAGCAACCTTGCGACCATTGGTGATTAGTATTACTGACTCACCACAAGGTTAAAATAGCAGGCGGTGGTGGATAAGAAGGTGAGTGGCCACATTCAGACAGGAAGCTCTTCGCCCTAATCATCTGCACCGGCACATCAAATGATTCCATTGAATAATACATATTAATCTTTAACAGAATGATTAGCTTAAGGTATAAGGTAAAGCTCACCAGTCAAACCTAGCAGACGTGTGCGTGCGGTCATGTTCGCACAAGTAGAATTTGCTCATTTATGTGCTAATGACGACAACTTCTCTTTAAATTACCATGAGATATGCAAATTAACTCTCAGATGCAACGGTAATATTCTTAATCTTGGTTGTACAGTCGGATTCATGAGTGAGTAAGTCCTACATTTATTCAAATCATCCAGCTGAGTTCCTTCGCTTAGCGATGCTAGTCTATGAAAACAAACCAAGAATCCTTGGCTGTCATTTTCAGTTGAATATATATATAGTACTTGAGCAAAATAACAAACAGTGTGGTACAGATGACTGTTATTTGGACAGGGCAAGGGGGTTGTTACTATAATCACTGCTGACCAGCCATCCTTAGGGACGCACATTAAAACCCACACACTGGAATAAACGCAAGCCTAACGAAATCATTTGAGCTAGAAAGCTTCACTGTCAAACCTCGCACTCATTAAAACCATCCGCGCAG
The DNA here is from genome assembly GCF_024679245.1 of Pseudorasbora parva. Lineage (NCBI taxonomy): Eukaryota > Metazoa > Chordata > Actinopteri > Cypriniformes > Gobionidae > Pseudorasbora > Pseudorasbora parva. Next base: position 19,379,538 of record NC_090192.1, read on the forward strand.
AGCTAATTATAGTTTTATATGGGGCCTGTAGTGCGCAACTTATTTCTCTGGTTCATCCACTCAAGATATAAACATTGCATGCGTTGGTTATGTGACCTCTCACTTCACGACGCCTGCTTAAACAAACATATAGGCAAAAAAGGTGTAGTTGCAAAATGTTGCTATAAATAAAAGGGTGAAGACAGAAGGGAAACAGAGTGGGGGAAGCATAAGAGTGCAGGGACAGGCAGATCTTTCATAATGTTATTGCTCTGACTTATTTTAGTCTTGTGTGTTACCACATATCTGCTGGCCCAAGAGTACAATCTCTTCATGAGTACACTGTTTACCTCTTCTGCTATCATAAAAATCATCCTATTTCTAGCTATCATTAGACACTTATGGTTTACTGTACTGTAGCTGAGTGCATATGAAGGGTCAACAAAAAATGATCAGTAAATCAATCTGAAATCTAAAATATTGTACTTTGATTTTACTGCTTAATCGTTTCTATGTGTACTCAAGTCGCGCTAACATGCTCGTATTTCTGACGTTCCCATTTGTAGTAAAAAAATTTTTTTTAGGGCGGTTCACATGTAATCAAAACCTAATATTATCCTTTTATTTGCTGCAACTCAGTTTTCCCTTTCATGAAGTTTGTTTATCGACTGTTTTCTGTTTTCTCTGTTCTAGTTTTCCTTCCATTCTCTCATGAGGGAGCTAGGAGGCATATAAGGATGAGCGACACCAAGGACGAGAGAGGACCAGGCCTGGACTTTACGTTGAGTTTTATTATGTGTGTGCGGGCTGTCATCCGTGAGGGGCTGAGGAGGGGAGTAGAGCGCAGTCTCGGGAGTACTCCTGCAAGGGGCAATGGGGGTATATGGCAAGCAGCGAGGCGAGGGACTGTGAGAGCGGGCTGGTGGCGAGTGATAATGAGTACCAGCTGTGCGACTGCCCTCGGCAGGAGGAGCCACTGCTAGCCGCCAGGGAGCAGAGGAGGATCAAGCCGTCCACCAGGCATCCAGTACCACCGCATGGCACCGCAAGGAAGAGCCTCTCGGCTGGTAAGACCGAGTGGCATTGTGTCCGGGAACTGGAACAAACATTTTTTTTCCCTCTCTCCACTCTCTCATCCTGTCGTCTCGTCTGTCCATACCCCAGACGCAGAAATTGCAGAGTAGGCGCCGTCTCGGGTGTACCCCCCCCCGCCTGCGAGGGGCGATGGGGGTATGTGGCGAGGTGAACGAGTGAGAGACATGGGAGGAGTGAGCCACGCCGGTCTCGAGTCCTCTCATGAGGGAGCTCAGAGGCATATAAGGACGAGCGACACCAGTCAAGGACGAGAGAGGACCAAGCCTGGACTTTACGTTGAGTATCGTTATGTGTGTGCGGGCAGTCGTCTGTGAGGGGCTGCCCACGTTACTTCCTATCTACGAACTTTATTACACAATGCTATAGTTGTTCCCTTTTGTTAATAAAGCTTGTTACTACTTTGGAACATTCATTTTCATCATCTTTGGAAATGTGACAGAATACTGGACCTAAAAAGGATAATGGCTCAAGCCGAACAGCTTTTGCCCATGCTGGGCTTCCATTGTTCAAATTTGAACTTTGCATTTGCAAATTGCAGAATAAACAGACTTTGATAACTTTGACTTTAAAGTCTCTTTTTTGGATTGGGGCAAATTTTCACTACCCTTTTGACTTACCTGATGTAAGTCAAAATTTGTGATGGAAACATGAAGACAAGCAGTTCTTCAGTGTCTGCAGTAAGCTTACCTCGAACTGATAACATCTGGTACAGCCACTGAAGGCCCAAAGTCCACCACGCAGCCAAGCCCAATGCAGCACACAGATTACAATCCAGAGCACACAGATGGGGAGCTTAAGCCCGCCACGGACCCTAACCCAGAGACAATGCCAGCTGAGCCTGCCACCATGCCCGACCTGGAGCCTCTGGCAACATCTGTGAGGTAAGACATTTGGGGAGCTGGACGATGACAGGTGCTTGAGAGACTGGGAAATGGAGGTAATGCTTCCCACCCTTCCCTGCCCTTCATCATCGCCACTTGTCCTGCCTAGCTTAATGCCTGCTTCATCATCCTTCATCTTGTATTGTATGAGTTATCATTGATGTCAACTTCTCCCCTAACACCATGCTGTTGTGTGGTTAAGCCTCTGGTCTTCCTGTCACTAGCTTCGTCCAAGCAAGTGGATCCCCCAGCTATGCCTCCAGTCGCCGATCCTGTCAATCCACCAAGGTCTGTTGACTTATTGGCTACACCTTAGCTCCTCTCTCCCTCGACTCACCAGAGGCCCCTTGTCCCTCTGGCTCCACCTTGGTCAGCCATCACCCTGCATGTTCCACGGCCTTTCAAGCCATCTGCTCCGCTCCTTCTCTCCACCCTGTCGCTCCAGTGGGCTCTGCCTTTCCTCCAGCCACGACTTGGTCTTCAGTAGCACTGGCTCCACCTCCTAGACCAGACCTGGCAAGTGTAAGGCCACATCCAGTGCTTTGGCTATCCTTGACTGGCCCGCGTGAGATAATTCAGGGTTCGACAATAAGGATACTATAGCCCCTGGCCAGCATGAACGACACTCGGGACGGAGCAGTCACTTGCCCAAATGAACTATATAATAATAATAAGAAACTTTCTTTTATATACCGCCTTTAAATGCAATTTCTCAAGCGCTGAACAAAAAAAGACACAGTGTAAAAAAGATAAAAAACTAAATACTAAACACACTACAAACATAAACTAGATTGAAGAAAAAAAACAATATACAACAACAACAACAAAAAAACTATGAAATCACATATAAGCAAGTATAAAAAGTGAGTTTTAAGAAAAGATTTAAAAACACTAACAGATTCCGCATGTCTAATCTCATATGGAAGCGAGTACGCAAGTGAGTTGTGGGAACAGTTAGAAGGCCAGAGTCAGAGGAACGGATATCAAGCATTGGAATGCTGCATTGTTGGTGTGTGATACATTATCAAATAAGTCCCTCACTTTACAAAAGCCAAATAGAAACAAAACTATTGGGAGCACGCACATGCTCTGGGATGTAGGCTTCTCTAGCATGATGACTCGTGCATGTTCATAGTGATGGCTTTCATTGCGTGATTTCTATTAAAATGCATTTAGAATACCCCCCAAATTCAAGATAATGGTCAAAAATGGCAGTATGATTTTTATATTTAGCTATATAATTGAATACAGTTAACCAAAATCACATGATTACAAATGATATTCATGTTATACAACAATTTAATAAGCAAGAAGATAATATTAAGATAATCACTTTTTAGATATCATATTGCCTGTTTTTCGCCAACAAAAATAGTTTAAAAAAAGAGCACTGCACTCTTTTGCCTCTTTGAGCAACACACAACGGTTAAAGAAGGCGATCTCAATGACCCACTTATTATTGCAGTGAAATGCTTCATTGTTGAATTTATCAGTCGTTTGAATGAATCGTTTGAATCTCAATGACTCACTAATTAACGGCGATATGCTGCCGCCTACTGGCGGTTTTAATTTCACATTTAAAGTATCTTTTTAAATAAGTTCAAATTTCAATAAATAACTTACATTTTTATGCACCTTCACTCAAATGGGTTCACGATCATGCAGGACAGCTTTCAAGAAAGCTGTGCCTTTAGCCCTTAAATATGTTAGCTAACATTAAATATATATATATATATATATTCAGAATGTAGAGTTTTAAGAAGGCATGAGCTTCTAAATATTTATTTACTGAATTCAATTGGTCCGGCCCTCTACAACTGCCTCAGTTTCTCATGTGGCCCCTTGGGAAAATTAATTGCCCACCCCTGTCCTAGACCGTCGGTGTCGGCTGTCCCCATCTGCTCTCTGTTTTCACCCTGGCCTCCATTCTCTATGGCTTCATCTCCTTTAGTCATTGCCTGGGTGTAATCAGCAGGTGGCCAGCATGAGTGGCCACCTGGCCACTCCTCCCATCTTCACCTCCCTGTTTCCTTCCACCGTCACCACTACCCTGGTTCCTTCCATCACTAGTTCCTTCACTAGTCCCTCATCCACCTCTTGAACCATCTCCTCAGCCATTCCCAGTGGGGGGTGTTTTGTCACAATTGTGTTCAATTGGTTTCACTTTTATGGACTTTAAATTTGTTTATCGTTTATTTAATGGTTTTCTTTTGTTCTAGTTTTCCTGCCATTCATGTTGCCATGGATAATTTTGATATTTTGAAACTCTTAACCTGTCTTCATCCTTATCATCTTTGGACTTTAAACGTGACAGAAATATAGTTCTAATACAGTTATAATGTTTTGACTAATTTATTTAAATTTTATTTACTCAACCTAAATTTGGACATTCTTACATTCAAAAGTGTTTAATTTACACATACATGGTGTTTATTTTTTTGAAGACAAGTTTTAATTCACACCTCAAATCTGTCTTAGTCACAACCTTGGTCATAACATACTGTATATATGAACTAGAGTTTCTCACTCTTTTAGGGCTTAAACTTTTTTTTTTTTTTTTGCATCACTTTAGTCCTTGCTGCATTACCTTCATGGATTCAGTAATCTAAAAACAAAATGTGCCTAGTGTCCATAAATTATAAATTATACAAAGTCTCTTCAACAAAAAGAAGTAGCATTTCTTTAAATGAACAAAGCACTGTGATCCATCTCATATGTCATTATCAAGTTGTGTATTATTTCAGTATGTCTTTTGGAAGCATGCAATAAAGCAAGTCTCATAATATGAATAATAACTGCAAGCAACAGAAATATCCTTTTGGGAGTTTGGGAATTGTAGGTCAAGTAAAAATATAAGCATTGTCTTGCCACTGAAATGTGTCTTATTTTAATGCTAATTTTAAAATGAAATCAATCCCGTTACACCTCCTCACTGTTCTCTTCTGATCATTGACTGAAGTTGAAGCATATTGACTATACTTTAAATTAATTTCAACTTCCATCAAACCCACGCTCTCGCTCTCTATCGCCATCTGAGCAAATTGTAGCATAAATCTCTGACTAAATAATGAATAGACATGTCAGCCAATGCTTTCATGCCCTCGTCTTATCTGTATCTGTATCTCTATCTTCAGCATAATCCCCTATCTCTGTCCACAGAACTGTATCTAATGGTCCACCCTGATACCTTGCAGAGACATACAGGAGTGGTCATAAATCTATTCAGGCTTATTTACAGCCTCTGCTGTAGTCAGCGCTTTGAAAGGAACAAATCCTCTGTGTTGCCTTTGCCATCTGTAGAGCTCTCAAGCCAGTGCCATTCTGCTAGCCTGCTCACTATGAGAGATGCAACGGAGGTGGACCGAGTGTTGACACAAGCTGTGCATTCTGGTTTAAATGGCTTGTCTCAGTCATTTTTGACATCCTTGCTTGACACATTGACGAAGGACAAAGCTGAGTTATTGTTATGAGGGAGTTATGGTTGTGTTAAGCCAGACTCAGGTGGCTAACTGTTATGGTTTCTAGAACAACAAAAGTTAGAGCTCAGGTTCTTATCACAGAACCTTATCATAGGAAATGCAATAATGTGTGACTAGATGAAAGAACAGAAGCTCTCTCACAGTGAAATCGAACCTTGTTTGAAATCAGTGACCATTAATTAGCTCTTTCCTCAGGCAAGAACCCAAACAACGCTTTGTTTTTCGAGCATTTTTCACCAAATTCAGCAGGGAATTTAAGGAAAACTCTCTCTGAAGACAATCAGCCATTCATTGTCATCTCTGGCAGTTCACTTGTCTGAAATGTGACATTTGACCTAATATATTATAATTAAGTGATTACTAGTGCTGACTTCTTGTCTCTGTCTTGTACTGAACCTGCTCTTTGTATTGGTAGACACGTATTCATTTCAGGATCAGATCAAAGTGAATTTTAATTGCATATTTTATTTAATTGTTTCAATTGTTCTGGTCTTTATTGTTCCTCTTTATCCTTGCTGCTAATATTTTATTGCTTGCCTATCTTTGTCTATTTTACATTATTTAAATGCCTATTCGGAGCTTTACAGCTTAATTGTGGATTTCACTGACAAAATGAAGATTGCATATGTATATAGACAAGATAAGGCATAACGTTATTCCTAATATTGTGTTGGTCCCCCTTTTTTTTGCCAAAGCAGCACTGACCCGTCGAGGCATGGACTCCACTAGACCCCTGACGGTGTGCTGTGGTCTCTGTCACCAAGATGTTAGCAGTAGATCCTTTAAATCCTGTAAGTTGCAAGGTGGGGCCTCCATGGATCAGACTTGTTTGTTCAGCACATCCCACAGATGCTCAATTGGATTAAGATCTGGGGAATTTGCAGGCCAAGTCAACACCTCAAACTCGTTGTGCTCCTCAAACCATTCCTAAACCATTTTTTCTTTGTGTAAGGGTGCATTATCCTGCTGAAAGAGGCCAAAGCCACCAGGGAAACCTGTTTCCATGAAAGGGTGTACATGGTCTGCAACAATGCTTAGGTAGGTGGTACGTGTCAAAGTAACATCCACATGGATGGCAGGACCCAAGGTTTGCCAGTTGAACATTGCCAAAGCATCACACTGCCTTCGCCAGCTTGCCTTCTTCCCATAGTACATCCCGGTGCCATGTTTTCCCCATGCGACACAAACGCACCCAGCCATCCACGTGATAAAGAAAACGTGATTCATCATGTGGCCACTGTTGGCGCTTTCAAACTGTGATATGCAAAAAACTGTGATGCACTGTATTCTGACACCTTTCTATAAGAATCAACTTCTTGAGCAAGTTGAGCTACATTAGCTCATGTTTGATCGGACCTCATGGGCCAGCTTTCGCTCCCCACATACTTCACTGAGCCTTGGCCACCCATGACCCCGTTGCCGGTTCACCACTGTTCCTTTCTTGGACAACTTTTGATACTGACCATTGCAGACTGGGAACACAACACAAGAGCTGTAGTTTTGTCGTCTTGCCATCACAATTTGGCTCTTGTCAAACTCACTTATATCCTTACATGTGCCCATTTTTTCCGCTTTTAACACATCAACTTTAAAAATGATTACTTGTTACCTAATATACTCCATGTAGGTGCCATGATGAAGAGATAATCAGTGTCATTCACTTCCCCTGTCAGTGCTGTATATATATATATATATATATATATTGATAGGCCAAGCCCCCAAGATGCCATCATTACTCATTCTATAATGTATAAAGGACACAAAACACTTAAAAGTAGTTCACAATACTTGTGTGATAGTCCACATCTTGTTACACAATCGCTTTGGATAAGAATACAAAGTCACATGTGAGTGATTTCCTGAAAATCTTGACATCTTCTCTAGCTTGGTGTGTTCATGAGAGAATAAGTGATGTCTGATTGGTGAGCAAATCAATGAATCAGATGATTCAGTTCACAGTGGCCTGGTCTGGGCAATTTCTTCACAAATGAGTCATCCTTCTCTTTCTGTGTATATAGGAAGAAACTCATGTTAGGATTAAACATTTTTTTTTTAGGTGAATTCACTTCTGAGAGATCCTTCTCAGTCTGTACACAAAGATGAACCCGTTGACACGTTTTAAGCATATTATTTTACCTCATCATATATGCAGGATGCTTCTTTGTCAACTGCTCCATGACATGCCACATGGAGAATGAGTCCATAATTTTTCCACCGAATTAGGTAGTAGAGAGTGGTTAGGGCGTGCGTGTTAAGTACATCTTAAAAAGTCATTTCAGACAATAATGGGTAGTAGTGTGTGTTCAGACGCCCTCTTCTTGCACAATTTGACGCTACAGGAAGCGAGCCTGGGCTGTCTGTCCTGATGTTTTCAAGCTCAGCCAATCCACTATGTGCGAGGGGCTTCAGCATCATGATATTTAACACACCCACCCTGAACTCCGACAGAGGTATTTCCTCAAGCTCCTGTCAACGGGCAGGCATCACCTCCATACGAGCTGGATGTTCAGGATGAAACGTTGAAACTTTCTCCACAAATCACATTTATCGACGGAAGGAGCTGCCATGCCAGACTTTCTCGAAACCTGCCACGGACGGCTGCCAATGCGTCTTGTCGCTTTCAACGACTGAACAGCCTCGATTTGTACTGGATAAGAAAAGCGAATGAACTTGTGCAGCTGTGAAAAAGATCTCGTGCGTTGTTTGAATAGCGTCAGATGTGAGCTGGACCGCGGCATCGCGAACACGCACTTTTGTGGATCATTTATCTGACGAGGCTTGACTTAATTATATTTCGCAAATACCTGCAGTTATAACAGCTAGGCTATTAAATGTTAAAATAGACTATGAGCGGTTGTGTCGAAGATTGTTCTCGCGTCTCGTCAACTGACTGCACGGGAGGAATTTAATCGCGAGCGCACGTAAATAACTGGATTATTGTTTCGCATGGATGTGGATGAGCGCTTTGCTAAATAAATCCCCATTTCTGCCTTTAAACTGGCAAATGAAATCGAAAACGTTCCATGTGTTCTTCTCATACATTTGGGAGCTCGTGTTTTATGTACTGTTGGCGATGTAGTGCGCTTGCTCACTTTTATCCCTGCCTTTCCAAACAAGTCATTTCTCGAACAGGAGACCCTGAAGATGATCCTCTTTAGAAAATTCCGCGTCTTGATTCTGATGGTGTTCCTCATAGCCTGCTCTATGCACATTATGATAGACTTGTTACCGAAGCTGGAGAGACGGAGCAGTAGCGCGTGTTCGTGCTCGCACACACCCAGCGAAGAGCCGCAGAACTGGGGTAAGCGTCGAGCCAAGCCGGGATCAGAGTCCGGCTGGCCTAATAAACACACGCTCAGAATACTTCAAGACTTCAGCAACGAGCCGAACTCAAACCTGTCCTCTCACTCGCTGGAAAAGATCACCGTTGGGGAGAGATCAGAGGCTTTGAAAAGATTTGAGAAGTTGACAGGTGACGAGAAGAGGCACGCGACACACGACTCGACCCTGAAGAACGCAGCTGTGAAGGGTTCGAGGCTCTCGGCGCTATTTGAGCATCCTTTATACACCAGGCCGTTGCCTACTTTAACTGATGAAGACACTTTGTTCAATGTCAACACTGATATAAGATTTGACCCTAAAGCTGCAGAGAACCCAGAGTGGTAGGTTGAGGTTTTCTCTCATATAGCACACACAAAACTTGCATACAGAATCATGTTTCCCCCAAATAATATAATTTCCTCATAATAATTTTAACAACAACAACAATAACATTTTTTTTAAAATAAAAAGTACATGAAATTAGCTAACAACATTTTTTGTGTAATCAGAACTGTACATTTTTGACATATTAGCCTACTTTGAGTCACCTCTGATAACAGATCACTCTAAATTGTAATGTAGTAATATGCATTTTTCTGTAAAGTTGCTTTGAAATGATATGTATTATGAAAAGCGCTATGCAAATAAATGTGAACTGAATCTAAAGTATTTTTATTATCATCATGCATCTTGATGCATGGCGTTCGAAACACCATTCTATGAATCATCTCTGTAATGGCTTATGAAAAATGGCAGATCGTTCATTGCATTTGGATTGTTTTTCCGTAGGAATGGGGAAAGTAAAGATGGGGATTATGCTCCTACTGGCGAGATGTCCTCAGACTCGTACCCAAACTGGCTCCGCTTCCACATTGGGATCAACCGGTATGAGCTTTACTCCAGGCACAACCCGGTCATTGATGCAATGCTGAAGGATCTGGTGTCGCAAAGGATCACAAGTGTTGGTAAGACCATATTTGAGATTACACAATTACACAGTAAATAGCAAATAAATAGGGAGGAGATTTTAGGATTGCAGCGGGTGTAATGCGTGATTTAACTGCATCTTTCAGTGCTGCTCCTCCTAACAGATTTAAATAGATTCTTTGAATGAAGTTTTTCCAAGATAATGGCTAGAATCTTCCTGCACTCTGGCTAAGGATGCATCAATAAAATTGGACTGAGATTCACTGCTAGTGGATTCCAGCAGGGTAAATGAATGAGAAGAGTGTGCAATTTAGACCTAATCAAACGCCATGCTGTGGAAAAGTATCTCCTACCAAGCATTCATATCGTCAAGTAGCCTAGACTTGTACTTGATGGGCTACATTTATGTGAAGCCCCAAGGTCAATTTCTCAACTTATTACACAGCTCTCCTGAATACTTGATTCTGATTGGATGATAGCTGTATTCTGCGGTCAGAATATTTTTGTAATAACCATTAAACTGCATATTTGACTAGTGTCCTTGGCAACCAATCTCACTTATAATACGATTTAATAACAATATAGTAATAATAAAATAATAACAAATCATTTTTCATATCAATATTTAATATCCATTATTTACTTATTTGCTAAGTAGCTGAGTAATAAGTTAAAGAATGCACAGTAACCCAGAAATTATCACAAAATAAGCCCATATAGGATGATTCATTCAGGAACAAAGGCTGTTCTGGTTTGGATCCCGGTTTATTTTATATCTAAAGGAAGTTGCATGTTAATCTATGGTGATAGTGATCTTTAAAAAAAACTGGTATGGGCACAGCAGCCTCTTCAGTGACTTGAGGCGGTGTCCCCTTGTTTTCCTTCATCTGTTTGTGATTGCCTGCATATTCAAGCTTTAAAAAACTAAAAAAACTAAAAAATGTTTTATATAAAGTCTTATCAGCTTCCCTAAAAGGACAATGTGTATGGCCAAAATACACTTGTGCTTTGTTTTCTTCAACCGTTTTTAATCATCAAATACAAGACTATAACCATCTGCAATTACAGGACAACTAATTTTCACAATTGATTTTTCACATTGTTTTTGCAACTTGCATAATGACCTAATCTTAAATGGTTCATTGTAAGAAAGCTCAAGTTATTTTCCTGAGACGAGTGTTTAGCGCCACTCTTGTTCTCTCTGTAGCAATGAAATCTGGAGGCACGCAGCTGAAGCTCATCATGACATTCCAGAACTATGGCCAGGCGCTCTTCAAGCCCATGAAGTAAGTGATACAGTAATGTTGATGAAATTGCTAATTTCCCCGTGGTTAAATATTATAGTTGTGTGAACATCTATAATCCCAGAAACTCCGATTTTTACATCTTTATTAGTTACTGTTCCTGTGTTCCAGATTTAGATGCCATCTGATTGTCTTATGGGAATATTTCCTGTGCTATATAGTTGGCTATACTCTGTTATTAAATCTTGTGACGGACACCATTGTGTGGTACTTTTAGCTCTGCTCAATTCTAGTCTGTTATTATAATTGTGTTATATTATGCTGGGATCAGAGCTATTGAAAAAGGATTTATAGTCGTCTGCGTAGTGATCCACAATGGACGGATCACATCCCATTTGAAATGTAGGTTACAAAGGGAGGGAGGTTGTTTTTACGGATTTGACAACCCCTCAGCACAAATAATAGTTGCCTCCCTGTAATTTTCCGGATCTATAAATGGCAGCAAGTAAATCTTTGGTGTCATTGTCAGATTCAGAGCAGCAGCCCCTCCATCTGCATGCGCCTTAACTATCGGTTTCACACAAACTGCTTATGCTTTCTCTGGCAGATTAGTATTTAATGTCTTAGTGGTCTCATTACTATCATTGAGATCCACTCTGTTTCCTCGATGGCTTTTCATAGCACTACCAGTTAAAGAGTAATGTATACAGGATGTGGGGCTTGGTGACTGAATCATTACTAATGTGCTGGCCGGCCGTATGTCCTGCCTGCTGAGTGCCTTTATTGGCCATGAAACTGGTGTTCAGAATGCAGACATCCTGTATTCATAAAGGCACGCTTTAGCATCGACAAACTTTAATATGAGATGCTTTTCCATGTGTGAGCATGAAATCGAAGAGCTGATCAATATTCTTGAATTTTACATAGATGAATGTAAAATGTCCATGTTGTTTTCTGTATTCTTCGATAAGGAAGCAGGTGTGTGAACGTGTCCCAGAGGATTCAGTTCAGAGATGTTCTTGGGGAGTATTTGAGGAGAGATGAGAACAATGGGTCTTTGGTGACAAGGAGCTGATAAATGTTATTAGAGAGAGGAGGTCTGAGCCCAGGCTGTTTCTGCTATAATTAGCACAGACCAACAAAGACACACTTATTTCTTCTAGCCACGAGCTAAACACTTCACCCCCATCTTGCTTTTGGGATCCTCTTTTCTCTTGCATCCTGATAGTTTGAGAGCCAGGACTTGCTCGACCTTTCGTTGAGGACAAGATCTTAGATGTTTGCTAATATAATCAGTCCAAATGAAACTTCAAACATCTTTACTCATCTCTGCCATTGCTTGTAATTACATTTTGTAAATATTGTATTCATGAACTGATTTGTCTACGTGCTTGCCATGCCTTCTCTGACAAGTCAGGCAGGGACGTGTTCTTGCAACATGTGTGGTTGAGTAGGACAAGTTTCTTTCGTTTGATTCATGCCTGTGTGTTCAAATATGTCACACACTCAGACCTTCCTTATTACTTACTGTACAGCTTGAGGAAATTGCCTAATCAGCTTGAATTCTCTTAATCGTTTAGCTTAGAAATAATAGAAAGCTATCATCATTTGTTCACCTTCATGTTGTTCCAAACTTGTATTTTTTTTCTCTCTTCCCTGGAGCACTAACTTTTTGGCCTATAGTTGACTTGTATGGAAACGAGCGGGCTTAAAACCATAAATAACCATAAATATCTCCATTTATGATCTACAGAACAAAGAAAAGTATACAGGTGTGGAACGGCATTAAATGCTTTCTTCAGTTATTTTGTAGCTTGTCTTTTTGGCAGAGTAACTCCTGAAATAGAAAACTGGCTAGATTGTCATCAAATTGTCTATGAACATTTGATAGAATAAAAGCAGTTTGATTGGTCTCAAAAGCAGGTAATTTGGCTCTGCTTATGCAGAAGTACTTAGGCTATTTAACAGAATTAATGAAACTGCCATGAATGGCTGCGTGAGTGGATTAGTGGGTGGACAGATCAGAGGGGGTGATAGTTTTTTAAGAACTTCCACAGTAGGGTTCTTCAAGGTTTAATAAAGAAAAGATACAAGAACTCAATGTAGGAGAGGCGAGCTCTTCTGAATGCATCATTGCTCAAGCACTATTTAAAGATAAAGGAGATTTCAATAGCAAACAGACGTGTATTAAAGGCTGCTCTCTGAGGCATGAAATGCTTAAAATGGATCTTCCTCTGTGCTGAGATAGAAGCGAATGGACAACAACGCAATTGTTCTCATCTGCTTGCGTTGTTTGACATCTGTCTGTATATATCGCATGACACGCATACATCACTGACTTTGAGTAGTGGTTCTCCACAGGTTTTGCTTTAGGACCCAGATTTTCCAGTCAAAAACACTTCACTTCAAGTACCGAAAATGTTTATTATTTGACAAAAGTTTACTGGATGGGATTGGTTTTACTGAATTTGTGTTTTGTTTGGTTTGGTTTTACTGACAATGTATTAATATTATTATGAACTGTATGGGTTCAACAATATGCAAAATGGCAAAACAATACACAGATTATTCTAATACAGCTTGAATAGGAACATTTTGTTTTCTCTTGTATGTAGGTGTATATATATATATATATATATATATATATATATATATATATATATATATATATATATATATATATATATATATATATATATATATATATATATATATATATATATACATATATATAATACTCCCTGATATCCGTATAATCATTTGTTTTCAGACTATGGCCCCTATTCAGTTTTCTGAAATATGAAATTCAAATGTTGAGTCTGAGAATAGTATGGAATTTTTAAATGAAAAATGTGAAGAAACCCTTGGTTAAGTGTGTTTTATTATTTGCATTTAGCATTGCTTTTTTCCCCATGTTGTCTGCACCCATCACTTGAGAACAACTAGATAAAGATCACCTTAGAACATGTGCATGACTCTGAGTTATAGAGTCTGAATGAAATGAATCCGATGAATGAGTGTTTGCCTGTTATCTCTCACTCATGAAATTCTCCATTAGTGTTGATCCACCATGTAGCTGACTGCAGCCCCGCTTCCTCAGAAACACTGACATGCTTCATCCATTATTAGCTCCTCCCTGGTCACACTAGACAGGATTTTTGGACAAACATGCTGTCATTGATTAAGCTAATCTGATGAGTCATTCCTTTGCTGCTCGTTTAGCTGTTTGACTGATGAGAGATGCTAATGCAAAATATATTCTACATATATAAACCCTCTACGGACACCTGGGCAATAGAATCGCCATTGGTTAGAGCATTTTTTGTTTGCTCGCCAGACTGAAATACTATTTTAAATAAATATGTATTTATACATATATATTAGCACTGTCAAATGGTTAATCCTGATTAATCACATCCAAAATAAAAGTTTGTGTTTACATTATATTTGTGTGTGTACTATGAATAATTATGTATATTTGATACACACACATACATGTATATATTTAAGAAATATTTGCATATATATATATATATATATATATATATATATATATATATATATATATATATATATATATATATATATATATATATATATATATATATATAAAAATGCTACTTTTTATTTTGAATTTGACAAAAAAAAAATTTGCTTGCATCACTGGATGTCATTCTGTTGTTTATCTTTTCTAAAACAGTTGTCCTTTATAAAATGTTTATCTTATCTTACGCTATTTCACCATTAAAAATGAAGAGTCATGTTGGAATTCACATTTGGCTTTTGTAAACAATAAAGTTGAACCAGTAAAGCCCGCCTTGTTTGATTTGATTGGCCATTTCAATCTATTTGTCCTTGGCGAGCATTGTTGGACCACTGAAGCAGACCATCTTGAAAAATGTATTTTTTAAACTTTTTGTCATCCTGTAAACAAACAGAGTGGAGTGTAATAAAGTCTGTATATTATTGAAAAGGGATCTTGACAAGCACTTTTGAGTTCTCTTTCATCATCTCGTTTCGAGATCCACCTATGGGAAGGGCATCCGTACCTGACCTCTGCAGAAGCATCCAATTGCACCAAGTCTGACAAGACAGGCAGGAGCGCGCAGCCAATGCCCAGTAAGGCCCCACCCCTTACCAGCGGGCATATATGGGCTGCATACGCTACTGTACATCAGTTGACATTCGCTTCTCGCGATCTCTGTACTGACACAGTTCGGTTAGATTTGCGCTGCTCACTTATTGTCTGCAGGAGGAAATATCGCCAGATCAGCCTCCACCGGGCGTGACAGTTCTATTCTGCCACATTCTGTGTCTGCATTCGGAGCCGCTCGCGCTCTCGTCCGTCTTCCTGTTCCACGGCTGCCGCCACGGACCTTTCTGAGTTTTTCGCGGGTATGTCGCTCTCTCAGTCTTCTCCTTCTGTGTCTAGCCTATTACGGGCCTGCCCGGCCGCGTGTGGGTCTCTTATCGCCGCTAAGGATTTTTACCCTTTCTGTGTGGTCTGCTTGGGCCTCAAGCACGCAGAGGAGGCAATAGAGAACCCGGAGAACTGCAGTTACTGCCTGGTACTGCCTAAGAAACTCCTGCGACACCGCCTTAAAGTTGCCGCTACTCAGTGTGGCGAGCTCGACTTGTCGTACTCGGATATGGAACACGGTGACGATAGCGCGCTACCGGGGACCTCCCGGGGCGCGACGGCTCTTGTTTTGGCTGACCAGCCCAATCCTGAGTTCCCCGAAGAGGACATCTTCACGGGTAACCTCCCGCTCGCCGACGATCTTGCCGGGTCCGGTGATTACGACGACGCGGGCCTTCTTGGAATTTCGGAGGACGAGGAGGCCATCCCGCCCTCTGTTATTCCCCAGGCTAGCGCCCCGCGGCCTTGCCTGAATCCATCCTCCTGGATGTGTGTGAACGAGCGGCCGCTCGTCTCAACATTAAATGGCCGGCTCCACAGAGCGCCACCGACCAGGAGAGGGATATTTATGACGGTAAAGTGTTGGGAGCCCCCCCCCCCCCCCCCCGGCCCGAGGAAAGAACTCTTTCCCGTTCTTCCAGCGTGCGCTAAGCACATGAGGCACTACTGGAACGACCCGCTCGATCTTAAACACGGTCTCGCGGGGCTGGAGGTTAAAGATATGGCGGCTCGCGGCATGGGTGAACCGCCTGCCATTGAGCCCTCCATTGCCAGACACCTCAACCCAGTCCAGGGAGGGCTGCCCGCCCCCCCGAAGCCGGTCCTTCCTAACAGGATGGACCGTTTTTCTGCCTCGGTGCACCAGGCCGTTTATAAATCCTCGGCCTTGGCTGTTAGGACTCTGAATGTCTCCTCCCTCCTTTCCGCTTACCAAGCGGAGATCCTGGACGATCTGGGCCAGCAGTTAGATAAGGGATCTTCTCCCTCTCCTGCACTGTGGAAGGAGATCATCACGGTTAACGACCTCGTTCTCCGTAATGCTCGTCAGGTCGTCCAAACCTGCGGGCGCTCTATGGCGCTTTCCGTGGTAGGAGAGCGCTCGCTCTGGCTCAACCTGTCTGGTCTCCCGGATAGTGAAAAGAAACGTATCGCAGGCGCCCCGGTAGAGCCCGGCCGGGCTCTCTTTGGCCCCGCAGTTGCTATGATGCAACAACGATGCGACGACAAGAAGGAGCACGAGGCCTTCATATTGTATCTTCCCAGGAAGACGGTCCCACGCCAGGCGCCCCCTGTGCGTTTGCCTAACCCCCCGGTCCCGGGACGTAATTTTAATCAGGTCAAGGAAAAGCCTCGAAAGAAGTTTTCTGGGCTTTCTCCCTGCCCCAGAACCCCTGTCCAAAGGACGGAAGGTTCCTGCTGTAGGGTGTCCCCCTCCCGTGGCTGCCCAGCCCATATGTTTAGTGGACGATGTGTGTTCCCCCCTGTTCAAGGGGATTGTCGTGAGGAAAAGTTCAAAAGCAGTGTAACCACACCGCACATACTGTGTTCCCCTCACCCAAATAATAAAGGCTTCGGCCCCAGTGTTTCCCAGAAAACACAACACACACAGAAACACAAAAAAACACAATAAATCTAACGAATCAAATGAATTCGTCACAGCGAGATACCCTCTCAATGTAGGGAAATACCCTTTCTCTCGTAATGGTGAACCTGCACGTGTCGTCCCTAGTTTCTCCACTAGAGGGCGCCATTGCATCACAAATAAGCCAGCTAGGCATGCTCGAAGCCAGCACGGCCTGGACGAGCATTCACACGAGCTGTGTGTCAGCCTGGCTTACTGTATTACGCATGATATTACAGGGCTATCGTCTGCAGATTGCTATGAAACATCCACGTTTCAGCAGCGTTCTCTTTTCTCACACAGAGGAAAGCACGGCCCACGTCCTGAAGGAGGAAATCTCCTCTCTTCTAAACAAAGGTGCGATTCAGGTGGTTCCCCACAATCTGATAAACCAGGGTTTCTTTTCCCGTTATTTCCTGGTCACAAAGAAGGACGGTTCCCTCCGTCCTATTCTGGACCCCAGGGTGTTGAACAAACATTTGAGGAAATACAGATTCATAATGTTAACCCTTGGTTCGCTCGCCCGTGTCATGAAACGGAACGACTGGTTCACATCGGTCGATCTGAGAGATGCTTTTCTCCACATAAGCATTTATCCACCACACCGGAAGTTTCTTCGTTTCGCCTATCAAGGCATTTGTTACGAACTCACGGTGCTTCCGTTCGGGCAAAAATTAAGCCCCCGAACTTTCTGTTTGCGTGTGGAAGCGGGCTTCACTCCCCTAAGAATGTCTGGTCTACGGATCCTGACATACATATGCGATTGGCTCATCATAGCCGATTCGAGGGAAAAGGTGTTGCAGGACACCTCCCGTGTGCTCGCGCACACCCGATCTCTGGACTTCAGGGTGAATGTGAACAAGAGCAGCTTTACACCCAGTCAGAGGGTGATCTTCCAGGGCATGGAGCTGAACTCAGTCTCCATGCGAGCGCGTCTCTCTCAGGAGCGCGTTCTCTCTCTGACGAACTGTCTGTCACAGTTCAGAGAGGGGGCGAGGGTGCGATATCGCACATGTCTCAGGCTACAGGGTCTTATGGCTTTAGCTATCCAGTTTTTGCCACTAGGACCCCTGAGGATGAGGGCGTTCATGAAATGGGTTTTGTCACTACATTTCAGCCCGTTACACGATCTTTGCCGCTCTGTAACAGTGACGCGCACCTGCGCTGCAGCTCTGCGCCACTGGAAGAGCGCAGACTTTTACGCACAGGGTACCCCTCTGGGGACTGTCATGTTGCGGAAAGTCGTGACGACGGACGCGTCCCTAACAGGCTGGGGTGCCACCCAGGAGGGCAGAACTGTGAACGGTTTGCGGCCGAGCAAACTACGTTCAGAGCACATAGATTATTTAGAGCTTCTAACCAATTAGAAGGCTCTGAATCATTTTCTGCCTCGTCTGCAGGGACATCATGTGCTCGTACGCTGCGACGATACCACGACAGTGGCTATCAATCGTCAAGGCGGCGCGCGCTCGCCGAAGCTTCATGCCCTAGCTTACAAGCGTTTGGTATGGAGCGGGCGAGTTTTCCTGTCGTTACGCGCGACTCATGTTCCGGGAATTCTGAACAGAGGCGCGGATCTTCTATCGAGGGGGAACCCGCTCTTCGGAGATTGGCACCTCCACCCTCAGATAGTAGACATGATATGGATGAGACTACGGGCGCCCGTAGATCTGTTCGCCTCGCGCGAAAACAGCCATTGTCCTATGTTCTTCTCGCTAAAGGACTTGGACGCGCCCCTCGAGGTGGACACACTGGCCCACCCGTGGCCCAGAGTGCTGCTGCTGTATGCCTTTCCTCCCCTGTGCCTGATAATTCTCACACTGGCCAGGGCGAGAGAGGGGGGGTTTTCTCTCATCCTGATAGCACCCAGGTGGCCCAAAGCGCCGTGGCTGGCAGAGATAATCCCTCTGTTGTATGCCCAGCCGTGGTGCCTCCCCCTCCGCACAGACCTATTGTCTTAAGTGAACGGGGAGATTTATCACCCACACCCGGACAGGGTAGCTCTCTGGGCTTGGCCCGTGAGAGGACGAACCTAAGCGCGTTAGGGCTTCCCCCGCGCGTGGTGGCTACTATACAGAATGCCAGGGCCGTTTCTACACGGTCCTTGTATGGCTGTAAGTGGCAGGTGTTCGATGAGTGGTGTGATGGGCGGGGTCTCACGTCATATCAGTGCTCAGTCGCTGATATCTTGTGTTTCCTCCAAGACCTTATGGATAAGGGCAGGTCTTTTTCCACTATTAAGGTCTATCTGGCAGCTATCTCTGCTTGTCATGTGGGTTTTGAGGGCTCAACGGTTGGGCAGCATTCTCTAATCCGCAGATTTATGAAGGGCGCCCGTCGCTCCTTGCCAGTCATTAGGAGAACGATCCCTGAATGGGACCTCTCCATGGTGCTGGAAGCTCTGTCTCAATTCCCTTTTGAGCCTCTGGGGAATATTCCCCTTAAGTTGCTGTCCTTCAAAACAGCCTTGCTCTTGGCCTTGGCGTCAGCCAAACGTGTCAGTGAGTTACATGCACTCTCGGTCCACCCCTCGTGCATCAATTTCTCTCTGGGTGGAGATAAGGTTTTCCTCAAGCCTAATCCAGCATTCATGCCGAAATGTTTCCCTGCGTTCACATCGGAGGTGTTGGAGCTATCCGCTTTTCACCCTCCGCCCTTTTCCTCCGCGGAGGATCAGAGGCTAAATGCCCTGTGTCCAGTCCGTGCGTTACAAACGTATGTGTCTAGGACCAGCGCGTTCCGGAAGAGTGACCAACTCTTCGTTTCATGGGCTCCTCCTCGCAAAGGGGATCCCCTGTCTAAACAACGCCTCTCACATTGGCTTGTGGACGCTATAATCTTGGCATATGAATCAAAGGGAGTGCAACCCCCAGGGAACATCAGAGCTCATTCCACGAGGGGCTTGGCCGCCTCTTGGGCTCTGTTCAGGGGAGTATCACTGCAGGATATCTGTTCTGCGGCCAGTTGGGCTTCTCCCCATACGTTTGTGCGTTACTACAGGCTGGATGTCACCAGAACCTCAGTAGCACATTCGGTCTTGGGGGTGGGGTCTTCCTAACCCTGCCTTCCTTATGTGTGACACACATAGCCTATGTTTCATGTCCTGCTTCACACCGCAGTTACGCGGTTGCGTCGGTGTGGCGAGTTCATGATTATGAGACGCGTCGTGCACCGCCCCTCGGGGTGACCGTCTTTTTCTGGCTAACAGGACCTCACTGTGAGTGTATTGGGCAATCGGGGAGCTGTCCATGTCTCTCCCATAGGTGGATCTCGAAACGAGATGATGAAAGAGAACAATAGGTTACTATCGTAACCCCGGTTCTCTGAAACATCGAGTGGAGAGATCCACCAGCGTTGCCCCGCTTACCGCACGAGAAGCGAATATACTTACTGATGTACAGTAGCGTATGCAGCCCATATATGCCCGCTGGTAAGGGGTGGGGCCTTACTGGGCATTGGCTGCGCGCTCCTGCCTGTCTTGTCAGACTTGGTGCAATTGGATGCTTCTGCAGAGGTCAGGTACGGATGCCCTTCCCATAGGTGGATCTCTCCACTCGATGTTTCAGAGAACCGGGGTTACGATAGTAACCTATTGATTTCATTCTTTTCCCATACATTTTCATTGCCTTAAAGGGAATTTGGTTCAGAATGGAAAAGAATGATGGTAGGCCAGTGGACAGTGGACCTAATATCAAAAGCTTTTATTTCAATGAAGTTTCAGCATTTGCAAACATGCAACTGTTAAGGATTCCTAAATAAAACTATAATGTTTTAGCCCCTAAGAAAACAGTTCCCAGCCACTACTTGACAACCCTTGTGTCCAAAATATGATAAATTACATTTAAATGTTTACTGTAACATTAACTAGGGCTGGACCAACTCAACCTCTTGGCAATTTGTACGTATTTTACGAGATGGCTAATTTGTATGAATTTGTATGACCTCACTCGTACGAATTCGATTTTTGCTAAAACGTATGTATTTTACAAGTTGCCTGGTCATGTAAATTCGTACGAATGACCTTCCTTATAAACCCTGTCTGTCACTGGGGTTTAGATAAATCGCACAAATTCGTACGAGTGAGGTTGTACAAATTCGTACGACTTAGCCACCTCATAAAACATACATATTGGTCGTGAGATGGCATTAGCTGGAATGAGACTGAAAAATCCAATGCTGGTCTGTGTATAAACACAATGTAGATAATCTCCCACTAAATGTATTGCTTATAAACATAATACAAACTACTGCCTGCTGTACATTCCAGTTGATATTGATTTTGTACTGTGTGTGAAATATGTTAACATCGGAAAGGCAGTGCAATTAAATTACACAACAAATGAAAAAAAAAAATCTATAAAGTTGAAGTTTGTAATTTTGTTATGTTCAAATCCTTTCTTAAATCCTAGATTTATATAAATAAGTCATATTTTTGTAGGCTCACTCATTGAAAAATGTTAACACTGTGGTCCTGAGCATCCCAAACATCACAACACAACCACATTGGCTTGAGTTTGGATGGGACTATGTTTGACTTACCAGTTGCAGACTAAGGCGAGAGACTCAAACTGTCCATTTGGAAAAGCCAAAGTGTCATTAACATGTCTTTATGCATTGTGTTTATTCTGTTTAGTAGCCACAGGATCTTGCTGAAAGCATCTTAGTTATTTTATGTGGTTTATACTGAAGCTTGATTCACAGTCTCGGAAGCATGTGCTTCAGGGTTGTCTGTCATAATGTATTACTGTCTGAATACTCTGAGGTTTTGCGCATCCACAAGGTTAATGGTATCTACCCTGACAGTATAGTTTCCGCAGATCTGTTCCCATCCCAGATACGACTCTCATGACAGACCTTAAGTCTTCAGACATCTCCGAGCTCACTCTCATTTATAGTGCTTTTGCTTTGTTCTTGTCCTGTCTTTATCAAGTAAATAATAAGGCAACCAGGTGTACTAATTATTATTATTACTAATTGATTTGGTAAATTTTTACAATAAGGTTTCAATAGTTCATGTCAAGCTGCAGTCTGTAACTTTTTGCACTCTAGTGGTTATAGAGTGAACTGCATGCATTTTGCAGAAGAACATTGCAGCTGGAGCTACTTCTCTCTGTTTATGTCTATGGCGGATCACGCAGGGACTGTGCTCCTCCGCAGCGGTACCTACCAGTCTGACCTGAAATAGTCCCAATATAAATACTTATTACACGTGTACCATAATGATTCAGGGTAAGACAAAAACACGGTTTGGAAAATGGATTAATGTTGTACATTCTCATTATATAATTTTTGTAAATCTTGAACACAAAAAAGTTACGGACAGCTTTAACTATACACTGTTAAAAATTTTTTTTAAAAATAAGTTACCTGGATGCCTTTAAATTTTGAGTTCATTAAAAATAAAAATTTGAGTTAATACAATGAAAATTTTTTGAGAATTGACAACCTTTATTAAAATAGTATTAAAAGATTTTGTAAGCACATTGGGTAATTGTGTGTGTTTTATTTTTGATGACGCAGTGAAACATGCCAAATTGTGCTATTTTCATGATTTATCACATTTTTTAGGTTGATACAATAATATTTTGAGTTTCTATTTATGAAACAATTTCCTTTATTGTATCAATGCAAATGTTTTATTTCAATAAACTCCCAGTAACCAAAGTAAGTAAGTAACCAGGTTACTTGCTTTTTCAAGTTAAACCAACAATTTTATTTCAGTACTTTTAGAGCATCTATTAATATTAGTTGATTTCAACATTTACTAAAACATTTACTGTATGCACTGTGAACTAACATGAACAATGACAGACTGTATTTTTATTAACTAACATTAACAAAGATTCTTAAATAAATTAATAAATGTATTTCTCATTGTTAGTTCATGTTACCTAATACATTAACTAATATTAACAAATGAGACCTTATTGTGAAGTGTTACCATTTATTTTTTGAATTGTTCGTTTTGTACAAATTGGTCATTTACAAAAATAACTATATCAGTCTATCTCTGTTATGTTTACTTAACTGGTGGCTCAATTGGCTACCTCATATGTTCAGTGTCAAGCTAAAAAAGCGGTCAAAGAAACTGTTCAGAACAGACCACTTGCTGCACTTTTTAAAATTCCATTGTTATACTGCACTTTATTTACTTTTCAAAGGCTTGTAAGCAACATTTTCAATAAATGGAAAAACATTTCTCAACACATCTTTGATTCATTTCGTCCAGCATGTGCAAGCTTTAGACTCTCTGTCCAGTCAGAGACATATATTGTGTAATTGATGTTTTTAGTTTTCAGTTCCATTAATTCAATCCAAGTAAATGGAACACTCACAAGATCTAATCAAAATCACTCTGTCCCCTTTAAATCTTTCAAAAAATAAAGTAAGTGTATCGAATTATATCGAATCGAATCGTATCATTGGCTGAATACTGTGATATCGTGAGCTGAATATCGGGTATCGTATCGTATCGTGAGATTACTGTATCGCTACAGCCCTAGTTATGTTGTGTCTTCTGTTGGTGTAGTTTTAAAAGCAGATGGGTATATAAGCAGCAACACAGAGCACAACAGCAGAACACTGATCTATTTTATAACCTGTAGTTACTGTCAGCCACGCACCTCGGGGAATAATTATCTGATAATGAGGCACAAGGTAAAATACTGTTTTCGCAGTTGTTAAAATTCTTGATTGTCACTCTTAATTATAACAGCACAGGCGTTACATGCACCATTTTATCTTCTTAGTAGGACAAACTCACTAATTGGCCCTGAAAGTCCCAGAGTATCTAACACATAACACTGAATGAAAGAGATAATTGGGGGACAACACCCAACTGAGGAAAAACAGAGTACACTAATACTAACTCATATAAACTCAACTGAAGCTTTGAACACATCTGTTCTAAAGCTTCAGATAGAGCTGATCTGTGAAGGATGTGGACTGAATGGCCTTGACTTTCCTCTTTACTTTCCTCTCGCTTGTGTTGGAGTAACGGCGAGGCTGGGCAGACAAAATAAATGATGTAACTGGCCGGATTCAAATGCCCACAAACTAATCTGTGTTAGCAGGCAGACTCCCTCCCTCCTACCATGTCTCTCTCGCTTATTCTCTCACATTCTTTCTATTTCTCCTTCTGCCTCTTCCAGGATTACTGCAGATACTTGTTTGTGTTGTGATAAGCGCTTCACTATATCCAGGAAAAGCACAGAGCATTGTACCTCTTAAGCCTCAGCATCAGGGCTCTTTGCTCCTCTCCATAGACTTTCATAGTGAAGGATCAAGAGCAAAGAGAATAGCATTGCAGGGTCATATACTGTGCAGTACATTTGTATGTCTCCATCATATATGTCTTAATATATTGGAATTCATATTCTTTTTTCTATCATGGTATTACAGTTATGGGAACATGGGTTAATACTTTATTCATTTCACCAGTTTGCTTTGAGTGGATGCCACTTGTCCCCAGATACACTAACTTCTGAAATAAAAAAATTACAGTTTATTAGAAAATATTTTAGATTCAGTTCCTACAGTCTAGTTTCATCATATGGAGTCTCAAAGGCTTCATTTGTTTGTTTAAAAATACAGTACAAATAGTAATATAATAAAATAATTATTTTAGTTTTCTATTTTAATATAGTTTCATTTATTCCTGTGGTGGCAAAGCTGAATTTTCAGGATAATTTTTCTTCAGTGTAACTGTCACATGATCCTTCAGAAATTATTCTATGCTCATTTGGTGCTCAAGAAAAAAATCGTATTAAGTTGCATCAAGTCCTCTAACCAATACGCCTATATAGGTTGTTTGTCACTTCCTTGAAAAACGACCCATAGAAGCGTATACTAAAGTTGCGCCCCTATCGACAATATTTTAATTAATTAAATACGACGCACAGGAGCTTTTTCTAAAGTTGTGCTCCTATTGACAGCAGGACACTTTCATTTTAAAGCATTTTTCCCTTTTATCTGCTTAATATTTCAGGTTTTGCATAGCTCATTTGGTAAAGCATTGCACTATACAACAACATGTAATTGTGAGTTCGATCCCAGGGAACATGTGCTTAAAAGTGTGTATGCACAATAAATCACTGGGTAGGTTAAGGGATGGGGTGGGTGTAGTTGTAAATGTAAAAAATATTTTTGCTAAATGGAAATATGACAAATGGTGGTAAAAAGTCCACACATTGCATTAAAATGAACACCCATTTTGATTGGTAACGTCAGTCATACGTCAGTTCATGACGTCAGACGTAACTTTTTACTAGTCTTTTTATGCCAGCTAGAGGGTGCATGACTTTAAAATGTCAATAATTATAGGTTGTAATAAGGTGCTTGAAAAACGACCTATAGAGTCGTATTTTTTTGGAGGACAGGTTGTTACTATCAGTTTTGTTACTATCATATTGCTGCTGATTAATATTTTTGTGGATTTTTCTATTCTTTGATTAATAGAAATTTCAAAAGAACAACATTTATTTGAAATGTTTGAAACAATGCAATATATCAAAATGATCTTGACACCGTCTCAATCCTCACTACGTTAGCTCTTTATTTCCACCCTGTTGGATTCCATCCTGTTAATTTTATTGCCAAGACCAAATGAATAAAGTGTAAGTAGCTGAGCTTGACCAGAGCATATTTTTTGATAGCCTGGCTGCCGTACCCTTTCATATATACTGTGTGTATATATATATTACCTCAAATTAAAACCCCAAAATATTACATTTTTAAAACTCAAAAGGTACTGCATAACAGAAATGACATAACAATAGATAAACATTGGTTAAAATTGAATGAGTGACAAAGTCTGGATCTTAAACCTAAGGCGCAGTTGTAATGGGCTGTTAGACTGGGAGATGTAGCTGAATGACTGAACAGCAAGAGCAAAACAGCTTGCAGGAACTCATTGATCTGTTTACTCAGGATTGCAGAAATAGGCAATAGACCTGAGAAAACATGTGACCCCATTTGTGGTACAGCATATGCAAATATGAGCTTTGGAATCTAATTTTTGGTTGATGCACAAGGTTTTGTGTCTAATCTGAAATCATGCAAAACAGTTTGCAGCCATTATGTTTTGGGCATTAGAATAATGCTGTTGCTCAGTTAGAGGATTGAGAGGAAATGGCTTTTGTCATGCGGAAGAGTGCCATAGAATATTCACAGGCACACCTTCATAATAGCCAACACCCAAAAAGCTCTTATTGAGAAACTGTCTCAAAGTTCTCCATAATCCTTGTCTCTACAAACACAGTCCCACATATAAGAGCAGCCTAACCAACACACATTATATAAGCCTAATGATTCATTCCAAGAGCAAAATGTATGAAGTTTTTGTGGGTCAGAAAGTCAATGAAAACTTATATATCACAGAAAAACAGTCTGTATATATGCACATGCTGTATAGAGTGAGGGAGATCCAGGATATTTCTCTATTGTCTACCCTTCCTCTATAATCTATATAGCCTGTAATCTTCTTGCTCTTCAGAAAGGCAGAATGCCACGTACTTCACTCTACCAGTGGGACTGCTGAGGATTTCAGGGCTTGCAGCCTAGCAAATGTGTTTTTTTTCTTTCTTTCCCCTGTCTTTTGTGTCTATGCTCTGGGAATTATGAAAGGAACTTCTACATAGCTGGAAAATGTGAACTCTTCAAACCAAGCCAGCTTCAAAAGTGTAGTTAATCCAAGCTTTCTCTCACAAACTTGTCCCCCCTCTATAAAGCATCTCAGACTGTTCCTATAAATGTTTAATGATTTCGATTCTGGCATTGCTTTCTTCAGTGTGGCCGATATGTTTCCTATTGCGCTACGGCCAGCTACCGGATTCCATGTTCTCACCACACGGTCAATAGCATGTGATTTCAATTGAATTTTAGAGTATTTTGACCCTTTGGATGAAGCTATATTTCATTGTGTGAGATCTCAGAAGTGCAGAAGTCTCTTTTAGTCTGTGTTGATTTAATTACAGTTGTCTGTCTGTCATCTCTTCACAACTATAAAAGAATCAGATAAAACTTAATGGTGCAGTGTGTAATATTTATGAGGATCCATTGAAAGAAATGCAATATAATATAAATATGTTTTCAGTGGTGTATAAAGACCTTACATAATGAACCGTTATGTTTTTATTATCTTAGAATGAGCCATTCTATCTACATACACCACGGGTCCCCTTACAGTGAAGTCACCATATAGCAGCATCATGTTTCTACAGTAGCCTTAAACGGACAAACTGCTCTACAGAGTGCTAGCTACTCTCTGCTGTCTCAGATGACGGCATCTTTGTCCTGTGTCGGCCACCGTAGCTTCTCTATGTGCTTCGAAAGGGAGGGGTGAGCAGTGGGCGGTTGCAATTCACAACCTCACTGCTAGATGGCGCAGTATATAAGTTATCAATCTGCATTTGTGGCAAAAAAAGTAATAAAAAAAATAAACTTGAGGCAATTACAATGGAAGTAAATTGGGCCAATAGTGCTTCAATAGCTTTTCTTTATGAAGGTAAACATTTTTTTTACAAAAACCACAGGATAAACGACTAGCACAACTTTATAACCCTAAGAATTGAACACGTTTAACAGAGAAACATAATGCACACCATTCAAAAGATTGGGGGCAGTATGTTTTTGAATGTTTTTGAACGTTTTAGTCATTTAATTTGATCAAAAATAAATACAAACGATGGTTGCCCGAGAGAGCTGAAAGTGCTGAAACTTTTTTGTTTCAGCTAGGGATGCACGATATTATCGGCACGACATCGGAATCGGCCGATAAACGCTTAAAATATAAAAATCGGCATCGGTCGATATGAAAACATTATGCCGATATGCCTTGCCGATATGATAACGTGTTGATATGCGCCTGCAATAACTCACGTGTGCAAGGAGTGCTACAGCGATAAGACCATGTCAGCACTGCAGTCATTCTTCAAGTGAAAACAAGACAATACATTGCATGTACAGTGATTTATATTGGCTGTTTTTAAATGCTGCCTTGAATTTCTGAATACACGTACAGAAGGACGTGACCGTCAGCAGCAGATTTGCCACGTTTTCACAACAAAACTAGCCCAAAACAAGCCCATTCGCGTCTCCCCACTCTCTAGCACGTGCGGCAGCCTCCACAGCAGCAGAAGCTCCTCCAGGTCCTAGTGCCCTCCCGCTAGACCGCTATATATTTATACATGTAGTGGGTGCGCTGTTGTTACACTAATACAATGAAAAGTAGAATACACAAATAAATTGAAGTTACTTCTTGTTCTGAATAAACAAATCAGTAATGATGTCATAAATCACAAGCATGACACTTGTAAATTAAATACTTTTATATACAGTGTATTAATCTGTAATAAAATTTTACGAAATGGATGATGAAAAATAATCCAAGGAGCTCTACAATAATTGTAGAATTAAAAGACAGCATCAATGGATGTCATGCCACCCCCACTTCATGTGCACAAACGTTAAATCCAAAAATACAATATTTAGGTTACAGCTGCATCTGGGGTGAAAAATTACTGACTTTATTATTGTTATTTTCAGAGCTTTTAATATACTCTTATCATAAAAATAACTTTATTAACATTTATTTATCTTCAACAAGAATCCTTTTAGTTAAGGATACCTCAGAAATCTGAAACCAGAATGAAAAAAAATGTTTGCTCAAAATGGTGTTGTTTCCAAACAAAGGGAAAAAATAAACATATATCGGCATCGGTATCGGCATCGGCCTAAATGAGCTGAAAAATATCGGCATATCGGATATCGTCAAAAATCCAATATCGTGCATCCCTAGTTTCAGCGCTTTCAGCTCATGTAAATAGAAAAAAACACCAGCAAATTAAGAAAACATCTTGATCAGTTTTACTATATGTGCTGCAAAAGTTCACAACACAACTCACATCAAGATGTTGGGTCTGTGAACACACCATTGGCAGGGCTCAATCCGGGTGGCGGGATAAACGGTTGTCTTTCAAATTCCTTCTGCAGGCAATAGGATAAAGCTACAACCAAACAGAGCAACAAAGAATGTGAAGCAGAGCTAGTTGATAGATTTAACTTTTGCCGTATCTGGTCGGCAAAACTCTGAAAACATGGTTGCCATTTTTTGATCTCAAAAAAGCTTAAGAAAATCTTTCAAAGCTGATTCGAAAGAACGCTGTTGGCCAGATTCTTTGTTTTCAAGAAGCATGTGGAACCGTCACAATTCTGCTGTCATTATGTTAAGCCCACCCGGCACCCACCGACACTATACACGATGTGACGGCCTGACTAGAGTCTCACGGAGAGTTGCTAGACGCCCTGGCTGCAAGTGATATTTGCTGCCACTAGTGTGCGTCTAGATTTCTAGGCTAGTCTTCAGTGACACTAGCCTGGGTCTGCCCTCCTACGTACTTCCGCTCAATTTTCATTTTCCTTCAGTACTACGTCTGGGACTGCTGTGTAGTCTTAGGTTTTCTCCGAACAAATTTTTACCGGTCCAATAAGCGAACAGAGGGAGTGGCTGAGAACGATGAGGTTGATGTCGAGCGCTAGTTTGAGATGTAGTTCAGTAATGGCGGCGGAGAAAGATGGAAACTAAACCATTCATTGCATTGTGGCACCGCTGCCGAATTTCCAGAAGTTAAAGCCCCGAGCAATAACAGTTTTTGCTGGGGTTTGTTGGTGGCCCTCCAACAGGGTAAATTTGGGAAAAGTTTGATTTTCCAAATCGCTTGGAGTTGGCTGAAACTATTCGGACGCTAACTGTTTCTTGTGCGGTCGGAAGGTATTGCCATCATTTAAGTTACAGGGACTGGTCAGTTATTTTATTGCCGTCCGTCTCTTACCACCCGCGTAATCCCCGGCCGAGTTACCGACTGCTTTAGACAAACGCAAGGTCGTGTTGATGTAACAGCTGTCTGATTCCACATCTCTGAGTTTTCAACAATATATCACTTCAAAATTCACTGTTTGTAATCATTTTTGACCACTGCAGAACACCATACAGTTGCTTTGCTGTTATTAGGATGCATTTCTAGCCTTGTATTTCCTTAAAATGCTGGCAAGTATTTAGAAGAGCAATATATTTCATCACCGCTCAAACAAATTAAAATAAAAGCACTTGAACATTTGAATTGGTCCGTTATTTATAGCAGCATTTATTATTATACCAAGCATATGACATTTTATTTACAGCATACAATGATGTTACGGACCACGTGAGCGCCGCGTTCCCGATCACAAAGCTCTCCTGTCCACCATGGCGTGAATAAATCACAATCCGAATGCACGAGTTTTAGGTTTTAACCTATAGTTTTATCACTGAGGTGGCATGCACATGTGCACTTTTATTTTGACAGATTTCCATGAGTGAAACAGGCGAAGGGCGCATGACATACGTCACGACCAAACGTTAGCGATTGGTTATGGCAGATCGAGAGGGGCTCAGGGCAGATCCAATAGTTTTAAACTTCAACAGGGTGCCCGCCTTCGCGGAAATAAACCCTTGTCAATGGAGAGTGGCCAGACTCTATGTACAAATGAAATGTACAAGAGTCTGGTAAAACCAGGCTACAGTGACACATGATTGAAACCTTAATTTTCGTCAACACTTTTTTCAATGAGACGGTAACCTAAACCTGTTTTGGATGACAAAAACTCTACAGTACTACTGTACTCTACTAAATCTACTGTAATTTTCATCAATGAATAAAAATGAGGGAGAGACTATTAGGGAAGAGATCCAGTCAGTACTGATGTATCTTACTGTGTAATAAATGCGCATATTTGAATTGTAACATAGTGGTCTAACCGCGCGGCAAGACGTGGTGCTGTTGCACATTCTACATGCTCACGCAACAGCTTTTCAGAGTGTTTTTTTATGACAGGCAATTGTTTATGAACTAATGTAGAGGACTAATGACAATGTTTACCTTACGATGTTTCTATAGTAATTTGCAGTGGTGTCAAGTAACGAATTACAAATACTCTTGTTACTCTAACAACTCTAAACTACTTTTTTAAGTAGTTTAAAAACAGTGTACTTTTACTTTTACTTGAGTACATTTTAAGTGCTGTATCGGTACTTTTGCTGCACTATTTTCCCTAAACCTGCCATCGCCACATTATGTTAATTTCTTTCCTGTCACAGGATTGGCTAAGACGAATCAGTCCTGTGTCTCCATGCGTCACGCGTGTGACTCCCGTCAAATCAACCATGACAGCGACCAGCCTAGAGTGAGAGCACGTGCGGTTTTTGAAAGAGGGTTGTTGTTGGTTACTATGATGACTGAAATTGTGAAATTACGTTTAATCGTAAACAATTACTAAAAAATTAACTGCAGAATATTACATTTTCTAACATTCTTACATTCTTTTGCAAATGGTACGTATTCTGTTAGCGCTGCACAAGCTCGCGGTGCCATCTGCTGGAAACACTTCATTTAGCTTGATTGTTTGCCAGGCTTCAAAGTGCATTAGGCATTAATCACTGCTAGATTTTTGTCCCTTACATCGATTTTGTTTAACATGTAAAGCATTAAACATGCTTTTTGTAAAATTATTGAAGTGCATATTTTAATGTAATGTGTTCTTCTCAATTTAAAGTGTTAGTCAATTTATATAGCAAATAACGTTCATAAAACATATTTAAATCAGGTTTATTTTTTAATTGCAAGCACAAATAATCTGTGGTGAAAAGTTACTTGATTCTGATTTCTTAAGTGTATTCTTTTTACAGAGAGAACAAGTCACCAGATTATTGGTTGCTTTCTCAAATATTACATGGCTGTATTTTTAGTGCTAGCAGCCAAAAATAAAAAGATATAATCAAAGAAATATTGAAATACTGTTGGTGATCTCATGTGTTTTTGTACTTACTGAGAATCATCCATAAAAGAGCAAGCTACATTTTTTATTTACAAGGTGTAATGTGGAATAACATTCATAGCATGATACTCACTACTCTTGACTACTTTTAAAAGGGCTACTTTTTACTAGTAGTATTTAGGACAGGTAGTTTTACTCTACTAGAACTAAATTTTTAACAAGTAACAGTACTCCTACTTGAGTATGCTTTTTCAGTACTCTTTCCATCACTGGTAATACTTTTTAGATGGTTGTTGTAACTGCATATTTTATCTCCCTCATCTGAACTTCAGCAACTGCAAAAGTAAGGTGCAGACATTCCAAAATAAGAGTCAATGTGTATTTCGAGTTTGTTTATAATTTAAGGTCACGCATTATACATACATTGTTGGTTACACAATAAACTGTATTTAATTTCATTCCCATTTAATTCATAGTCAGGAGGAAAGACTAAGAACAGTATTTGACACATATTATTCATTAAAGTTTCAAATAGTTAACTAAAACCGTAAAAAATAGTTAAAATTAAATAAATGTTAACTGAAATTAAAAAAGAAATCAACTTAAACTTATTTGAAGCTTTAGCTTAACCTGATATACTGTATTAACTAAAACCGAAATACAAAATTATAGAGATGTTTTAAAAAATAAGTTAAAGAAAAGTGAATTGAGCTCTCTTTTGTGTATTTTTGCACTTGAACGGTCAAAACACAATGATGTCAAAATGTCAGTTTTGACATGTATTCAGGTATAACAGTCTGTTATGTACTGCTTAAATGCTCAATTAATGCTAGATTTAGTCAACTAAAATCTTATATTTAGTCGACTAAAACTAGACTAAAACTAAAAAAACAATTCAGGTGACTAAATATGACAAACTTTTGAACAGTTGAATAAGTGGTTTAAAAAATGGATGAATCTAATTGTGTTGTGTTT
Organism: Pseudorasbora parva; assembly: GCF_024679245.1. Lineage (NCBI taxonomy): Eukaryota > Metazoa > Chordata > Actinopteri > Cypriniformes > Gobionidae > Pseudorasbora > Pseudorasbora parva. Next base: position 19,412,291 of record NC_090192.1, read on the forward strand.
ATCAACATTATGCCACACATACTGTCTGCTGATCTTAACTTATATTGAATATGGAATATTATTTTTTTAAATGCTTCTAAAGGGGAAAGCGCAATGTCTGCTAACACAAGTGTGTGACTGTTGTAACCAGGGCTGGGCCTTTTCTTGCCCTTTAATTTATAGAGCTCTGCTTATCAACTCTCGCTTTACTTTTCCACCCACTAATTTACCTAATTTCATGGTGGGATGCTTACCACAGACTCAGGGAGTTTTTTTTCCCCCTGTTCATTGCTTACGGCTGCATTTTACCTGAGCATGATGTTTGTTATGGGGCTGGAAGGAATACTAAATATTACTCTGGATAAATGAACTGCAATTGTGGCGACTTTTTAAACAGAAAGTAACCTAATGTGTATTTATAGAGAAGAGGTTTGATAAGTCTCATTTAGGGAGTCTGGCAATTGTTATTATTATTAGATCTTAAGATTTGTGGAAATGTTTTAAATGTGCATTTAAAAAGTACAATATTATGTTCAACCAATTAACCCCTTAAGTTTAACTGGCCCACCGGTGGGTCCAAAGCCATTAAATATTTTGTAATATTGTATTCTAAACCTAAACTAATCTTGACAAACTATATATCATTGGAGACCTTAGAGATTGTATTTTTCATATTTAACCACTGTTTTATATTTCAAATTATGTAGTGACAGTAATTCATTTATTTGTGACAAGAAAATGTAGCAAAAAAAAAAAAAGAAGCTAAATTCCTGTACAATGTGGTTTCAGTAGTGGTTGTTTTATTGCATATGGTCATATACATTTTTTATTGTCATATTTATGGTTTAAAAAAACAATTTACAACCTATCTAGAATGTTTTATTGCTGTTTGAAAAAATTTTTCGTCGTCCATTCAGTCGTCCAATCAGTCGTCCATTACAAATCATACAAGGAGCATGACTAGTACCTAGTGGACATTGTTGGCATAGCGACTAAAAATAATCATTTTTTGTGATGATAGTGTCAAATTTGGACTTATTTAGACTAAAGGCTTTTCATTTGACATGAAATTAAATTCAACACATATTTTATTTTATTTTTTAATAATAAATAATAAATATTAAATTACTTTTTTATTACAACAAACTTAAACACCTATAACTTTTTTATTTTAAATTAATCAACTTCTTTCACATGTATAAGAAACTTATTAGGTTCATATTCCAAACCATTCCAGAATTACATTCATTTGAATATGGACATCAAAAGGGGGGTGACACTTAAGGGGTTCAATTCTCTCTAATTAAGAAGTTAGCATTTAGCTGAATATATAATTGTCCTTTACTTATTTCAGTAATCATTTTTTTAATGTCTTTGCAATGTGAGCATCATAACAAAGAATGTACATTTTGTGCATTTTATTATAGGCCAGGCTTAAAATGTGACACTCAGTTTTATATATTATGTAACACGAATCTCTGGCTCTCCACCAAAGGGGTCGCTGGCCTCAGAAGGTTGAAATAATTTAAACATATACAACAAAGGGATGCTGCTTTTTGCAATTAAGTATGAGAAAATAAGAAAACATGTCAGGCACAAGTCAGGCCTTGCCAGGCCCGTTGCCACCAACAGTCAGACCAGACTCTAGCAGTATAATTACTCTAATTGTCTCAGCAATAAATCTGAAGCCAGACATGAAAGAATTCAGGGAACATCTTTAATTATACTCAGTGGGGACCAAATAAGCTCTCAGCAACTGAAAGATGTTTTATATAGAATTTATCTGGGGAGCGTTTGATTTTAAAATATCGGGAGGAACGCTTCAAAAATGGTGTCTCTTGAGTTTGTTGATGTGCCAAACGCTTAAGCCTCATTTCACTTCAGAAGACCTGTTAAAACAGTGGAAAACAAGGAGACTTCTCATGTCTTAATCATATCCATGCACAGGAAAGCTGCATTTGAAGCACCGGTGCAATATGTTGTTGTCATCAAGAATTTCAGTGCTCAACAAGTCAGGCGTCAGGAAACTGATCTTGAGGGTCTACCCCCCTCCCCCTTTTGACGGGACAAAAGAGTGTCTCTGGTGCAGGTGCAGTGTGCTGCTATTGTCTGTCTTCTGATTGCTCCCCCTCAGGGCCTGGGGAATCAGGAAGTGGGGTGAGTCCGAGGAGTGGGTGTTGACTGCCTGCCCATGGTAAATGCACACTGTTGTAGAAAAAGGAGACAGCGGGAGACAGAAGGGGCGAAGATTTTGCTTTGTTTTAAAACCTAGTGAGCTGCCTTGCTGTTAACTGAAACTGAACCTCATAAACTAAACTTTTAAACAGTATCAACTCTGTAGGTGAGTGCCATTTCTCAAAAGACGCAGCTTTCCCTACGTAGCAGATGGAGGGGGGGTTAAACATGTTAAATATTTTTTGAATCGCTGAAAATTCTGTGATGGGTTCACGGAAGTGATGCCTATGTAAGTCAATGACAGGCAGCATCCGTGGTCCACACACGGATTCCCAACACACATTTAATTATTTGCATTTGTAAAAGTAGACATGATTTTTATGAATATTTATAGCCTACTTTTATATTTCAGAGCAACTAACTCCACTCCTACCTTAAACCTACCCACTTATCAACAATATAAAACACATAACAGGCAAATAAATGCCGACTACAGTCACAGACAGTTATTTATTGGAAAAACGGACCAAAAACAGTAAAGAGTATTAACTCATGTTGCATTCCAAGTCTTCTGAAGTCATACAATATTTTCATGTGAAGAACAGAGTTGATCTTAATTTTTTAATCGTTGAAATGATGATCGCGCTCCACACACGCACTCATTCATATTTTGTATTCAAATGATACAAACGACTCTTCAGCATGACGCCATCGGTCACGAGACACACGAGAGCCAATGGCATTTTACAATCAAAGCTGACGTAATGACGCAATTGGTCACGAGACACACGAGAGCCAATGGCATTTTACAATCAAAGCTGACGTAATGACACAATTGGTCACGAGACACACGACAGCCAATGCTGTCAAAGCTGACGTGACGTTTCTTCCGGCGGCAATATTTGAAATGTATTAACATTCAGCGGATGGACTCGATGTTACTGATCGCTTTTGGGGATTTTCTTCACACAAATCAATCGTTTGGCCTCGGAACACTTGGAATATTTGTACTTTCTGAATAAATTGTGCCTGCCGTATCTGTGTATCTGCCTGTTATATCCTGATTTTTTATAATACACAAATGGGTAGGTTTAGGGAAGGGATTGAGTTAAGTGTTCAAATCGTGTCTAAGTATAAAAAGAAAATAAAAGTAAATCAAATTATGCTGACTGAATCAAACTGATGAATATAAGGCGTTGGAACAGGGAATCCGTGTGTGGACCACAGATGCTGCCTGTCATTGACTTAAATAGGCATCACTTCGGTGGACCCATCACGATTCCGTGAAACTACCACAGATTTTTGAGTTAAGGGTCCGTATTCATTTCATGGAATTCTTTGAGATCAGGTTGTTTAATTTGGTCCAGACCAAAAAAAAAAAAAAAAAACCTTTAGTCCATTTAGCGTTCAGATTGGCATTTTTATCATCAAACCTAAAGATATTGAACCTATTGGCATAAGGATATGTTCACAACCTGATTGGTCAACTTTGATAACGTATTGCCTATTTTGAGACGGAATGTACAGAACATCCAAAATAATGCTGTGCGCTGGAGCCTGGGATAAATTCGCTTGTTGTATGTGAGTAGCTTGAGATGGTATTTTGACCGGCTGAGAACTCATGAAGATCTTATAAAATGTGCAAAAGAGTCAAAACAGCGGCAGGAATCCCTCCTTCACACACACAAGCAGATATCTGCGGCAAGGAGATGACGTTATGATGCCTGTAGCAAACTGTGACTGTGATGACAATATCATGACTATGGCGAGGTATGCATAAGCATTCTGTCCTTTTTAGGATCTCATCTTTCTGTTTTTGGTCAGTGCCAAATAATCATACGAACCGCACCAGAGTTCATCTGGAAGGGGACCCAGATACTTGTTTGGTTTGCACCAGGGTTCGGATGGCAATGTTCACACATATTCAGATGAACTGCTCTAACAGGGCAATTGCACCAGGGCTCATTTAATCGAACCAAACATGCCACACCCTTAATCTACATTTTCTTTTGCTTTGTTCACCATCTTGGATTCTGTTTGGATCCCCTTAAAATGCTTGCTAGGTTTAGGAGCATGACATGTAATAGTGTGATTATGTTATATTGAGAGCCAAGAAATTTCTTTGTCATAAACAGTACAAGGCCTCTTGTATGAGTCTTTCTCAGCAGTGACATTTTTACCGTTGCTGTCAGAGCACCAAGGACAGGAAACAACAGAACACCCTTCTGCAGGCAGATGTTTCTTCCATTGGCCTCAGTAAATCCCTTTGGGCAAAGTAGCCAAGCTGTTTAGAAGGAAAATAGAGACCAGCATCCCAGCAAAAGAGGAAATGCCTTTTACTCGCAGTTGATCTTCTGAATTATCTGTGCAGCTGCAGCTGAGGTTGACACCATCCTGACCTGAGAAAAACTCTTGAAATGTCAATAAATGTCAAGTGCTTGATCCTGAAGCACGTTGACAGGGTATTATAAAAGGAAAAAGCATTTAAGCATCCTGCTAATCCCCTTTTGTTTCTGCATGTGGCGACAGTTTTGCCATGCTTAGAGTAGAGCAGCAATCACTTTGTGATGCATTGCATATTGTACAATATTGTGAATTTTGTAAAGTAAATGAAGGGAAAGCAACAAAAAATATTAAAGGCCTTCCTATTAATTTGAGCTTTAAAAAAAAAAAAAAAAAGTTTTTTTAACTTTTGTTTGGTCCTTCCTTCCTTCCTTCCTTCCTTCCTTCCTTCCTTCCTTCCTTCCTTCCTTCCTTCCTTCCTTCCTTCCTTCCTTCCTTCCTTCCTTCCTTCCTTCCTTCCTTCCTTCCTTCCTTCCTCCCTCCCTCCCTCCCTCCCTCCCTCCCTCCCTCCCTCCCTCCCTTCCTTCCTTCCTTCCTTCCTTCCTTCCTTCCTTCCTTCCTTCCTTCCTTCCTTCCTTCCTTCCTTCCTTCCTTCCTTCCTTCCTTCCTTCAACTTTCCCTTGAGCTTTTGATAGATAAAAGGTCATGGAAATATAAGAATATCCTGTAAGTGTCAGAGCTGAAAACTTCCTTGTTAGTCAGCGTTTATAGACACCAGGCCCAGAAAACAATCGATCTTAGAATATGCCTCTCCTTGACGTCATTGTGTGGCGAAACATGCCTCTACAGAACAATAAGCAAGCCTAATTCAGTAGCCCCTCCCACCGACTCATGGAGCCGTTCGGATGGCGCTAGCCAGCAGCAACATGCCGAAGAATTCCTCTATTCCTGGTTTTGGAAGAACACAGTCGCTGCATAAGCTTCCTTCAGATCCTAAAAGGAGCGTGTGGTTGAACTTTGCAGCTCAGGTGTGCAAGCCATTATATGCGTGTTCGCTTCATATCTCAGAGGAATCGTTTGTAAACAAGTCTCAGATCAACTGGTTTTGCAGACATATTGAGATTAAAACACAATGCTGTGCTTCTATATTGGATCCGACAGGAAGGGTGCAGTACAATTATGTGAGTAAAACATGTTTTTTTTTTAACATGTGATAGTATTGCATACAGATCGTTTTGATTATGTGTATGTGTCTAACAGAACCTACCTTACTTAGCACACTAATTCAGGCTGGAGAATACTTTATTTGTTGGTTCTTTGTGATTTGGGATCAGACTCGGAAAGCCCAACGTCCCGGGGCTAAGTGTTTTCCAGACAGGCTACCAAAACGTAAGCCTGTCGGCAGGCCGGTGAATCTAAAATAGTGAAATATAACATTCCTTTCTTTATCTACGATATTTGAAGGGCGCGCACGTGTGTGTGTGTGTGTGTGTGTGTGTGTGTGTGTGTGTGTGTGTGTGTGTGTGTGTGTGTGTGTGTGTGTGTGTGTGTGTGTGTGTGTGTGTGTGTGGTTCACGCTTATATCCACCGATTGGAAGGGCCAAGTAATACAGAAATACTATTCCAATCAATAGTGGGTGGATAAGAAATAAATCATTGTGTTTGTTTGATAAAGAAGTTTACGAGCTCTCTGAGAGTAGAATTATTCTGGTTGCTGCATTCAAAACAATCCCTCTTACATGTGAACTGACAGGGGAATTGAAGCTCATTAAATATGCAAATCTTAACCAATCCTAACCATGCGCTTTTACTTCCTATCTACTCTGCGGCATGCCCAACAAAACCGAGTTTTTCTTGAGAGAGCCTCAAAACCAGTGTAGAAAATAGCCTATTAGTTATTAGTTATGTTTTTTAATGTAAAAACCACACGGACATCATTAGTTGTGCTCAGACAACAGTATAAAAAAATAAAAACAAGCCAGTTCATGACACCTTTAACCTCTTCAATAGCGCCTTGTGTCTTTTGCAGCGTCTTGCGCATGACACAGCATTCTAAAAATGTGACACTTAAAAGAAGTTGAATTTTCCACTCTCCTGTGTCTCGTGTTTTTAAAAGCAAAGATGCATTAAGTGTGAACTGGCACTTATAAATATATTTTGGGGGATAAAGAAAACATTTAATGAATAGTATAAATCATTTGCTAAGTATGTTGCTTCAAAAAATATTAAAAAATGTTTTGTTGTTGAGTCCTAATTCCCAGCGAGAAGTCTAGTATGTGTATTTTCATGTTCTGTATCTGAGCCAAATCTGGCTCTTAACAGCATCCCTCTATTCTCCACACCCATTCTCTCTTCCCGCCCAGAGGGATATCACTGCCTTCAGAATGACCATCCCCTCCGGAGAGGTTTTTTCTTCTCTTTCACTCCCGTGTCCCACTCGTCCGCGTCTGTCTCGATCTTTCTCGCTGTCTTTCTGCCCTCACGCTGCGCTCTGGCCTCGGATCCTGTCCATTAAGCTGTTTCCAGCAGCTTTATAATATGAAGAAATGGAGTGCCCTCGGCACCCTGACATTCTGGCTGTGTCATCATTAACCTGCCCGTCTGTGTATCTGCCCTCTACGGGGCTTGCATTTGCTGCATGGCTGAGGTGGGCGCTGGAATGGCACAAATTATGTGCTTTTTATTAGACGTTGGGGTTATCCTATTAAAGGGAAGGTAGAGTGGGGTGGATATGATATTCAGTGTAAAGCCCTAAAAAGCTCTCTGAATGGCGTCTAGAGATAATCCCTACCTTCACAACACAGGCGTGCACTTTTCTAAGCCATTTTCCCATGCACTTATACACATTCATCCAAAAGCACTCCTAAACTGCTCACTGAATGCATAGTGATAAAGAGAATAATTATTGCTATTATAGCTAAACACTGAGATTTTGTCAGTTCACATATTTTAGTAATCATTTTATTATTTTATTTTATTTTAAAGTGCCCCATTATTCTTTTTTGAATATTACATTTCATCCGGTGTTTAATAGCTGTTTGTGAATGTAAAAGTTCTGCAAAGTTTTAAAGGTCAAAGTGCACAATAAATAAAGTAATTGTCTCCTAAAAGAAAGAATCAATTTTACACTGCTGAAATGAGTCATCAATTCCAGTCTCATTTCCTGTTACATGCCTACGTAAAAATGTAACAAATGTGTATAATGCTAGCCTATGGGCTTCATTTGCTGCCTGCAAGCAGCTACTTTGACCTGCCCTCAAACCCTATAACACTAACTATAGTTGTAGCTGAGAGTTTGGTTTGTGTTTGGTTTGTGAAGACACTGTTTTCAGCGCTGCAAATCCACTTTGCATGCATTTCGAAAGGGATGAGGACTTGCACTGGAATTGATCCTGAATAAAACAACGGCATCATTATGTTCATATCACTGTGTATACACAATGATGTTTTGAAAAATTAGGTGATGTGCAATGTATATTATGGGAAAATTATGTTTTTTGACCTTGGATGTATGTAAGCCTAATGTTGGAGACCTCCAAAACAAAACTAGGAACCTTTAAAATGATAGCCTGAATGCCAGCCGAACTCAGCCCCACCCACAACATCTCTGGGAAAAAACAAATTTGGGGGGTAAAATTTCTGTTATTTTTGCAAGGTTGCCTGCTAAAATTTGCATTCCTGGATCTATATATCACATACGGACATGGAAAACAACCCGAGGGAATACCACAGACTTGGCAACACAGTGCAGTTGAGTTCTGTTGACATTTGTCAACTAACGTTATGCGTCGCATCGTTACTCTGATTGGTTTTAGGTCTATCCAATTAAGGTCTTTCCTGGTTTGGTTGATACGCCCCATAATTATAGCCTAATGGAGCAGTTTCAGACTCATATTCTGACTAGAATTGAGTATGATGACATCAGGCTATTTAAATGGCATAATAGGGGCACTTTAAAGGGATAGTTCACTTTGAAATTAAATTTTGATATGTTTTAGCTTACCTCATGGGCATCCGAGATGTAGGAGTATTTGTTTCCCCAGTAGTTTCAATTTCAACACAGAGAAGTCCAAATTAAACAATCCCCCATCGTAAGTACACACTGATGGCCTAAGACACGAAAGGAGTGGTTTGTGTGAGAAAACGAACAGTATTGAAACATGCACGCTCGCCCTTGGATCAGTCTGACGTAGTGGTGTACAAGAGGTAAAAACTATATAAATACTGTCTTAGGGTGCGTTCACACTTTGGTCCACACCGGACCAAAAAACAAAAACAAACATAATAGTCCTGGTCCGCTTAGCGTTCACACTGGCATTTTTAACAGCGAACCTAAAGTTACCGAACCAAAGGCATAGGGAGACGCTCACAACCTGATTGGTCGGCTTATATGACGTAGGAGCTCGCTTACCGAACATTCAAAACAATGCTGTGTGCGGATTACACGCGCGGGCATTTTATGCGTGTACATGGTATTATTTTTTACCAGAGAACTCATGAAGAGCTCATGAAATGTTCAAAACATTCAAAACAACGCGGTGTGCTGGATTAAACGCGATAATTTTATGCGTGTAACACATTTGGCATTATTTCTTACCAGAGAACTCATGAAGAGCTCATGAAATGTTCAAAACAACGCTGTGTGCTGGATTAAACGCGATCATTTTATGCTTTTACATGTGGCATTATTTTTACCCGCTGAGAACTCATGAAGAGCTCATAAAATGTTCAAAACATTCAAAACAGCAGCAGGATTTCCTCCGTTGTGCAGAACAGAGACGGCCGCTGTCGTCTGCACCTGCTAATAATGGGAAACACAGGTCCTCTGATGAGAAGAGCCAGGTATGCTTTTTGTGTGTTTTTTCTAGCATTTTCGAAACATGCTCGTCTGACCAAATATTCATTAGGCACTTCCTCGTTGCTCCACGTTTGCCCTCTAATGTTAAAGTTACTCATTTTGGATACACCGATCTTTCCGCGTCGTCAAATCAGCTGCATTATGCGTCGCATCTTGTGACATTACGTCCTGTTTTTGGTCCGTTTACATGTCTTTGGTCCGTTTTGCGTTCATATATTAATCGAACCGCACCAGAGTTCGTTTGGAAGCGGACCGAGACCCATCTTTTTAGCGGTCTCGGTCCGCTTGTTTGGTGCGCTCCAGGGTTCGGATGGCAGCATTCACATATGTTCAAATGAACCGCACTAACCGAGCAATCACACCAGGGTTCGTTTTAATCGAACCAAACATGACAAGTGTGAACATACCCTTAGTGTCTTAGGCCATCAGTGTGTACTTACGATGGGGGATTGTTTAATTTGGACTTCTCTGTGTATGCTCTTTGAGGTGGTGACCATAGACCTGCATTATGTGAGGCACAGACAAGAACGGTTTGACCTAAAATGATCAAAAATTGAAAATACTGGGGAAACAAATACTCCTACATCTCGGATGCCCATGAGGTAAGCTAAAACATATAAAAATGTAATTTCAAAGTGAACTATCCCTTTAAGATAATTTGCTGGTTTTGATTTGTTTTGTTTTCAAGACTTGAGGACAGATGTCTTGTGCAAAAGACTGGAGAGACAAAAAAGTTATTGGATTGTACTGGAATTCCAGTCGGAATTGTATTACTCCATTAAACAGAGCTAAGGGTCGCTCAAAACAACCAAAATAGCCATAATGTTCAAATACATGAACGCAGTGTTGAGATTGTGTACTAATTTCTAGAGCTATCTGCAGAATTCTGCAGGCACAGATTCAGTGTGGGACTAGTTATCGTAAAATGTCTAGTTGACTCATCCTGTGCTGTAAATAATCGACCTTTAAATGCACACATACACACAACACACACAGCAGCTTATGACCATTAGGCTGTTGGAATGCTAGACATTCCTGGTAATGCCCCTTAAGAGAGGAAGGGGAATATGGAATATAAATTATGTAAAGCCTTCTCCCGAGATGCTCTGTCATCCCGCTGTTTCGCCTTTGACTGCGTTGCAGCAAACTCTTGTGTTGTTTTCCCGTCAGAAGATAACACCCATTGCTGCGGACTGATATTCGCCTCAGTAAAAGGCTTTTCTACTGTAAGACAGGCTGATGTGGTAGCTTGTATTTAACAATAAAGCAAACGTCCCCTTGTAAAGTGTTGGTCATCCCCTGTGCAGTTATTCTGCTGTTCCCCGGGTTAGCATTAGCATTGTTTTCCTGCGGTTGAAGAATTGCCTTTGTTTTCTCAGCTGCAGGCTTTAGTCTGAGGAGAGACAATTAAGGTGTGCTACGTGCATTGAGAGCCAAATCCAAAATGGAGGACTCAGCCTGACTAATTAGAGCTAATTGCTGTATAGGCAAAGCAATTTGCTTGTTTTCTCTTCTGTACGGTAAGTCATACATCTAAACACACGGCTTTCCTTTCAGAGCTTTAAGTACACCATGCTAACATATGAGTGTTTTAGAGGCAACAGTGATTAAAGGGCTTGTTGAGAAGGTGTTGTATTGTATGATTCTTACATTTGGTTTTGTTTTAAAACAGTGACATTTTAAATGCAGCATGCAATCGCTCATTTTCTGTCCTGACTAATGAAATGCTCATCCCCCTTTAAAAAAATAGGATAAGGTTATGTCAGATCCATGAACAATGATTTGCTATTTGCAGGTTTTATATTTTATTTGTTATATTTAATTTTGTTAATTTTTATTTTATTATTTTAATTTAAAAAAGCAAAAATGTGTGCAGTTTTTTTGTTCCTTTTGTTTTTCCTATAGTATTACAGCCATCCAATGTCGAGGTTGTCATTCTGTACTGTAAATCAATAAAGAGAATAAAAAATGCCTCTTTGTGTGGGGGATAGCATATAGATGACTTCAAAGATAAAATCTAAAAGCCATAAAACTCAAATTTTTGACTTCATGGAGCCTGTAAAACTGTGTAGAAAAGAAGAAAATAAAGAGAATGGATTTACACAAGGTTGCAAGATACTAGTCAACCGTTAAAGTGCCTTGAAAAATGTTGAAAAACAAATGATATTTTTATTGAGATCTTTGTATGATGGGAATCACAATAACCTCATTATACTTGCTTTCAACAGAAAGCTAAATCTCGGATGGTGCATTTAACATTGACCTCGTCAGGGCTTTGTTCTATTTTTATAAGCAATGAAAAGGACATGTTTGCCTAGAAAAGCATAGCTGAGCACCGGAAATCAATGAGAAATACTCACCGATCCCATGGGTCAGTTGTAATTATAAATGATAATGGCAGATGTTTTCTTGCTGCTGGAAAGCAGCGGCTGAGATGGAGCAGTCAATTCCAATTACATGAAGGTGCTTGGAACTCCAGTACTACGCAAACTTGACATGACCCATAAGCAGAGTCGTAAATTACCCGGGGCATGGGGCAAAAATGCCACCAAAATGTCCCTATTAGGGGTCCCTATTGGAATATTATGTTTGGCGATACTGTATAGATTCTCAAAAACACTGTATTAATAATTATTTATTTGTTTACATCCAAGATTTGTGTCAGTGGCTTTGTGTTTGGTTTAAACCCGACTGCCAGATGGCAGTGTTATCTCAGAGCGCAAACTGTGATGCGGAGGGGAGTAGCGTTAGCGTTAGCATTAGCAAACCCAGCTCACAAGACGATAGAATTATACCGGCTCCCATCGCGGTGTACAGAGCTGAAGTGTGGACTTATTTTGGCTTCCACTATAAAGAAACCAAGATATGCTAAAATCCAATACTCAGGAAACACATTGAATCTGAGAGCTCACTTAACATCCCGACACCATCCGCGCTGCTGAGAGTGCCACTTCAATAAAATAAACCGTGTCAAGTAGTCATGGAGTCTTTTGTTAAATAGTTGAGAAATTACAAAGTACTATACTGTAAACCTTTAAAGAAGGATCCAAGAGTGTATATATATATATATATATATATATATACGTTTTTACTTAGGTTTTATGCATATGGTGGTGTGTTCTTTATGACAGTTTTTCTAAAATTAGATTGTGTTCCTAAAAACATGAAGAATTATGGCAATATATCGCCTTGGTACTATCGCAATATATTGTATCGTTGCCCCTCTTTTGTGATTATGTTTTGCAGCCAAACTCGTGGAGGCGTGCAGTGGGCGGAGATAAAGAGTCTCAAGCACACACGTAGCCGTGGTTTTGCTCTGGCTGATGTGTGCATGCACTCATTCGAGGAATTCCGCCCTTTATGAAGTCATACAGGGCCATACTCGAAAAGACTTTACAAACCTTGTTTAAATCCTGAAGGAGTGTATTTGGCGCAGAAATACTCTGTCGTACACAGGCCCGGTTCTACGGGGGTGCTAGAGGGTGCTAAGCACCCTCAAACGCAAGCAAAAGCACCCTCAGTTAACACCGTAATAATATTGGTGAAACAGATTTGGCAGATTTTCACATTTGTGTCCGAACTCTGGAGAGCGTCAAATGCATCTATTTGCAGCGTGTTTTTGCAGCTGTGAGTGGTGTAGCCAATCACAGACTCAGCACTGAGTGATGCAGCACATCACAGGTAGTTGTTGATCTCTAGAACGCGATAAGAATCTCACCACTCAAAATTGCAGAGCTCTCATTCAATGCAGAGTTATTGCAGGCTTGCGAAACCTCTTAATAACAAACAAAGTCAAGCCACTATGTAAGTAAGAGATTTATTGTATCTGCAACTGCATTTTTATACGAAGCTTTGAGATCACGATGAACTGACAAAGCAACAGCATTGTAGTGATCGTAGCGATCTTGGCTCTTTTGAGGCTACAGTCATTCATTGACAAAATCGACGGCCAATATTGCTTGCTGCAAAGTTTTGGAATTGACATCTAAATGTACATGACACTCTGCACGAGACAGAAATATCCCCCTGAGACCCAGAATAGAGGTTTGGCATCAGTAGAGGACATTATTTAGCGAATTTCTCTAACAACACACAGTTTTAAGTATTCTTATACAACATTCTTATGAAAATATTATTACATGTCTTGGTACATTACATATAGTCCCAAAACACATCAAAAATGCAAATTAGAAAGGAAATGGCATTTATGGCCATGTTCACACATTGCATTAAGTAAAATGGTAGCCTATATCAAAGTATTCTATATCTTTCATAACATTGAGAATCATCTTTATACAAAGTTTGGGTAAAATAAATGGTTTGGATGAATGAAAAAAAAATCCCATTGTTTGTCTTTTTATGTCTTTTAATTTCCTCAATAAAGGGGTTCTGGTGTCCTCTGTATAGTAGAATATATTGCATATAACATAGGAATTAAAAAAAATATCTAAATTCACATAACCTTTTTTTGGTTCTCAGGAAGATGACATGTTAGAATATTAGTAACACATTAAAGTAAATGGCCTGTAAATAAATGATCATAAAGTTCTCACGTTACACCGCTATGGTGGAGCCATTGCTTAGAGCACCTTCAGTAATTTCGGAAGCACCCTCACTAAACTAAGAACTTAGTTTAGACACCAGTGATAAAGACTGTTGTTTAGTGAAGTCTCACCTGAAGTCTGCACTCTTGCGGATTCTCTCCTCATAAGTAATGAAGTGCAGATACGATATAAAGGACATTAGTTTCGCAGTGTAAATAACTTCAGTGATTATACTGGAAATCATAGGCCGCTTCAGTGATGGGGAATGTTCTTTGCTTGCTTTCTGTATATAATTCATATATTCCTGTTTTTAAATGTTACTATTTATATTCTTCACATCGGCTATATGCATGCAGTTTGTCATGTAAATACATGTAAATAAACATGCCATGCCATGTCAGATGCAGATTCTGTTCCACCTTTGCACTGTACTGATGACTTTGGGTGATGTTGTTAAAATTGTATTGATGTCTATAGTATTCTGATTGATGGAAGTAGTATTTGGAGTATTATTATTATTAACCAATTAAATAATACAGGTGAAAACAGTAGTATCGCATCACTGCATGTTTAACCATATAGTTGGCGGCTGTTTGATGTTGAAACTTTATTGGTCATTTTGACAGATGTATTGGCAGTGTGATTCATCGATTTGAATCCCTTGTTGTCAGCTGGTTTATGACTGTTATTCTTGGTTAACGTTTACTGTCACGTTTGATTTTAGGTCATTACAAATCATGTGTCCCATCTCACCATTTCGTCATTAACCCACCCTGAGGTTTTTTACGACCGAGCAGAAAGTGATAAAGCTCGGTAATAGAGACTGACAGGGTCACAGCCTTGATCATGGATACATAGCTCTATTTCACAGTGTACGCTGCCAGAATTCACCTCTCACATCAGAGGTACCTGGGGGCGGCATTCATGGCCGAACGGCCCATAGACCTGCTATTAAATGATACACGTTTATGTTTGAATGACCAAAATAAATGTATAAAGGAGTGAGAGTTTTGATTCAGTGAGGTCGGCCAGCCAATGAGAGAGGGATTCCCGTCAGCGAGAGAGGAGACGAGCAGACCTGCAGGGCAGAGATAGGAGCCATTTGTCTCTGGATGTTAGGCCTGTGTGGATCATGGCGTTTCAGTACGCTGTCTCTCAAGGCAGCGTGTGAAATAGGAAATCATATTTTTAAGCCTGTTTTTAAAAGGCTTTAATTAACTTGGACATCTTAAATTTGAGGAACAAGAGAACATTCTGAGAGTTTCTAAGACATCCAGTGAGAGGGTTTGTGATCCAGTGAGGGTTAATGTGTATTGCTGCAGTAATTCTAGAGCCTTATGATAATATAAATAAATCGTATTAATGAATAAAAATACAAAAAAATTAGAGAAAAATAAATGAACAGTAGTAAAGTATTATCATGGATTATAATAATACAGTACAGTCAATACATTGTTGTTGTTTTTTATTTAATATTTAACATGCGTTTAGTTCTTCGTTAGGTAATAGTAATAATTTAATCTTCCGTCATAGTAAATGATAATGATGATAATAATAATCCTGACAACATTTTTATTATATTTTAACTTGTATCTAGTTTCTCTATTAGGTTTGCTTTTATTTTTTATTATTTATGTTTTATTATTTTAATAATTAGCAAAAAATGTACTTACGTATATCTGTTTTGTTTTTATTTTATTTTACATACATTTGGGTCATCTTTGACTATTTGTATTGACCCATGAAATTGTCATATTAAAGTCTTAAAAGAACACTCCACTTTTTTGAAAATAGGCTCATTTTCCAAGTCCCTTAGTGTTAAACAGTTGAGATTTACCATTTTTGAAACCATTCAACCGATCTCTGTATCTGGCGGTAGCACTTTTCGCATAGCTTAGCATACATCATTGAATCATATTAGTCCACTAGCATTGCTCTCAAAAATGACCAAATACTTTATTTTTTCAAAGATAATATTTTTCCTATTTAAAACTTGACTATTCTGTAGTTACATCATGTACTAAGACCAACAGAAAATCAAAAGTTTAGATTTTTATGCCGATATAGATATGAACTATATTCTGATTCCTGCCTAGTAATCATGGCACTTTGCGGTCGTACCATGGGTTCAGCGGCACGATGATATTACGCACCGCCTGACAGTAGTCCTCAGATAGGTAACTTCCAATGGGACTGTCACTAAGTTTGTGCCGTTGCAGATAATGCAGAGTTGCAGCCGGCAAATTATGTAATGGATTTACTGTGCCATGTATTGTTTAACCATGGTTCTGTGTGTAGTAAAGAGCTGTGATAGTGAGTCGAAGCTATACTACCATTGTGTTTCACAGAATACCAACGAAAATCAAGTAAGGAAAGAATCAGTGGTTGACTGCTCTGAACCATAGATGTCAAAACACTGGTAGATTCAAACAAGAAACTGCGTGTTTGCTCAAAGCATTTGGGACCAGATGACTATTTGGAAAACATGGACAGTGATATCCTTTAGTACGTCATCTAAATGATACGGCCAGACAGTATTATCCCCCATGGCTGTAAGTATAACTCTTTTTTTTGTTAGCTTGAACGACCAGATTGAAAAGCACTGCTGTTGTCTTTAGCTAACGTTACCTGTGAATGCAATCACTAAGCGTGGGGGTTTGCGCGGCCATTTGGTTTATACAGTATATAACGTTAGTAGTTTTGTTGTAGAGTTCTGGTGAGGTATAGTTTGATTAAAATAGAATGTGGAATTGTTATCTACACTATATTGTTTATCTACACAGTTTCTATGGTACGAAATACTACGTTAATGATGTTACGTTCTGTGCCAAGGCTTCGGAGCGTGTCTCTTGCATTGAAAATTATTTGGCGGCCACCAAAAAAAACATTTGGCCCATCAAAGCCTTATTTGATCTGTTTTTTTTTTGTGTGTGATTTATGAGTGAGATGACAGGGCGCATGTTAGTGACATAGAGAAACAACGGATCGCGCGCACTCTCTCTGTCTTCATAATAAGCAGCACCGCCGTCTCAGCATATTTCATTAACATATTACGTTAGTCAAAATCAAAAGGTCGGCAGACTGAAACCATGTCGGACCATTTTTCCTTGAATTGTGACTCTTCGCTGACTCACCAGTTTGAATCTCGTCTCCTCGTCCCTTCTGCCCCAATCTGCTCAGCCACACTTTCTCTTTCACATTTCAAAAGCTCGTCTTCAGTGTAACAACAGGTTCAAATATACGGTTCGGGATCCGCACCAAAGTAAATATCTTCTGAATCGTCTCTCACAAACTTCTCCATGGCTACAAGGCATGCTCTCTGTGCAAGCAGATCGTCACGCTGGTTATATTGATGGAAATTTGCCTATTTTCAGGCACTGTGTAATATCATTGCGCCGCTGCACCCATGACGGCCGCAAAGTTCTACGCAGGACTGAGAAAATAGTTCCTAGCTATAACGGTTTAAAAAAATAGCAACCTTTTATTATTCGTTGTTCTTAGTACACAATGTAACTATAGAAGAGTCAAGTTTTAAATGGGAAAAATATTGAAAGCCTTTGGTCATTTTTTGAGCACTGATGCTGATGGTCTAATATAATTCAATGATGTATGCTAAGCTATGCTAAAAGTACAACCGGCAGATACAGAGATCGGCTAAATGGATTCAAAAACGGTAAAACTCAGCTGTTTAACTCTAAGGGATTTGGAAAATAAGCCTATTTTCAAAAAAAGTGGAGTGTTCCTTTAAGGAACAGTATATATCACAGTACATCAGAATATTATTGCACCTCAAAACATCACTAATCACTAAATGCATCATATTGTTGGCCAGATATTGTATAGTGGTAATCTAGGTGATTTCCAACTCCACTTTGAGATGTGTGATAGCAAGTGGCAGCCCCTTCAACATCTGAAAGCTCAGATCGAACCACAACAAGGCTGAGAGCACACCGTCCACACACTTCACACTTTAACCTGATAGCACAGCCATCACCTCCACTTGTCAGAGAGGAGATGTGCTGTTGCTCGTGTGTGTGCGTGCATGTGGGGGATGTTATCCAAGACGTGCTATCATACAGGGAAGCCTGTCAGCCCAGGCCAGTAAATCTGTCAGAGATTATGTGCAGATGATGGATTCCTCTTTATGGCCTGTTGATCTGGCTGGAATATTTACACGATGCCATTACAGGGATGATGCGCATGAGAGGCTGATGCTGTGGTCGCGCTTATTTAGGCCTGCCTTTCTGTCAGCTTAGTGTGTCCTCTCTTTTATTTTTCTCTCTCTCTTTCTCTCTCTCTTCATCAGCCCCCAGCTTTTCCACTCTGACTCTGTGTGTGTGTGTTTGTGTGTGTGTGTGTGTGTGTGTGTGTGTGTGTGTGTGTGTGTGTGTGTGTGTGTGTGTGTGTGTGTGTGTGTGTGTGTGTGTGTGTGTGTGTGTGTGTGTGTGTTTCCTGTGAGCGCCTGGGTTTTCTTTGCAGTCAAGATCTGTTAGTCCATTGTCATCTCAAAAGTCTCATGTTCAGTGATTGTGAGAGCACTCAATGCTTATCTCAGAAACACAATACAAGCGCAAAGGATCTTTCATTATTTTCGGCCTAGCCAAGTTTCTCAGATTTTTTTTTTTTTTTTTGCTCTGTACAAAAAGAACTGCTCCTGCTCCTTGTTTTAGTTTTAGTTTTTTGGTGTTGTGGGTTGTAGTCTCGTATTCACGTCAAGCCGTGCATTTATGCTGGACTTAAAGAAAACAGCTGGCTCACAGATCCGTATCTGATGCCCTTGAGCACAGCTGTGAATGTGAGAAAAGAGAGAGAGGCGAAATGCAAACATTACACTTGAAGATGAAGTGTATTTTTTTTCTGTTAAAAGTCAGATTCTAGATTAACCCTGTAAAGCCTGACATGCTATTATATATATAATAGTAATAGTCAGAAAAATATACTTTTTGAAATCAAACAAGTTTATTGAACTTTTAGAGAAAATTTTATCTTTATCTTTTATTTTAAAGCATGGCTATGGGAAGAAGGCAAGCCGGCGGAGACAGTGTGATGCTTTGGCCAAAGTTCTTCTGGGAAACCTTGGGTCCTGCTGTCCATGTGGATGTTACTTTGACAAGTACCACCTACCTAATCATTGTTGCAGGCCATGTGCACCCTTTAATGGAAATGTTATTCCCTGGTGGCTTTGGCCTCTTTCCGCAGGATAATGCACCCTTAGACAAAGCAAAAATGGTCCAGGAATGGTTTGAGGAGAACAACGAGTCTGAGGTGTTGACTTGGCCAAAATCCCCAGATCTCAATCCAATCGAGCATCTGTGGGATGTGCTGAACAAACAAGTCCGATTCATGGAGGCCCTACCTCGCAACTTTCAGGACTTAAATGATCTGCTGCTAACATCTTTGTGCCAGATACCACAGCACACCTTCAAGGTTCTAGTGGAGTCCATGCCTGGACGGGTCAGGGCTGTTTTGGCAGCAAAAAGGGAACCAACACGATAATAGGAAGGTGGCAGTGTTTTAGATGTACATTTGATTATTTAATTTCTGTTAAAGGGGGGGTGAAATGCTGTTTCATGCGTACTGAGCTTTTTACACTGTTAAAGACTTGGATTCCCATCCTAAACATAGACAAAGTTTCAAAAACTAAGTTGGACGTTTGATAGAGTATTTCTGTGTTAAAAATACTCCTTCCGGTTTCTCACAAGTTTCTGAGAGTTTTTTCCGAGTATGGGTCCGCTTGACGTCGACAGAGCGTAAGGTCCTTGTATGGGTCGTACGGGCTCTTCTCCCAGAAGGGTGCGCGCGCGTGTGTGACTAGAGCGAGAGAGGAAATGCACGCCCATAAACACTGCTCTCAGGTGCAGATTTATGGTCACGCCGCGCTCCACTTTATTCCTGTGGGTGACATCAAGCGACTTCAACGCTTCAGCACAGCATTCCGGGAAGGCAGCGCTGCATTTGAACCCATTTGAACGCAGAAATGACGGGAAGCTTCACAACATCGCTTCAGTCGCGTCGCAAAAGTGGATCTCCACGGTCACTGCTGAATATACTGCCAATATAGGTGTCAGTTTGTTTATTGTAAAACCACACAACATAAACCTAGCGTTCTCACAAAGCGTGCTTCGTCATTCAAATACGCTAACGGTTACTCCATTGTTGTTCTATGTATAACGTTTCACTAGTCTGACGTGCAAAACCGTTTGCTTGCTACTGCTAAGGTTTAGTCGCATACAATAGTCCATAAACCAAATCATGTCCTCATAAACTGCGAGTAAAGACACACAAATGTTGACAGGTCACTAAATACAGTACATACCGCAGAGACGGATGTCCTGCTGTTGCTGTTTCACCTGTTCAATTTATTTCAGCCTCCGGATCTGATTCTGGATCATATATGTATTAGTTGTATCTGATTTAGGGTAGCGTTTTCTTCTCCACGCTTGAGGATGTCAGCTTTCAGAAGCTCTCGTGCAGTAGCTGTGTGCTTGTCATTCTTTAGCTCCGCCCACACGATACGCCTCCAAGGCGCTCGTTTTTTTCCGGAAAGACTCGCTACAGCCTACAGTCCTCTCTTGTCGCTTATCTATTTTCTAGAAATACCTGATATTAACCTGACTTTTAATTAATTAATTGGTGTTAGAAATAGCTCATATGAAAAGCTAAAACCCTCCCAAATGATGTTTAATGCACTGAAATAAATAATTTTCACAGAAAAAATATTTATTATTTAATCAAGACAGAAAGGTCAAATTTGGGCAAGACAAAAGTTTTGTCGCCTATACAGAAATTGAACAAACTTTACTGCAAATACAAAAATATGTCAGCAAATTAAGTTGTGGTGCTGTGAGATTCAAATTTAATATCTTGTATGACTTCCATGAGCTTGAAGGACTGCATCCATGCGGTTTGGCAAGGATTCATACAATTTATTGATGAAGTCATCAGGAATAGCTAAGAAAGCAGTCTTGCATGCCTCCCAGAGTTCATCAATATTCTTTGGTTTCGTCTTCCATGCGTTCTCTTTCATCCTACCCCACATATGCTCAATGATGTTCATGTCTGGTGACTGGGCTGGCCAATCCTGGAGCATCTTGATCTTCTTCGCCTTGAGGAACTTTGATGTGGAGATGGAAGTATGCGATGGAGCACCGTCCTGCTGCAGAATTTGGCCTCTTTTATGGTTGGGAATATAAGACGTAGCTAAGATTTCTTGGTATTTTAGACTATTGATGTTGCCTTCCACCCTGCAGATCTCTCGCACACCCCCATACTGGATGTAACCCCAGACCATGATTTTTCCGCCACCAAACTTCACTGTTTTCTGGGTGAATCTCGGATCCATTCGGGCACCAGTAGGTCTCCTGCAATATTTGCGGCGACTGTGGTGTAATTCAACAGAATATTCATCTGAAAAATCCACCTTCTGCCACTTTTCCTGCGTCCTTTTAGCAGGCTGTGGGCCTTGGCAAATGCCACACGGTTTTTCAATTGTCTTTTGCTTAGTGCTGGCTTCTGGGCACTGATTCGACCATGGAGGCCATTTCGAGACAGAATCCGACAAACTTTTCTGGTTGACACAGGGACTTCAGGTGACCAGGTCTTGTGGAGCTCTGCTGCAGTGGAAAATGGGCTGGCCTTGGATTTTTGAGCCAACAAACGGTCCTCTCGAGCAGTTGTCTTGCGGGGTCTGCCTGACCTGGGCTTGTCAAAAACGTCTCCAGTCTCTTCAAATCTTTTTTTTATCCTCTGTACTTGACGCTGAGACACATTGAAGGTGTCTGCCACATCAGCAGTGGATCTGGTCTTCAGCCTCTTGATAATCAAAACTTTAGTCTCTGGGTGAATCTTAGGCATGTTTGCAGAGGTCTAGTTGCAGTTGATGTGAAGGTCTAGCGTACTGGGGTTCTTTTTAAACACACTTGAGACCTAATTGATCCATTATTAGTCACAGGTGAAGCTCATATGACAAGGTGACAACACTTATGTCTTTGCAAAAATTGACTCAATGGGCTTTACCAAGCTGTGAATATTAGAATACTTTTTGAAAGTTTAGTTTTTCACTGAAACATTATCACAAAAGCTGGTGGGATTAAAATGAGCCATTTCTTGTAAACAAATCTTGATAAGAAATAGGGGTGTCAACAATAATCGATTCGGCGATGCAACGCAATGCGGGGCATGAACGATTCAGCATCGATGCGGCAAAGTGCCATAATCGATTATGTCACTGTTTATTTTCTGGCGGACGATAAATTTGTGAAGTTTCAAATACTTCCGGTTCCGGGAGAATAACAACAACAACAAGGAAGATGGCTGAGGCGGAGGGAGATGACCGCGATAGACGGGTTATTAAAAACGACCCGAGGTGTGTAGGATTGTACGTATATATTTTTTGCACAATAATAAATTAATCTACTATAATGACGAAATATGGCGCAATTCACCTTTATTCCACAAGGTGGCAATGTCTGATACCCAATGATGAAGTGACGTTTCACTCATAGTTACCTCTGACAGAAAACGAAACAATAATTATAATCTGCAAAACTTGAAATGGGTTAGTGATTTACTTCAGAGAGCAAGTACTAAACACAATCATATGTTAGTGTCACTGTCTCTTGATGATGGATGTGGTCAAGAAGCTGTCAGTGATCAAAATATTGATTTTGAAGACATTGAAAATGAGTTTGGAGAATATGCTGGATATCGCGAATATGAGGCAGATGCTGAATATACTGGTAAACGAGCTCTGACGAGGACAGATGAATATGGTATTAAAAATCTGCTCAAACTGAATCCTTCCAAGCTCCAAAAGGTAACGAAATAGGTTTTATTTTATTCTTCTGTAGCTGTTACTCAAACATCAGGAGTTTTATATATTATCACGACAGGTAGAGGTCTATCCATGTTAAATATAGATCCGGGTCGCTAACGACCCGAATATGTAAGAATGTTTGGTGAAACAGTCATGCATTTAAGGGTTAATTGCATTTTATTTAATTTTATTTAATTACATTTTATTTTATTTAATAACTTTTATGTCAAAGATACAGGAGACACATAGCAGCCAATACAATCTGTTGTTTAATATCTGCTTGTATTGCCTCATGACTGATGAAAAATTAGCTTTGTGTGCAGTAGAATTTTGATGCATCACAATGCATCGTAGAATCGAATTTAATCGAATCGTTACCTGGTGAATCGTAATCGAATCGAATCGTGAAGGCAGTGCCAATGCACACCCCTAATAAGAAATATATTTCAGCGGCACTTTAGGTCAATTTGTACACAAGCGACAAGACTTTTGTCAGGGACTGTATATGTCTTTTATACATATAAAAAAATTAAAGACTTTTCGGAGATATGAAGGATGCAATACTACTCTATAGGTACTCAAGATTGACATGCGATTAACTGAAACTGAGTGTTTCACTCCCCCCCCCCACCTTTAAATAAACCTAATGTATGGGGGGGGGGGGGGGTAATCCCTACGTTATGGGGAAAATGGACAGTTTTATTGTTCAGTTTTTTTTGACAAAGTAAAAATGCAGAATGTTTCCTGTAGGTTTAGGGGTAGGGGCAGTGTAAGGGGATAGAAAATACGGTTTTTACAGTATAAAAACCATTGGACGCCTATGGAAAGTCCCCATAAAACATGGAAACACTACGTGTGTGTGTGTGTGTGTGTGTGTGTGTGTGTGTGTGTGTGTGTGTGTGTGTGTGTGTGTGTGTGTGTGTGTGTGTGTGTGTGTGTGTGTGTGTGTGTGTGTGTGTGTGTGTGTGTGTGTGTGTGTGTGTGTGTGTGTGTGTGTGTGTGTGTTTGTTTACTACTTACTACTCCTAATGGGATGGATGGGTTAAAAGCAGAGGAAAAATTCTGAGTATGGGCTTGGCCTTCACATATCACTTTTACTTTTTTTATTTAAAAAATATATATTCAAGTGTAGCAGTTCGTAAAAGGAAAAATGTTGTGCTGGGACTTGGTTCTATAGATTTTGAGATGGCAGATGAAGGTGAGCTTGCAGGAGCCAGTTTTAACATAGAAGTTCTGAATACATTACCAGAGAGAAGACTGATGCTTTTGCTGAATGGACCAGTAATGACATTTTGAAATGACTAAGTCTAGCAAATATTTAAAAACACACAAGGATGAGTTCACAATCATTCATTAATAGCTATACCATACATTTAAAAAATAGATTACGGTGATGAATGTTTTGCTTTATGTCAACTTTAAAAGGCCTTGAAGTTGGAATGTTAATACCCACTGTGGACAGAAACAATGGTAGATCCCAGAATGTATGTTGAATTTCTTTGAATTTATTCATTCCAATTCAAATTCCCATTCAGCTTTTTTAGGTTGTGGTCAATTGAATTCAAATTCACATACAGTGGGGATCAAGAATGTTGCCTAATCCTGCTTGCGTTGGTGAATAGATTGCAACAAAATAATGACTGCTTTCACAGACACTCCCTGAAACTTCATCCATTATTTTTGCAATCGCATTCATGCCAAAACACGAGTTTTAAGTTTTCACAAAAGAACAAACATACGTGTGGGTGAGACATATAGGTGAGAAAATCATGACAAAACTTACATTTTTGGGTGAACTGGCACTTTGACGCTCACATTCAAGCACATTCAATTTATAAAACCTATATTCCAAAAATATATGCTGGCCTAGTGCGTAAGCAAATATAGGGATCTACCTGAATAAACCTGTCAGAGGTTTAAAATAAAACAGAGATGCTAAAGCAGCATCCAGAGGCAGAGAGAAAAGCATTTCTCTGTGGAATTTTTACAGCAGGTCTGAATATCCCCTCACATAAAGCAGGCTCAAGGCCAACATAAGTCTTCTCTCTCACACTCATCAACAACTCTACCGCCACTGTCAGACGCAACACTAAATACCAGACATCCCCAGTGACCTGCCAGAAGCACTTCTAGGCCAGATAGGAGGAATGGTTTGGCCTTAGTCCTAACTCAGGAGAGGTCGCCTTTCATAGATGGAAAAGCATTAACCACTTACATTTTCAAACAAAGAAAAATTACACCACCGTTTGCTTTGACAGGTTCTTAGAAAAGCCTGCACTGGTGCAAAACAAGTATAAAAGAGGCCTGGCTAAATATATACCTGCGTTTCTGCACTTTTTTTGCTTTTTTAAACTGTAATGTTATTATGCAGAGCTGTGAGAAACAGCGACTGCTGAAGTTTGTAATGTGAGCTGCCTCTTGACATTACCTGTTACCTGTTATCACAAACAAGCCACAGAATGCAGCTTTATTCCTGTCCTGGTGCCTCCTCCTCTAATATTTGCTCCCAACGCCATGGCATTCGCTCCAAAGGTCATTTCTGCATGCTTCTGCAATTTAAACAATGCTCCGTTTGATCATGATTCACAGTCAAAAAGTCACAGAGTGGCTCTTGTGGAAAACAGCTTGGGAAGTGACCAAATTTTGTGATCGCACCAACAGCTTTTCTTTTAAGTGAAAGTTCACCCAGAAATGATAATTCTGTCACCATTTACTCGCCCTCATGTTGTTCCAAACCTGTATGGCTTTTTTCTTCTGTGGAACACAAAAGAAGATATTTTGAAGAATGTCCAAGCTGTTCCTTTCCATAGAATGAAAGTGAATAGGGACCATGGCTGGTATTGTATGAAAAAGTGCAGCTTGGATACGGCTACCAGAGATAACTCATGTGTTCAAGTCATTCAGGTTTGAAAAGATGCAAGGATCAGTAAATACTGAGTAATACTTTTTTCATTTTTGGGTGAACTGTCCCTTTAAGGCTCCGGAATTGTCTGCTTGAACATAGCTTTTTCTCCTTTCGCCATCACAATTTGACCAACACACCTCCTAAGAATGCTGGGATAAGCTTTTACAAGTGCTGAAGCCATCAGGCTTTGTGAGATGAATTTGCTTTCATGGCTATTGTGTGAGCTTTTTTTGGTATTTGTCCAGTGTAGAACCAACAAAGGGATTTGGCAGAATATAGCGTCCTAGATACCGTGTCCTGTTTGATTCATTTGTTTGCTCCTGCGTGTTTTCTTAATAGATCACATTTTTTTGTGGTTGTCTGTAGCATTTACACTTTGTCCATCAGCAATTTTCTCACCTGCTGCCTTTTTATTGTTTGCAAGGCCAGATTTTTTTTTTTCAGTGAGAGCCAGGGCGATTGATCGGCTTGTATTTGGCTATTTTGTGCCTGATTTGGAGCAATTAACAAAAGTTCCTTGTATCTGTTTAGTGTCAAATCCAAAATCTGGTTTGTTAATTGAATGAAATCCATTAGAAACTGTCACTAAAAATTCTATATTACTCTAAATTTTATGTTCTATATTTCTATATAGTTCTGCCAGAAAGACTCGGGAGAATAAATACTGTGACAATTATCCATTTATTAATAACCCAGCAAGCAATAAAGTACTTTGGCATAGGCCTTGTCCGTAGCTTGCAATCAGAGGGTACGGACTCTGCATATCCTGCCTGAAGACGAAGGCAGAGGCGCAGCCGACCCCCCCGTGAGGTATGGAAGGGACCATCCTTGTGGTGGTGGGGTGGATGTAGGGAAGGATTTGACTTGGAGGTGGTGGGGAGGACGGTGGTGAATTGGAGGGTCAGCATCTGCGAACTCAAACATACCCAAGTATTAGAATGTGATTGGATAGATACAATGTTTATGTGACGCAAGAATTGAGTCTTTCTGGCAGAACTTATGCTTGAACTTCCTGGCAGAACTTATGCTAAAGCTTTCATTTGATTGCTTGACATCCTCAAACAGTTGTCCCTCAGTTCCTCAGTTGTCCTCAGTGTGAAGAGATGGATCTCAAAATCATACAGTCACTGCTTGAAATTGTTAAAATTTGCAAAAGATGTGGGAAACCTTTAGCCTAGAAATCTAGACGCACCCTAACGGCAGCAAATCTAATCTGCTGCTAGCAACTCTTAATACACTTCTGAGCTGTAAAAACCAAACTCTGGTCAGGCCAATCACATTTTGTATAGAGTCGGTGGGCGGGGCTTAAACATAATGACGGCAGAGTTGCGCTTGCGTGCTTCTAGTAAACACAGAAGCTGGAGAACGGCGGTCTTTTGAATCAGCTTTGACCGTGACTCTGGAATACTTGGAGTTAAGCTTTTCTCTGAGAAAAGAACAAAGAACGGCACTGAAGTCATTCTTAAAAAGGGAAGATGTGTTAAAGTTTTGCCGACCGGATACAGCGAAAGTTTAATCTATCAATGAGCTCTGCTTCACGTTGCTC
Organism: Pseudorasbora parva; assembly: GCF_024679245.1. Taxonomy (NCBI): domain Eukaryota; kingdom Metazoa; phylum Chordata; class Actinopteri; order Cypriniformes; family Gobionidae; genus Pseudorasbora; species Pseudorasbora parva. The sequence goes on from NC_090192.1 coordinate 19,439,396, forward strand.
TGGTTGGTTGTAGCGCTATCCTATCGCGTGCAGAGGGAGTTTGAAAGACAACCGTTTATCCCGCCCCTCAGATTGAGCCCTGTCTATGGTGAGTTTCCAGACCAAACATCTTGATGTGGGTCTGGCCTGTCAGGCTAGGAAACCTGGAGAATTTGCAGGAAATCCTGGAGGATTTTTCTAAAGAACGTTAGGCAGTTTAACTGCTTAGGACAAACAAGAGACACATGAACAACCATCACAAAACAAAACAAAAAAACAGCTGTGGATAGGGCTGTAACGATATGCGATATGAAATCGAAATCGCAATACGCAGGTCCACGAACCTGTATCGCGATGTGATTAGGCAGAATCGCGACACACCCCTTCCAACTCCCAGAATTATCCTTCCTGTCCAGGTCCAACTTTTAAGTCAGCATTATGGCAACATTTCAGCTACCCGGTGGAGAACAAGGATGGCAATCGTGTAGTTGACAAGACCCACACAATTTGCTGTAAGTGTTTCAAGAAGCTTCCCCAACCGGCTGGCAACGTGGTGTTAGCGTGGCGTTTCTGTTGCGTGTCATCCGAGGGGCGGCTGCGTGGCGTTTTCCCTTTCTTTGCACACCAGAAGTGTGTCTGACGCGGCGCTTCTGTTGGTATTGATGTACAGGAGGCCCTATACTTCATGTTAAATATATATTGCCTATTGGTACCGCAAAGAAAACGTCGGCAGTAGCCTATTGACCATACAGATATATGGTATTGACGGCAAAATAGGCTACAGAATACTGTACAGAATAAAACTGTTTTGTCCCCCCCATATCGAGGTTTGTATCGTACCGTGGGTCAAAAATCGTGATACGAACCGAATCGTGGGTTTGGTGTATCGTTACAGCCCTAGCTGTGGATCATCACATGACACACAGGGTTAAGAATCAAGGGAAAATCAACTTTTGAAAATTGTGATTTTATTTTATAAATTCCGCTATTTTTTTTGTTTTGTGGACTCTATGTAAACATTTAAACATGTTATATGTAAAAAATCTTATTTAGGACAGTACTAAATAAATTCAAATTCATATTCAAATTTTCACAGATTCTGCAAGAGGTGTGTAAACTTTTGAGCAAGACTGTATATCGGCAGACGCTGGATATGTAATTGGATATAAATGTTAATCATCAGCAAATCTCAAAAAGAATATATATATATATATATATATATATATATATATATATATATATATATATATATATATATATATATATATATATATATATATATATATATATATACATATATATATTTTATTTTTTATTTATTTTTATTTTTTACATTATAATGTTTTGATGCCTAAGTTGACTTGTAGCATTCATTTTAGATTTTGTTTTATTTTTAAATGTGTTTCCAAAATATAATATAGAATTTTAATATTAGCCATTTTTAGTTACTGGCCATTGCATGAAAATAATGATTGGCTTATCAGAATCATCCAGAATAAGTGCAGTTTGGTGCATCCCTATTTATGTTGCTATTATATTGGTCGACGACTAACATTTTCTAGTGTAATTTGTGAGCCTGTGTTTGCCTAACAGGAGTAAACAGTGTGTTTCCCTTGAAGTGCAGGGTCATGGAGAGCTCTCTCAGCGTATTTTGATCACTAGAGACATCCTGCTCTCAGCTGAGTTGGTTTTAAGATGTGTGCACAGTCTGCACACATCCCAGCGGTCCATCTTGGCTCATTTAAGTGTACTGTAAGAGTGCCGACCATTCACATGGCATCTTTTATGGTGAACCACATCCACCAAGAGTGCATTTGAAGAAACTAAAGAAACACATTGCCCCTTTTTTATATTTAGTGCCTCATAAACTTGTCTTACTTATACAGAGGGATTTTTTTCCTCTCCGAGGTGTCGTTCGTGTCGAATGCAGGAAACTAAGCTTTACAGAATTCTTCGGAGGGATTGTTTTGACCCTTTGACAGGCTGGCCTGTGTCTGGTTTCTTTTGTTATAATTTTCTGGTCCAACAGCCAGTTGAATGTTGTTTTCCTCGTGTCTCTCTGGGGTTTTACGGGAATAAATGAGAGCTCTCAAGCTCCGGCTTAACAAGGTTGTCTGGAGTGCCAGCGTGAGAGGAGGGGGTTTCGAGTTCTCCACCCACAGAACACTCCTCAGAGGATTTTGCCATCAGCTGCTGTCTCGAGCTTTTAAAAAGCCTGTGTATGTTTTTTTTCCCCCTTCCCGTTGGTATCATTTGTGTTATGGAGTTGATGTTAAGCACTAATTTTACCTTGATGGAATCCTATTTGATGAAAAGCATACTACAGAACAGAGGCAGATGTGTGCAGATGCTAAGTGCTGTCACCGCAGCGGAGGCCTGGGCTGGGTCAAGTCCTTGGGCACAGTGGTGCTCAATAAGTGCTTAGAGACTTAATATTACTTTGCAGTGCATTAGACAGTGAGCTATCATAATAGCTGGCTGGTGCGGTTCCCAGAGTACTAAAAAAATTAGCTAAAGCAAGTGGAATTGTGGTGCACTGTCACACAAGTGCACAGATTTCCTTCAGATACTTTTATGTCCAGTTAGGATTTTTGTTCAAACTAGCAGATTTGGAAGAAGTTTCTTTTGGGGAGGTTCTTTAAAAATGTTGTATATAGAATATTATTCTAAATACATTATATTATTTTAATGTTTTTGAAAGACATTATATTGTAATTCAAAATGTTTCCTATTTGAATGTATTTTCCTGTGATGGCAAAGCTAAACTCAAGTCTTCAGTGTCCCTTCAGAAATCATTCTAATATGATGTTTTGCTGCTCAAGAAACATTTGTTATTATTATCAATTCTATAAACAGTTGTTGCTTTTTGTGAAAACTATGATAATATTCTTTTTAGGATTTTTGCTAAATATAAAGATAAAAAGGACAGCATTTATATGAAATAGAAATCGTTTGCAACCCTATAAATGTCTTTACTTTCACTTTTGAACAGTGTAAGGCATGCATGCAAAAAGTGCAAATATCTTTGGAAAAAAAATCTAACTTTTGATCAGTAGTCTATTTTTTTCAATCTTAAAATTACATTTTTAAAATTATGAAAAACATAAACCATATTTAATGTTATAATGATCTATTATATTATACCTTACAATTTATCGCAACAAACATTTACACCTAAAGTACAGTATTTCCAAGAGACAATTGTGTTGGCGAAGAGCTTGTTTGTGAATAGGCCTAAATATCTCATGTTGACAAGATTTATATTGTGTATCGTTTCTAGTTGTAGTTAGGGATGCAACAAATCCAAGATTTTGGGGGTTCGCCTATATGCTGAAAACTACTCCAATCCTTAGTCCATTAAGGCAAGACAATTAAATTGTTGTGGAAAAAAAAAATTAAACATCTACCACAGCAGAAATTATTCTCCCATATGCCATTTTTAATGGTTATGCCCTGCCCATCTCGGGAACTTGGCTATTAAAATTATTTCCGAACTTCCCAGTGGTAAACACGACATCAAAAGGCGTTCATGTGCAATTTTTACCTCAAAAACTTGTATTTATGATAATTCCGATAGCACGTGAAGGCAGCATAAGCCCTCATGTTTGCCATATATAGTCTTGGTCGGTTATTGAATGTTTAATGCTACTGTCGGTGAGAGTTTGTTTGGTCAAGTCAAGTTTATGTCAAGTCAAGTTTAATCAAGTCAAGTCTTTTGTTTGTTTTTGCCAAGCCTTTGTTTTACGTTTATGTTTGGATTTAAGTTAAATAAATAAAACTGCACTTGGGTTCTCAACCTCGCCTACAGTGGATATTTGTTACACTGTACCTGAGGTTGCTGCATTTTGGCTGCTGTCAGTAGATTACTTCATTCACAACTCGTATTCTTTTGGATGTTTCATAAGCAAATGTTTTAACAGCGGTGATGTTGATGTTGTGTATTGTTTAGGATCCTTGCCACCACGAGACAAATCGGCATTGCAAGTTGAACATGAACTCGAACTGAATCGCCTTCTTTGGATTGAAAGTCACCAAACAACACATTTTCTGCTCACGAGTTCCATTTACACTTTCCATTTACATTTCTATACCCCCTAAAAAAAAAAAAAAAAAAAAACTTTTGGTCCCCTTAATGTCTAAAGCATGGTTACAGCCTTTGTAAATAGACTGTCAGATGTTGCTTGTGGACAAATGAGGGGAAAAAATGTGACAGTGAAAGGTGCTTTAGGGGAGTTTATTTTCCACAAAAAAGTGCCCTTTGCCGAAGAAACACCCGTGCACACTTCTCTGCCAATTACACATCTGAGCGTCTGAGGGCAAGCATCCAATGGGTTCATCTCCAGGACGCTTCTGGGTTTGTTGCAGAAGTAGGCCTGTTTCTTCCGGCAGAAACACAAATCCATTTTAATTCTCTTCATGCCTGAAAAGAGGTTCACAGTTGGCGAGTGAAGCGATATTATCCGGGGCTCTGAGGAGCGAACTGCAGAAGAATGTGAAGTTGGAGACTCTCGTTTGGCAGGTCCCATGCTGTGTTATTTAACGATCGGTGAGCGTGTCAGTCTTACAGCTGCGCTTCGAACGACTGCCGCCAGCTGAGGACGATACTGAATGCCTGATTTCGCCAAGATAAGGATCTGTTTCCATTACAGAGCTGGCACTCCTCTCGCCGGCTACCTTACCACAAAGATGTTGCAATGTGACAAGATTCAGTTCCTACAGAAGTCATTGTTTAAACTGTTCTCCTTACATGTTAAGACTGTTAAGAAAGGCAAGAAACCAGCTGGATTTAATTGTTCTGACATTCAGACAGCTTTGAGAGAGAGAGAGAGAGAGAGAGAGAGAGAGAGAGAGAGAGAGAGAGAGAGAGAGAGAGAGAGAGAGAGAGAGAGAGAGAGAGAGAGAGAGAGAGAGAGAGAGAGAGAGAGAGAGAGAGAGAGAGAGAAGAGAGAAATCTCAAGTATGTTTGAAATGGAGTCTGCTGAAAACATTTCAGCGGGACCATATGAAGTCGGCCTGGGTTAAAAATAGTTCCTCTGGCTCTTGTCTGTGGAGAAATGTTTGCCTGGAACTTGATCTGTCCTCCATTGACCTACGAGTATTGATTAAATGATGGTTTTCGTATTGTTTAGTCTGTTAATAACTGCTCATGTACAATATCATAATTTTGTTCTCATGAAAACAAAATAGAAGTTGTGTGGCTTTGAGTCCATTTAGGTCCATGACCAGACCCAGGTCAATTTAAAATTGAACATTTGTCCGGGGATTCTGCTCTGTATTTTCTACTGCATAAGAGGCGTGATCAACTGGCATTATTCGAATAATTCTGGATAGTCCTTCAACCAATCAGACCACAAGAGACACACGATCAACAGGCAACGACCCATCTATCTGTCATCGAGTTAAACCCGGCAATAGCGTGTCAGGCTGTGATTGGTTCCCGCAAAACTATAACAGAAGCAGTAAGAATTAACAGGTTTCCAGACAGAGTTGCGGGGCGAAATCAAATAGCCGACAGATAAGGCTAAGTTTACCCAGTCTACATGTAAGCTAGTTTTAGAGCCATCATGCTAGTGTACTCCTAAACACTAACAAAATTATCCTTTAGAAATAAGAAATTTATGTGAAAACCGACTGGGTAATTATTGATGACTCATCCTGCACTACACGTATTTCTGTAAAATAAAATGCTCTCTTAGACATAAAAGTCCCTCCCCCTAAAAACTCCTGCAAATGCTAACAATAGCAACTAGCAGATCGTGGATCAAGGCCTATTGATTACTATTAAAAAAGAAAAAGAAAAGGACAAGTCATTTGATATGTCCCATCCAAACATCCTCTTTCCACCGGAAATAAGTCAATACAGGAAGGAATACTGTGTTCTTTAAGCAATTTCATGATCTTTAATATACAAGCATTAATGTATTAGCATGAATACCTTTTTAGGATTTGTCTCTGTAAATTATTGGAGAGGCTACGCTGTAAAATAAAGTCCGTAAAAATAGGGCACAATGAACTGAAATATGAAAGAATTTTCCGTATTGATTTTTACAGGTGTTTTAACTGTATTTTGTAATTACATTACATTAGCATTAGTTTGTGTTTTAAGGGTTAACGGAAATAATTACTGACTAAAATTACTGGATAATGTACTGGCAGAAGATTACCTGTACATTTTCCTTTTTTTTTTTTTTACAGTGTACACTATGTGAATAAAATGAGATCTTTTTTCAAAAATATGTTAAGAAAAGACAATTTCTTCCAGACATCAATCCAGAGATAATGCAGGGGTGTCTGTTAGTTTTCTTGACAGGGTGGCTTTAGATTCAAGGGCTAGGGTTGCGATTATGGGGCTGTGTTGATGAAAGGGGCTTACAGCAGATTAACCTTTGCCTTGCAGGCAGACACGGGAGCAGGAGACACCCCCGGACTTCTTCTACTTCTCCGATTTCGAGAGGCACAATGCAGAGATCGCAGCATATCATCTAGACAGGTAAAGTGCCATAAATGTCAGCCTCTGGCATGAATAGAGTGTGTATGAGATGTTTGAATTCCCATGAAAATATATGTACGCATACATGCACCACATGCCACTTATAAATATGTTGTCTGCTTGTGTATATCAACCTGTGGGGTCGCATTTGTTTGCACAAGAGTGTTTCGTGTGTGTGTGAATGTGAACGTTTGTGGTGTCCTGCGTGTTTTCAGCACGTTTGAACTTCTGTTTATATGTATGTGTGAAAGTACAGTATGTGAGCATATCTCAGGGCAGTAAGCAGTCTGAAACCTGCAGATTTACACTCATAAACACCAAATCCAGAGAGAACATAATGACTCACTCCGAATGAACACAAACACATCCGTCAGTATCTGATCGCCAATCGAGCTCCATCCAACAATGTCTGCTTATAGGTGATTACCCTTCTGATGAATGTCAGTTAGTGATTGAGAGGCTTTAATTTGTGTCAGCCGCAACAACCCGTGTACATCTGTCCTTGTCAGCTCGTTTCAGCCGAGTTTATTGGTTGTTTGCTATGTGAGTCAGATTTTCCCCCGATTGTGATCTGAGACTCTGGGATTTATTGCCATTATGGTTTATTTCCATTCTCTTCTCATTTTCTCCTCATCATTGTGATGGGTGTGCACAGCCGGATACATTGTTCTGGCCCTGCCGAAGAAAAGGCCCACTGGACAAAAAACATGAGAAATATATTATATTATATTATATTATATTATATTATATTATATTATATTATATTATATTATATTATATTATATTATATTATATTATATTATATTATATTATGATAAATTCAGCAAGGTTGCACTCCTGATACTTTCTAGCTGTATAGAACAACTATCAGGAGTGAAACAATATCCTTATGATGTTTAGGCAAACCAGGCATTAGGCATAGAATATTTATCATGTAAATACAGATCATTTTCATACATTTTCATATGTGTAGGTACACTCCATCAACTCCATATAGATATATATTATTTAAGGTTTTTTACCTTCTACTTTTTTTCTTTTAAGTTTTGATTGGATTCTACTTATTTAATTCCTCCTCTCTATTCTCTTGTGTATATACTATATGTCTGTATTCAACATTCCTTGTGTGTGCACACTTGTGCACACTTGGAGAATAAAACACACATTCTGATTCATTCTGAATTTGATCAAAAGTGACAGTAAAAAGATTTATAACGTTACAAAGAAATGCTGTTCTTTTGAACTTTTTGAAGAATTATGACATATATATATGTCTCCAATTGAACATTTTCTAGTGAATGATCACATCCAAATTTTTAATTTGGCCAAATTGAATTTCTTGATTGATTCAATCTAATTAACAGAAATCCATATATATATATATATATAGAGAGAGAGAGAGAGAGAGAGAGAGAGAGAGAGAGAGAGAGGGAGAGGGAGAGGGAGAGAGGGAGAGGGAGAGGGAGAGAGAGAGAGAGAGAGATTTCTGAAGAATCATGTGATCAGAGGAATACATTTTATTAATATAAATAATTACTGTAAAAAATATTACCAAAGAAAACAGTTAAATTGTAAATATATTTCTTAATATTGTTGTTTTACTGTACTTTTAATCAAATAAGATATAAGAAATAAATATTAAGAATAGTATAAGAAATTAATGTTTAAAAAATATATATATTTAGTCTTATTATCTTACACAATTTTGCTTTTCACACATTTATGTTGTATGTGAATTGTATTGTATTGAATGCTTATTTTAGCTAGAAAACAAATACTCATTAAGAAGATGATTTTTGAAGTGTAATATCTATTGTTTCTTGGGAGAGGAGGCCCAAACATAAAGATCTGAAGGTCCCTCAGGTGATTGGCGTGTCCTGTGCTGTTCTCCAGCCGGCACGGGTCTGTACCCTGATCCTCCTCTCTCCGGCAGCGCGAGCATGAGTCAGACTGAACCCAGCATGAGTCTTGGGCACAATATAATCATTCAGCAGGCCAGCCCGGCCCTGTCCGCCTCACTTCTGCACATCTGGCCGGGAGTAAAATCCAGTCAGAACACACAGGCATGTGTGTGGGTAGAAAGCGCAAACCAAGAACATGAAAAAAACACCAGCTTTTCTAAATAAAGTTCATCTGGGTTAGACAAAAGTGCAGGTTGTTATTTCTATTTTAAAGCGGCATCACCCAGTGGGCCTCTCTGTCCTCGCAAGCCCACCACGGCTATATCTGACAACGTACCATTAATTATCTGATTTTAGTTGATGGGAAACGCTTATTGTAGCGTGGCTTTGTGGAGGAAGACTGGATTGAAGGAGGCTTGAAGGGACAACTTTTCATTTGCCCCACAGTTCCCACAGAGTTATGCATCGGACAGTCAGAGCGGAGGGAAACGCTCCCGCACACAAACTCTCTCTGTCATCTCTGTCAGCATGACTGGGCAATTAGTAGCTTCAAGTGCTTTTATCCCTTAGGCCCCGTCCATTAGTTGTTTCCAGGGTGTTTTTATTTAAGTTGCCCTGTCAGCAGAGAGCCTACACTTGCACGAAGGGTGAACATGTTTTAAAACATGGATGAGCAGGCCACGCTCACACATAACCAGTTCAGTCAGAAAGAAAGCCGACGCAATTTGTTACATTCAGCAATAAATCCTGCATTGTGCAAGGTCAGTTCCATCAAAGATACGGTAAATTCTGAAAAAATAAAATAATTTCCTCTGAATGAAATATACAGTAAATAAAAGGGTTTTGATAAGAAAGAAATGTTTCATCCCGTGACAGGCTGATTTAGTATTCACCATCTATGAAGGGTATTTTATGTAGTATGAGCGACCTCTACTGGTGAAAGTTATTAACAATTTTACCTCCCTTGTCTTTTCCCACAATTCTCTATGAATTTGGTTAGTTGAGCAAATATGTATATATTTGGGGGGGGGGGGGGGGGGAATGTTTACATATCTTCAACAATCTGTAGGCTATGTGGTATCCATGTAAAAACTAATGCATGTCTCATTGGTTGATGGTCAGGATCCTGGATTTCCGCCGAGTGCCGCCAGTGACTGGGCGACTGGTGAATATGACCAAAGAGATCAGAGATGTGACTCGTGACAAAAAACTATGGAGAACCTTTTTCATTTCACCAGGTACTCAACATTCAGCAGTCACTTTCTCACCACTCTCATCACTTCTGTCGTTATTTTCTCTTGCTGCTGTAGGCGACCAGTAGATGGCGCTGTTGGTCAAATCATTGTCAAGTGAGACCTCATTTGACACCAACTTCAGACTTGGGCTAAATAATCCCCTTGATAGGCTAGAATTAAAGGAATAGTTCACCCAAAAATGAAAATGTTCATTTATTCACCCTCAGGTTGTTACAAACCTGTATACATTTCTTTGTTCTGCTGAACCCAAAGAAAGATATTTTGTAGAAAGTTTGTACCCAGGCCACTTTGGGGCACTATGGAAGTTGCCTTCCATAGTACGAACAAAAAAATACTATGGAAGACAATAGTGCCCCAAATTTGTTCAGTTTCCCACATTTTTCAAAATATATTTCTTTGTGTTCAACAGAGCAAAGAAATGTATACAGGTTTGGAACAACTTGAGGGTGAGTAAATGATTACAGAATTTTCATTCTGGGGTAAACTATCCCTTTAAGATATGTTCACTACCCTTATTGTGAAACAGGCCTAATATTACAGTTAAAAATAACTTTTTTTCTATTTAATTTTTTTTTCTGTGAAGGCAAAACTGTATTTTCAGCAGTCATTACTCAAGTCTTCAATGTTACACGATCCCTCTAAAAATATCTGATGATTTGCTGCTTAAGAAGCGTTTCTTATTATCAATGTTGAAAACAGCTGCTTGAGGTTTTTGTGGCAACTGTGATAAATCTTTTCAAGATGATTTGATGAATACAAAGTTTAAGAGAACAGCATTCTTTCGAAATAGACATTTTTTTTGTAACATTATAAATGTCGTTACTGTCACATAGTGCATCGTTGTTGAATAAAAGTTATTTCACAAAACAAAATATTTCCACAAACTGGTGTTTGATCACAATGAAAATAGTTTTTGATGTTGATGAACTATTATTTGACCCTGCCACATAATTTTAAAAGAAAAAATCATCATTTAAATTCAACTTTGAATACTAAAAAATGTTTGATCTCAATATTTATTTGCTTTAATAAATATGTGTGATTTGTGATTTTTCCTTTCAATTAGATGAACCAAACGGCCAGTGTTGTAAAGTCGACTTTAAATGCTTAATGCAAGTACAACACTACATTTCTAGTTAAAAATAACCTAGGCACATACTTTCACTAAGTGTTTAAGGAGAATGCTTATCTGGCTATCACCAGACCAAGCTCAATCTTTTAAGGGGAGACTGCTCTGTATTTTCTACTGCACAAGAGGCGTGATCAACGGGCATAGTTCAAATGACTCAGTACGCAATTGGATAGTCCTTCAACCAATCAGACCAACGATCCATTGCTTCTCTATCCTTCATTGTGATAAACCCGCTAATAGCACGCCAGGATAAGCCGGTGTGTGATTGGTCCCCGCAAATTTGTAACACAAGCAGGATAGAAATATGTACAGGATTACAGCCTAAGCTGCAGGCCGAAGTGAAATCGCCGGCAGATCAGTCTGGGTTTACCCAGTCTAGGAGGATGCATGATCATTTCTAATTTTCATTTATATAAAACAATATATCAATACAGAGTAAATAAACAGAAATACTGAGCTAAATATACATTTTTACTAAAACATTTAATTTATGGAAATCGTGCATACTAATGCCAGGAACATGCATTTTGATTTAATGTTGACTTTAAAAGCATAATGTTAAATATATTGAACTGTTTGTCTGTTTTTATCATGCTCTATCATCCCTGCAGCCAATAACATCTGTTTCTACGGTGAATGTTCGTACTACTGCTCCACCGAGCATGCTCTGTGCGGGAAGCCTGACCAAATCGAGGGCTCTCTAGCAGCTTTTCTGCCTGACCTGGCACTGGCCAAGCGCAGGACCTGGAGAAACCCTTGGAGACGATCCTATCACAAACGCAAGAAAGCAGAGTGAGGAACACACAGCATATGTCATTTAGAGAAATACATCTCAAGAAATGTTAATATATATCTACATATTAGTGCTAGCTGCAGGGTGCTTTCACACTTGGTGTTTGCTGTTTAACCCTGACGCAGGCAGGAGAATGCGGCAAAATGTGAAGCATTGCTCACCTCACTTTTATATTTAGATTTTTGTTTTCAAAGCACCAGCACATAACAGTCTGTCTTCTGCGAATGTACTGCAAATGTTCAAAAGAACGCAGGAGTCCATTTCTGCTGAAGACGAGCAGAAATGAGATATACTCTCTCTCTCTGTTTGCAGTGTCAGTCACGCGTGGCTGGAAAGTGAGTGAAAATACACAGTTCTGTCAAATCATACATCATCAATAGCCAAGTCAAGCCAGCTTTATTTCTATAACACTTTAAACAATGGAGATTGTTTCGAAGCGCCTTTACAGTGATGACAGTTCCGTTGTAAAGATCATCAATTATTAAATGGGTTAACTGATTCTATAAAACATTTCTGGAAAAAATGATGTCATCGTCCAGCTCAGCTGAGTTCAGTTCTCTAATAGTGTCAGTGAAGTAAAATCAATAATATTGTTGAATATATATATAGTAAATGTCCCAAATTAAGCAACCCAGAGGCGACAGTGGCAGAGAACCCAAATCCATCAGGTGACAGATTGGAGAAGTGTGCGGATGTGCACCCGAGTTCAGAAAACAGCGCTCACATCATCCAAAACGAACCAAACTCTGACGTCAATGCAACCTGTGTGAGCACAAAAAGCGCTAGTGTGAAAGCACCCTTAAAGACCACCTGTCATCACATGAAGCACTTTCATTGGAACCGTGCTGAAATAATTGATTTAGAGGCTGAAATATAGGACATATTTATTATAAAACACCGGACTAATAATATATTTACCATGCAGCATGTTTTGTCTACTCACTTTTAATCATCTTAGATTATCATGATAGCCCTCAAGTGTCTCATTACAGTGACCTTCAGCATGGTTTTCTTTGTACAGAGTGTGTGTGTGTTACTGTAAGCTAATGGTGTGTGTGTGTGTGTGTGTGTGTGTGTGTGTGTGTGTGTGTGTGTGTGTGTGTGTGTGTGTGTGTGTGTGTGTGTGTGTGTGTGTGTGTGTGTGCGTGTGCGTGTGCGTGTTTAATGACATGGGTATGATGTATCACAAGGAGAGGGTGACTTATGAGGACATTACCTCATGTCCCCATTTTGCAATGGGGAATTATTATTATTATTATTTTTTTTGAGAAAGTAAATATGTGAACTGTAATGCTTAGGTTTAGGGAAAGGGGCAGTGTAGGGGGATAGAAAATACAGTTTGTACGGTATAAAAACCATTACGCCCATGGAATGTCCCCACAATTCACAATGTGTGTGTGTTTGTAGGTGGGAAGTGGATCCAGATTATTGTGAAGAGGTGAAGCAGACGCCACCCTATGACAGCGGCACACGCCTGCTGGACATCATGGACATGACCATTTTTGATTTCCTCATGGGTAAGACGATTTCACAGTGCATCATTTGTACTTGAACACAGAACTCAAAGGGTTAATTCAACCAAAAATGCAATTGATGTCATTAATGACTCATCCTATTGTCGTTCCACACCCATAAGACCTCCGTTTATCTTCAGAACACAGTTTAAGATCTTTAGTCTGTGAGCGTATCTAAGTGTATGCACACTATACTCTCCATGTCTAGAAGGTAATAAAAACATCATCAAAGTAGTCCATATGTGACATCAGTTAGTTAATTTGAATCTCTTGAAGCATCGGAAATACATTTTGGTCCAAAAATAACAAAACTACGACTTTATTCAGCATTGTCTTCTCTTCCGCATTTGTTTTTAAACCTCAAATAAAGATTTAAATGGTCATGAATCAGCGGATTGATTCATGATTTGGATCGCGTGTCAAACTGCCAAACTGCTGAAATCACTGACATTGGTGATCCGAATCATGAATCAATACGCTGATTCATAACCGTTTGAATCTTTATTTGAGGTTTGAAAAAAAACACGGAAGAGAAGACAATGCTGAATAAAGTCGTAGTTTTTGTTATTATTGGACCAAAATGTATTTTCGATGCTTCAAGAGATTCTAATTAACTAACTGATGTCACATATGGACTACTTTGATGATGTTTTTATTCCCTTTCTGGACATGGACAGTATAGTGTGCATACACTTAGATACGCTGTCGGACTAAATATAAAATATCTTAAACTGTGTTCCGAGGTCTTACAGGTGTGGAACGACATCATTAAAGACATAAATTTAATTTTTGGGTGAACTAACCCTTTAAGCTGAAATGAATTAACGGTATTTATATAATAAATGTTAATATTTATATATCTACACAGGAAATATGGATCGTCATCATTATGAGACTTTTGAAAAATTTGGGAATGAAACTTTCATTATTCACCTTGATAATGGAAGAGGGTAAGACATTATTCTCTTTTTTTACTCAACTGTTGATAAAAAAAGCCTCTTAAATGAATATAAATGTCATTTCTGTCTGATTCGTCTCTTAACCTCCAGCTTTGGTAAACATTCTCACGATGAGCTCTCCATCCTGGTGCCTTTGAGTCAGTGCTGCAGGTCAGTATTATTCATTATGTATTATTCAGTATTTGTCATGTCACCGCAAGAATCCCCAAAAGTTGTTTAGATCAAGACTGTCAAAGTTAATGTGTCAATGTGAATTTGGCATTTAACCAAAGTCAGCCCCTTTGTATGGTAGAAATGAATGAATGTCTTCGAAGGAGGCTCAAACCTGAGGCTTGGTTCGAGCTCAACCCCTTCTAACGGTACTTAGAAGAGTACTTTAGGGAGAATGAGTGGAATAGAGGAGCTGGGGATTTGGAGGGATGCTGGAAAAATTGTCCCTGGGATGACGCAATGACGCAATAAAGTGTAGGAAAGGTTATCTTATTATGTATTATATCATGGTCTGTCTAAATACATCATTTTGATTGGCTGGAAGTTGTGCATTAAGTAAGGGATAATGTACCTCCAGCCTGTTGTTTTTGCAGAATAAACCCAGAGAGCGAAGGGGTCTTGCATCACTCTGAAGAGGTTTATGCTGCGATAACAACCAGCTGGATGTACATTATGAGACTTATTACACGGCTACTTGCCACACAAGTAAAAATTAGACACGATATATTGACTTAATATTTTATATTTTATTAGCTCTTTAAACACAAAGTTTCTGTGGAGAAAGCAGTTGCTAGCAGGTGGCAAGTTCAAACTAAGTGGACATTTAAAGGATATGGTTCATTTCACTTATTACATGGCATTTCGGCACATAAATAACTATGGGGATAAGAGATCTTGATTTGGGATGTTTTAAAATCACACCCTGTTTATCTTATAATAAATTACAGTGTGCAAAATGGCAGCAACTGCATTTGTATGAAACAAGAGAGCGTGAAACCCGGATGACATCATTTAATAATTGTACACAAAATATTGATTTGAGTTTTCATATTTGATTAGCTCTCCAAACGCAAAACTTCCACAAAGAAAAAACATTCCTAGAATGCGCAAGCACCAACTGTTTCCCGGATGAGCTTGTGTTATCAGTTTTACCGGTTGTTATCTGGGAATCACATACCGTTGAAATACGCGATTGACCAATCAGAATCAAGTATTCCACAGAGCCATGTAATAAAACCATTTATTACATGGCTCTGTGAAATACTTTATTCTGATTGGTCAATCGTGCATTCCAGTGGTATTTTATTCCCAGATAACAACCGCCAAAGTTGAATAACACACCACTCGTCCGGGTACTACGCGTTATCTTGACCGGTACTACTTAAATGCTTAACGCTGTCATTGACTGTCTGGTGCCATCTCACTGTAATACACTTAACCACCATGGGTTACATGGAAGACTCCAAGGGTTTACTTTATAAAGTTTTAAATATGGATCTTTTTCTTACATAAACACACAGGCCTCTATTGACCCATCGGAGCCGTGTGGAGCACGTTATTTAACGGACAGCTGCATTTTTTATGGACTTCAAAAACAGCTAACTGACAACTACTGCTTTGATTAATGTTAGTCAGGACTTTTTAAATACAACTCTGATTGTATTCGTCTGAAAGAAGAATGTCATAAACACCTATGATGACTTGAGGGTGAGTAAATCATGGGCTTAGTTTAATTTATTAATTTGTAACATATAGCCCTAGTAAAAAACAAATCTTCAGCAATAAATAAAAGCTTAAAGCAGTTTGGAACTGTTTTTCTTTGTGGAAGCTTTGGGTAAGAGCTAATAAAATATTTAAAGACAATGGGCCTTATTCATGAAACTTTCGTAAATATATGAGCAAATTCTGAGTAATTTGCGCGTAAAATGGACCTTTGCGAAAACTCTCCTCCAGATTCACAAACGCCACAGACTCGTTAGTTAAACGTGTGTATATATTAGTGAATTCCAAACATGCGTAAATAGGATGCGCATGCACGCTCATTCATAGTTAGCATAATCCCTGCCCATGAAATACAACAGCAAATGACGTGACCAGGAACGCTGTGGACTCTTCTGGAATTCTTTCTCAGGTTTGGCTCCAGAATTTTGCATAAATGTTGAAGAGACTAATTGGCCATATGACTAGCAATAAATATTAAATTATCCACCAAAGCATGTTTTAGCCAGCTAAACACCTGGTGCTCTTCTGAAAACGGCCAGCTGGTGGCACTAAAAGCGCTTTGCAAGGGCTGCGTTTTTCCAGCTGAGATACTTTAATACAGAATATCCATGGCAGTAATGTGTGTCTACTAGTATCTCATTTTAAAGAATATTACTGAATTTAGAAATGCAGTAAAAAGCAATATTAACTTCTCTATTATTGTCGTTCGGTTGGTGTATAAGTGGGATGATTGGTCAACGTAGTTTTTGTCCCGCCCCTCCTCCACTGTGATTGGACGGCCTGGTAAAAAAATGACAGTGACGAGCGCTGTGTCACAGGATGGGAAATAACAGACTGCAGGCAGAGAAGCAGGATCCAAATGCAGGGGAAATTTAATAACCAAAAAAAATCAAAAATCAGGAACAAAATACCACTGAGCAAACGAAAAGAAAACACAGGGAACAGAGAACTGAGATATACCTGCATAACAGCAAACAATGACTGACAGAGAACAACTGAATCACAGAGGTATAAATACACACCAGGGAACAAGGCTAACAAGATAACAAGGGGAGTGGTAAATGGGAAACACCTGGGAAAACTAATCAACATAAAAACTACAAGAACTACAAACTTTACAGGAAACAGGACACAGAACAATACACAGACACCTTCAACATAAAAGTCCCACAGATTGCCAGACACCAGTGTTGGGTAAGCTACTTGGAAAATGTAGTGAGCTAAGCTACCAGTTACTCTACATTAAATTAAGCTTCACTACACTAAAGCTAACCCCCTGGGAAATGTAGCAAGCTAAGCTACAGCAACTTGAAAAAAGTAGTTTACTACATCTAAGCTACTTTTTTTTTTTTTTATTGAACCAACTTCATTCATATCATTGCTATCTTAGTGATTAATAAAAGTCAAGCATATAGACACACCTTTTTTTTTTTTGTTATTCATAAAACTGTCCGAAATCAAAACCATATGATCCATAATATTAACAAAACCAGGGATATTTTGGCGGATATTATCCCGGCTCAATTTATCCGCTAATATATATATATTATTATATATTATATATATATATATATTATATATATATATTATATATATATATATATATATAATATATATATATATATATTATTTGCTTTCAGGGTATGTTTACATGACAGCTGTGTAATAAATTTTGCATAAAAATGACAAGATCACCAAGATATCCCGGCTTAATCCCTTATCCTAGTTTTGTGCAATAGGCCCCTGGTGTCGAGAGTGTGTGTGTGTATATGTTCATCTGTATATGTATGATATGGTAGGCCAAGATATCCCGGCTTAATCCATGAAACAAGTTTCGTTCATTCATTCATATCAAGAGGTGGCCAGGCTGGACCCAGATACTTTTAACAAGAGGTGTTTATTTAAGAGACACAATAGATTTTAAAACTTTGCAGTTTCTCTTTTGTCACCGCGCGGATGATGAGCGTGCAACAGCAAATAGACCGCTAGGGAAAAAAAAACGTCAACTAGATCCCGTCTTTACACGCTCCCTGCCAAATGAGTACTTTGAAAGGCTCGCGCGCGCATCTGTGCGCGTCTGCGCGTGGCAGAAAGGAACGTAGAAAGTGAAGTATATCCGCATTCTTATCAGTTGTGTTTCCAATTTGAGCTTGATCCTCAGAAATGCTTGGGAAAATGTAACGTTAGCTTGTGTGGACGCTACCGCACTACTTGATCAACAGAAGAGCTTCGCTACTGAAAAGCTATTTCATTGAGAAAACAGCGACGCTACCACCACGCTACTGAAAAATGTAGTTAAGCTAGTAGTGACGCTACTGCCCAACACTGCCAGACACTGAACAGATGTGACACGCTGCCTATTGCCCAACATTAAACAGTACCAAAAAAAAAACTACAAAAAAAC
This sequence comes from Pseudorasbora parva, assembly GCF_024679245.1. Taxonomy (NCBI): domain Eukaryota; kingdom Metazoa; phylum Chordata; class Actinopteri; order Cypriniformes; family Gobionidae; genus Pseudorasbora; species Pseudorasbora parva. The sequence continues at coordinate 19,457,537 of NC_090192.1, forward strand.
GGGACAAATTAACTCTTGAAATATTATTATGGTAGGCCTGCCCTACATAGTGCATCAAAATGCAATGTCATCAGTTTGCCTTAATTAGAACACAAAACGTTCAAATGTTTTACGCTTCATTTACATGTGGTAGGGAGCAGGTGTAAATTTGTTACCAACTAACATTTTGAAAATACGAACATTTTCGTGAATCTGAAAATTTACATCAGAGCGGCTTTACAAACGATTTACACACAAATTCGTTCTGCTCGTGTTTCATGAATAAGGCCGAATATTTAGTGTCTAATTTACTTGAGACAAGTAGCCGTGTAATAAGCAGGATAATGTACATCCAGCCGGTTGTTATCGCAGAATAAACCCCTTCAGAGTGACACAAGACCCCTCCGCTTTGCATCAGGGTCCTGATCACTCTGTCGGGGTTTATTCTGCGATAACAACCGGCTGGATGTACACTATCCCCTACTTAATGCACAGGTAGTTTCTTAAAGCACACCCACAAACATTCAGTAGCACAGAAACGTACCAATGCTGTCACGTGACTTTATTAATAAAAACGTTGATGATGAATCGCTTATATTATATTTCTCTGCAACTGTTATTGAAGTAATTCAACTCACAGCTTCATCATTAGTAGAGAGAGACACAGACACAAGTAATTCACACACGCATCACCATCTCTCTCTCTCTCTCTCTCTCTCTCTCTCTCTCTCTCTCTCTCTCTCTCTCTCTCTCTCTCTCACCCTCTCTCTCTCTCTCTCTCTCTCTCTCTCTCTCTCTCTCTCTCTCTCACCCTCTCTCTCTCTCTCTCTCTCTCTCTCTCTCTCTCTCTCTCTCTCTCTCTCTCTCTCTCTCTCTTTCTCTCTAAATAAATAAATAAATGCTGTAATAAATGTAATCTTTCCACACTATTATATCTCTGTCTGATTTAAAGCGGGGACAGAAGGCTATTACCGTAACTGCCCTAGAACCGTAACTGGCGAAAATAATTTTACACTTCCGGTCAAATATTGGGCTGCAAACAACAGCTTTAGCTTGTCAATGCTGTCAAATGTCGTTCTTGGTGTGAATGGGCTTTAACTATACATTAAACTATTTCTTTTTTGTTTAATGCACAGCTAGACGTGGATTATCTCTTACTTATTTAACTGATTTTAAATTGTTATTTATAAATATAAATGATGTCTATGAACTGTTATCATAATTATTTTGTGATTTAAATGAAATAAAAAATATTTGAATCAGTTGAAATCCTAATTTTAAAATCCACACAAAATGTTCTGATTGCTTTGTAGTTGTTGGTTATTGATTCTGACTGATCTGTTTGACTCAGGGTGAAGAAGTCCACTCATTTACGGCTTCAGCTGTTGGCTAAGGACGAGTTCAGACTGAGTGCTCTGATGGAGGAAAGTCTACAGACTGACACACTGACGCCCATCCTCATTAAGCCTCATCTGGAGGCCATGGACCGCCGGCTGCGCCTGGTGCTCCAAGTACTTATCGACTGCATTGAGAAGGAGGGCTACAGTAACGTAGTAGAGGACGATCTGCGCACAGAGAGCACAGTCCCACAGAGGTAGTGGGCACAGACTGAACAGCTGCACCCGGCGGGTCCTTTCAAGTCCCACCACAGCTCTAGACCATGAACGTCTTGCAAGAGATGCTCTTGTTGATAAACTTTTCTGAATTCAGTGAATTCCAAAGACTCATTCCTCAACCAATGGACAATGTGTTAAAATAAGGACACACAGTAGACAGAGAAAGCAGTCCTGCATTTATTTGATCCAAAATATCAGCTGATCTTCACATATAACAGTCGGCGTTATAAAGCAGTGGTTCTCAACTGGTGCGGCGTCACCTAAAAATGGGGTCACAGACTTCTGATGCAAATAAAAAGCAACGCTTAAAGGTGCAGTGTGTAATAGTTATGAGGATCTAATGACAGAAATGCAATATAATATACATAACTGTTATGTTTTTATTACCTTAGAATGAGCCATTTCTATCTCCATACACCACGGGTCCTCTTACAGTAAAGTCACCATTTTGCACCGTCATGTTTCTACAGTAGCCTTAAACGGACAAACTGCTTTATAGAGCGCTAGCTACTCTCTGCTGTCTCAGACGATGAAATATTTGTCCTGTGTCGGCCACCGTAGTTTCTCTATGTGCTTCACAAGGGAGGGGTAAGCATTGCATATCCCATGCAATTCGCAACCTCACCACTAGATGCCACTAAAATTTACACAGTGCACCTTTAAATGCAAATAATTATAAACTATAATACAAATATTATTATAGCAGATTATAATAAAATGCAACTACATAAAATAAGATAGATATGTAATAATAATAATTATAAATATTAATTATAAATAATTATTATAAACTTTTATTGTTTACTTTTTTCAAAATTTTCCTATTTATATCATTTGGAATATTATTGGTCTATGCAATAATAATTATTATTATTACTATTAATATTATATATTTTATAAAAATAAATCAAACGTTTAAATGGTAATTTTTATCAGGTTAAAAATGGGGCATATTTGGCTTATGTAGTTCTTATATAGTTCCTAATAATAATTTTCAGTGGAAAAAAAATATATTTTTATGGTAAATAACTTTATTCCTGTGTTGCATTTAATGTCTTATGTGAGATGCAAAGCAAAACCAGTTGGGAACCACTGTTATAACTGATCTGATAACAAAAACGCTTATATTTCCATGTCTTTACAGAACATCATTTAACCAGTATTTACTGTCCCTTTGGGAAATTTTCTGAACTTTAGAGATATATCAGCTGTTTTAAGAAATGAGCGAATCCTACAGCGAATGTTTGCTGAAATATTTGCAGCTAAAGAAGGTTCAATCTTTTGAGGAACTACAGCTTCACAAACTCTTTCGCCGCTGTACATGACATGTGCACCTTTGTCTGAATATATGTGGACTTTCATGTCTTAAAATAAAGTTCTTTATACGCTCTCCATACAAGGAGGAATAAGAGGAGCTGTGCATTCATATAGTAATGCATTTTTATTGACCTCATTTAGGACAAAAAGCTTTGAGTGAAATATGAGTTGTCTCCCAAAAGTGTCTCATCTGTCATGTTAGCTGATCAGAGGTTATTTATTGAGTTTCATATTTATTGTTCCAAACATGCCTCTTACACAATCTGTTACATGAAATCAGAGGTCGATTCATCTGGTACGTTAAAAAAGTTGCAGTATTTGTGCTAGCGAGTAGATGCGTAACAATGTGCAGTATATGTTTGAAACAAGTTGATGGTTTACTGCATTTCAGAGAAATGTCCTTAACATTTAAGAACTCGCATCAATCTGGATTTGCCAACTCTAGTCTCAGTGAAATTTAAGGTGATATCAAAAATTCAAATATGAATAATCCACATTGTCAGTGACTGCTGCATTTTCACCCACATGTGACCTATAAATGTAGCCCTTAAATTGCACAAGGATGCTGATTAAATCATGTCAAATCTATGAGTGACTAGAATTTTCTTGATATTAAAACAACATTTTGACACAATGTTTTGTTGTGCTCAGATGAGTAAGTGAATGATGTTTAGTTCTCTGTTTCTGGCTTTCCTGCTTTTTTTTTTTGACCACACTGAATCATTTAAAAGTCTTCAATTTGTTTTCTATCCATTTATAATCATGGAAAGGTTTAAGAAATTACACAGCCCTTAAAGAAGCAGTACATGACAGTTAACTGACCCGTTTTTGTCATCAGCAGTAGCACAAGGTCATGTTAGTTTTGCTGATCGAGCTTAGTATAATTTTGTAAATATGATATGCTCCAGCGTATGTGTAGACATGCATGTACATTGTAACATTTGTCTTCTCTTTAGTTCAGGGTGGGAAGGCTCTGGGTGTTTATGTCCAGCTCTCTACAGCCATTGTTGTACTACAAAACACATTTCTACTAACTGCTGAAAACGTTCTGTAAATACCATGTGAATCCAGTGCCTGTGCAATTAGAGAAATACTTGAATACTCGGTTGTGGACATGTGAGAGTAATCAGCGGAATAAATGTGTTTTTATTATACTATGGCTTCATTGCAAGTTCATACATTTTGATGATTTCTTCATACCTACAGTTAGTATTTTCACATTTTCAGAGGATTCCAGTATGTTTTACTGTTGCTGTCATATTTTGTCTCTTAACGGGACTTTTTGTTTCAGTTTTTCCTTTGGTTATGGTGCAATAAACAGAGATTAAGCAAATGGTTGTATACAGATAATCTTTTTTAATCATTTCAGTGTTATTATCATAGACTTTTGATAAACGTTTGATCTTTAAAATGTATTAATAAATGCTGTGATTAATATTAGATAAATAAATGCTTTAGAAGTATTGTTCATCATTAGTTAGTCCAACTGATCAATCATCTCTAGATCTAATGACCAGCTTGGTCCAGCTTGAGGCCATGTCAAGTGATTAGATATCTGGGCTATTAATATGACATGGTTATTAGCTCATAATTGTTTTAATTAGTGATGCAGTCAAAACCACCTAATCCGAGACCAAGACATGTCCAAGACCAGATCAGCACTCTTTAACTTCATAAAGATTAACATTAACACCTGAGAAATTACTTATTTTTCAATAAATATAACTAGAATAACACTCTATGTAGAGATGTTATCAATCAAAAGAAATCATTAACAACAAAATTCATCTTTGAACTGCATAGTTGGTACAGAAGATGCATGTGTATTGGTAAACAAATGAGTGAATAATGTTATATATATATATATATATATATATATATATATATATATATATATATATATATATATATATATATATATATATGTTTGTATATGTTTGTATATCATATTTGCAGTCATGCTCACGTTTTTGAAAGCAGCTCTCTTGCTCTTGTGATATTGCTTTCTTATGTAAATCACATTATAATATAAAAATGCAGATCTCACACAAATACTTTTTTGCAAGAATATATTTAGCATACTTTGATGACATTTTTGACACCTCATTAATTTCTGAACCGGCATAATAATTAAATATAATTAGAAATAAGTTATTGATTGCATCTGAAGCAGTAAGTTTTACATCCAATCACATTAATGATTTTAGAATTTTTACGATTGCTATGACAATGTTTAACAATTTCCCTAAACTTTTAACACGCCAACACACACCTACAACACACAATTGCCAAAACACTTAATTTCATTCTCAAAATCACAAAATGTAAATTAAACTCCAACATAAATGTTCAAAGTACAATACACTACCAAAACACTTAACACATGTTCTTTTCCAACCGGAACATTTAGTCAATCATAGCACAATGTCATAAAAACACTAACACCAGAATGAATGACAGAAACTGCATTATTTTAGGTCAGGTCTGTCCTTATACAATAGACAGTATGTTTTATTGATCATAGATTGTGTTTCTATTGAAGCCTCTCAACATTTTTTTTCCAATACAAGAAATGAATGACCGATCTCAGAGTAGCTTTATGGGATGCCCTTCGGTTTTATTTCATTATCAGCAATCACCATGTTGGCGATAGCAAGTTTCTGTTCTTCATTTAGCAGCTTTCCTGAGGGAGGTAGATGTTGAATCCTTAGAAAAAATACAGGTACATATTAGAGCCTAGAGGCATACAGTCACTGTAATACATGGTCAAATTATTTACACTTTGTCCAAGTCAAAGACCTTCAAAAAAATGGTTTTAAGACCGGTCTGAAGCGCTACAACACAGCATGGTGGTGTTCAGTGTTTGTGTGTATCACACTGTGCACCTTCTCAACTTGTGGTTGTGATGAGCTGTTATTCATCATGTCATAATAATAATTAATTACATTTATATAGCACTTATCTGGGCACTCAAAGCATTTTATATATAGAAGGGGGGAATCTCCTCAACCACCACCAATATGCAGCATCCACCTGGATGAAGTGACGGCAGCCATATTTCTCCAGAACGCCCACAACACACACCAGCTGATTGGTGGAGAGGAGACTGAGAGATGAAGCCAATCAGGATAGAGGGATGATTAGGAGGCCATGATGGACAGAGGCCAACAGGTAAATTTAGCCAGATGCCAGTTACACCCCTACTCTTTGTCAAAGTATCCCAGGATTTCAGAGTCAGGGCTTCGGTTTAACATCTCATCACTATTGGGGTGTTGGGACCTACACAGACAGGGTGAGCGCCCCCTGCAGGCCTCACTAACATCTCTTCCAGCAGCAACCTATAGTTTCCCCAGGAAGTCTCCTATCCAGCCCTGCTTAGCTTTAGTCTTGAGCTACAGGGTGATTTGGCTGCTGGCAAATGTGACTCATCACCAGTGTTTGGTGGTTGTCAGTATATTACAAAGGTTGTCCTACAAAACAGATAGTAGTACTTTTATACGTTAGTAAATTAACCAATTACGCAACTCAGAGCTACCCAGATCTCAATCCAATCGAGCATCTGTGGGACGTGCTGAACAAACAACCCCAATCAATGGAGGCCCCACCTCGCAACTTACAGAACTTAAAGGATCTGCTGCTAACATCTTGGTGCCAGATCCCACATCACACCTTCAGGGAGTCCATGCCTGAATGGGTCGGGGCTGTTTAGGCAGCAAAAGGAGGACCAACACAATATGAGGAAAGTGGTCAAAATGTTATTGCCTGATCAATCCTTTGATACCACTCTTTCATTTGAAAGCCATGTTTCAAGCATCTGTAAAACTGCATTTTACCATCTTAAAAATATATCTAAATTACGTTACATGCTTTCAATGCAAAATGCTGAACAGTTAGTACATGCGTTCATGAGCTCAAGGCTAGATTATTGTAATGCTCTACTGGGTGGTTGCCCTGCTCGCTTCATAAACAAACTCCAGCTAGTCCAAAATGCAGCAGCTCAAGTTCTTACTAGAACCAGGAATTATGATCATATTAGTCCAGTTCTGTCAACACTGCACTGGCTCCCTATTAAACATCGCATACATTTTAAAATCTTACTTATTACTTACAAAAGCACTAAATGGTTTAGCTCTCCATTACTTAAGCGAGCTCTTAACATATTATACTCCATCACATTTATAATTGCGGTCTCAAAACTCTGGCCAGCTGATAAAACCTAGAATATCTAAATCAACTGCAGGCGGTCGAACCTTTTCCTATTAAGCACCTAAACTCTGGAACAGTCTTCCTAGCATTGTTCGGGAGGCAGACACACTCTGTCAGTTTAAATCATAGACCTTTAAAAAATATGGACGACTCGACATCATTATCCGTTTCCGCTTGCCATAGTTGAAGCTTTCAGGGGGCCTGCACGGCGTTGACATCTTGGAACCGAGTCTGAGCAGTAGCGATTTCGGGACCAGAGTTGCGCAGTAGAGCGCAGGAAGTAGAGCAGGAAGTACAGCTGCGATATCAAAACCCCACCCAAGGGGGATGGAGGCGCGAAAGCTTCAGTTTCTGAGAGGGGTACTGCAGGTCTGGTTTTAATCTAGACTAAAAACGCATCTCTTATGGCATACACATAGAACATTTTGTACTTACATTATTCAAATGAATTGACTGATTGTTAGGCTGAATTAACTAGGTCAGCCGGAACCAGGAACACTTCCCATAACACCTTATGTACTCGTTACATCATGAAAAGAGTGGAATCTACACTAATGTTAGTCTCTCTGTTTATCCCGCGAGCAGTCAGCCGGATTCAGGCCGTGTCCGGATCGGATGGTGGACCTGCGCCCAGACAATGACCAGCTCATCCTGGAGTGTCAGCTGAGTCCGTGTCAGTTGGTGGCTCCTCTGAATTTGCCTCAACGGCACGTCATCCTCAATAAACCCTGTATCCGGCGCGATGACTCCGATCCTTCAAATATTCATATTTTTGTGTTATCCTCCATAAACCTGTCTCTTGCTTGCTACCCATAAATTTTGAATATTCTGATCTAATATGATTTCTGACTTGTAAGGTTGCCTGAATAATAATCATACACTGTTTGATAATAGGCCAGAGGAGAACTGGCACCCCGACTGAGTCTGGTTTCCCCCAAGGTTTATTTTTCTCCATCATGCCCTGATGGAGTTTTGGTTCCTTGCCACTGTCACCTTTGGCTTGGCTTGCTCAGTTGGGGACACAAACATTTTGATTTAAGTTATTCAACTAAATATACAAATAAAATTAATTTATTAGGTCTTAAAGGGTTAGTTCACCCAAAAATTAAAATTATTTCATTAATTACTCACCCTCATGTCGTCGGACACCTGTAACACATTCGTTCATCTTCAGAACACAAATGAAGATATTTATGTTGAAAGCTGATGGCTGAGAAAGGCTCCAGAAAGGCCTCCGTTGGGATTCAGTACATTTCCACTCTCAAGACCCATAAAGGCACTAAACACATCGATACAAAGTCCATCTCACTACAGTGGCTGTACAATAATTTTACCAAGCGACAAGAATAGTTTTTGTGTGCAAAAAAATCTAAATAATGACTTTATTCACCAAGTTATTGTCTTCCGTGTAGGTCTCACGTGAACTCACGCAATAGCGGCGCTCCTCCTCTTCCGGGTCATGTGTCTGAACGATCTGAACGGTGGAGCTGCGTCATATTCTCACGCATGCATCGAGTTCACGTCAATAACTTGGTGGATAAAGTCGTTATTTTGATTTTTGTGTGCACAATAACTATCTTCGTCACATTGTAAAATTATTGTACAGCCACTGTAGTGAGATGGACTTTGTAGCGACGTCTTTAGTGCCTTTATGGGTCTTGAGAGTGGAAATGTACTGAATGCCAATGGAGGCCTTTCTGAAGCCTTTCTCAGCCATCAGCTTTCAACAAAAATATCTTCATTTGTGTTCCGAAGATGAACGAAGGTCTTACAGGTGTCCGACGACATGAGGGTGAATAATTAATGAAATAATTTTCATTTTTGGGTAACTAACCCTTTAATTAATTGTTTAAACTATAATACTGATCTGCCAACATTTTCGCTATATAACATCACCATTTTATCCAGAACGAATTGTGTTGTATATTGTCCTGTTTAACACTGTGAAGCTACTTTGAAACAATCGTCATTGTAAAAGCGCTATATAAATAAAGCTGACTTGACTTGATCAGTATATTATCAAATCTGTATATATGACCCCATGGAATAAATTCTTTCAATCTGCATTGTAGAGTCTGTTTAAAACAAAACCCAAACAGTATGGCACACCAGTAAGCTTGTAATAATAATGTGTTATCATTTGAGTGGTACTGGTGGATTTCCATGGGAAATTTGAGCATGTCTTTGTGTCATTACGTCACGTCTGTATACATAAAGAAAAGTCCAGCTAGAAGAAGTATCGCATGTGAGGATAATGCAGGTGGCGGATAATTTATAGCCTTTTCTCGCGGTATAGCTGGAATAATTAAATGTATAATTTTGATGGTGGATTGTAATACAGAAAGGTTCAAACAACAGTCATCAGTGACTGGAGACTGGAGAACTGGAGATTCACCCGTAGTCAAAAGCAAAAGATTAGACTGCACAGAAATTCAAATAGGTAACGCTAATACACACTAAATACACATAGCCACAGAATGATGATGCTGTCACTGTTTGAGAAAAAAGTATAACAATAATAATAATACTTTGCACAGTTTGATGTGACATGAGCTAAGTGATCATTAGATCACAGTTTATTGTTATGCTTTTTTTTCTCAGTTGTTCAAAAAGTGCCAGACATGTTCTTTACTTGTACAGATTATATTTTGTGGGGAAAATTATTTTGATTATACTTCCAAGAAGTTAGAATCTGTGATTCTGGAGTAGTATACAGCAGTGAATGAGAGCAAGCCACACATGATACTCCTCAAAACATCGGAGCCGCCAATACACAACCCAAGTAAAAAAAAAAGATTATTTTTTTTAAAAACACAGTGAACAAATAAGTGAAAGTGCAGGTTTCAAACAGAGATGACAACAAAGAGGCAAAATTTACAGACTGCAGCTTAAAAAACAAAACAAAAAACAAGATACTAACTATTGTAGCTATTATTATAAAGGTTGAGGTCAATCTCGAAGCTTATTGGAATAGTTACCCACAAACAAAAAGTTATGTCACGAAACTAGATGGTACAGATTGATAGGTCCTTAAGTCAATTTGCTTGTAATCACATTCTCTTTAGGGCACAGCTGATTCAGTAATAGTGAACATTATATTTTAGTAAATGTAGACACCACATCACAGTTTTAAGTCTGGATGTCCTGTAAAGAGCACATTCAGAGATACCAAATGATTGAAAGATTCACCTTGACAACAGCAACTCTTTGACTGACAAAAAAAAAGGTCTGACGTTAATTTTGTGATCAAATGTAGCATTCTTACATTCTTATTTTATGGAAATATGATACAATTTGTAAACATTATTTAAATAGAACCTAAATCATAAATCAACATCTCAGGAAAATTTTACAGGGTTTATAATCAAAATAAGATTTTCTGTTACAAAACAGGGCATTGATTTCCTACATTTCCACTGAAGAGGACACAGGGACTTAAAGCATGTTTATCCAACACAAGAAGTGAATAGGAAAATGCATTATATATCAATATGTCTATGAAATATTAGATATTATTATGAAAATGTTACCAATTATTACTCCCATTATAACACTTATTTTTTCATTACATGCTGCCCCCAAGAACACATTCATATGCTAATTGGACAACGTACATTGAATTGAATGGGACCATTTTACCCACATTGACTGGTATATCAAATAACTCCTTTATATCTTGATAACATAGTTGAGAATCATCTTTATACAATATTTTTTGGTTAAAAAAAATCCTGAATCCTAAAAATTGATTGGTAGCTAAATAAAAAAATAATTTTAAAAAATCCTATTATTTTGCCTATACTTGTAATTTCATGTATTTTTCCTGGTGTCCACTAAAGAGGGGAAAAAATTGCAAAATGTTTTTACAAAAAAATTACAAATAATAATAATAATAATAATAATAATAATAATAATAATAATAATAATAATAATTGTTTCCTATGCTCAAAACAATGCAATGACATGAAAATTATGGAAATTAAATTATAGGTTTGTAAATTATAGGCGAATATTAGCCCATATGCCTTATTATATAAGGTTTGATACAACAAAATAAGGGGAAATTCAGGGACTTTTTACATATCTGGGGCAGTTTTGCCTCAAGCCCTGGCTAATGTCTGACCCTGGTGAACAGTGCTTTTGTGCTGGGGCAGTAATGGTCTTCTGCGGAGTGGTCTGGTCTGGTCTGGGGGGACAGGGACCACTAATCGGACTGCAGTAATCAGAGCTGCCGCAGACGGTCCAGCAGAGGAAACGGCGTCATGGGAACGGAGCGGGATTCCGCAGGGACCGTTATCAGATCGCACTCTGTGTGCACTCAGAGTCAGACAGGAAACGCTACATGATCGCAAATATCTGTGATCGTTACTGGCGTTTATTAACTTTATTTGATAGCCTACGAAAGAACGCTTGACGTTAATCCTTGTCTGTTTAATTCTCGCATGCTAAAATATCAAATCAAGCCCCAGTTTTCACGAAGCGTAGACTGTCTATGACTTAATAAATAAATAAATAAACAAATAAATAAAAAGTAGGCTACAATTTTTGTCCGAGATGGACAGCTCGATCTCAGGCCACACACAGACATCTCGCGCCGCGGGCTGTTTGCTCGTGTTTCTCAGTCCTTCATATGCCACTTAATGTTCTTTTGAACACACTTCCCCTTTTTAGTCACGGAAACACAATTTATGGCTATTATGTCGCATTATAGATTGCATCTACAGAAGCCAAGAGTTGTTGCCGAGAGATATGTGATTCAAGGGGCCACAACTTTTGAGAGGAACACAAACAACCTGAAAGAGTTGACTTAAAACACGAGAAACATGTTTGTTAATGTTTCATTCGTCATTCAATTATAGTTAAGAGGGGCAGACTATAAAAAGAAACACGACAAAACAAAACATCCAATCCCGAGTAGGACTAGACCACCCAGAATCAAAGAGTGAATGAGTGACTGGAGTTTGTTGATCACGCCCCGGGATCAGACGTTTACAGTAGTTCCAGTCATGTACGCCCATTACATGAGCATCTGAGCAGCAGCCGGTCACTTCCACTACACACACTCACACACACACACACACACCCACACACTTCTCATGAGAGCTGTTTCATTTGTCTTGGCCAGCTAGAGCCTTTTTATTATTAGCCTACACATCACAAAGGCTTGCCACCCTGGACTTCTGATGATGTTTGACAGCTCGCAATATCCTTATAACTGTTTTAACTATGATGGAGAAGGATATCCCTCTTGTGGCACAGAAGAAGAGAAGAAAGTGTGTCGTCCGGCTTACAGGTATTTCATTATAATAATAAGTATTAGTAGTATTAAAAAGTACTTTATTTTGTTATATTATAAAATGTAGTAATAAATTATTTGAGCAATATTTACAATAATTTTATAAATTCAATTAAATATTTTGTTGCAAAAGTTTTTGTTGAGGATTTTTTTTTGTCTTGTGTTGTTTAATTTTCTATTTCAATTATGTGGCAAATAATGAAGTGTTGAGCATTATAGAGGGAAATAATTTTAATAAGTAAGTAATACAATTATATTAGCCTATATTATATTGTATTAATTATATTATATTATATTTTGTACAATATTATTATTATATAACATTATTTTGTACATTTTAATGTTATAATGGCTACAACATATATGCTATATAGGCTATGTAAAACTACAACATGTAATAATAATAATAATAATATTAATAATAACTAGTATTTTTTTATGATTTATGCTGTTGTCTTGATCAGTGAAGACTTGCAATGTTGTAAAGCTTTTGCAATATTTGCCAGATTAATGTGAATTGTTTAATTAAAGTGTTTCAGAACATTTAAAGAATATTATATTAAAGAATATTATATTGTTAGTATATTTTTTATTAATTATTTGTGTGTGAATGATTACAAATGAACATGTATCCCTTAAGTTAGGGGCTACGAGCCATTTTGAAGTGACAGGTTTTCTCTGACATGCGTTTTCTCTCTCTCTCTCTCTCTCTCTCTCTCTCTCTCTCTCTCTCTCTCTCTCTCTCTCTCTCTCTCTCTCTCTCTCTCTCTCTCTCTCTCTCTCTCTATTAGTTACATTGCATTAATAGCGATGGCTATACAGCAGAGTCCAGAGAATAAAGTTACCTTATCTGGAATCTACGAGTTCATCATGAAGAGATTTCCTTATTACAGATCCAACCAGAGGGCTTGGCAAAACTCAATTCGACATAACCTCTCTCTCAACAGCTGCTTTATAAAGGTATGATGGAGGCTGGATGCTAAAAGTAAAGGACCTATATATATATATATATATATATATATATATATATATAAAAGACTAAGTGGATGACCAATTTCCATGATATAAATATAAGCAGATTGTTTTGTTATGCTACGCAACCAGGCATGACTGGAAGTTTTGAAATCTGTGCCCAGCTGCAACAAACGTTTTAAGAAAAAGTAAAGAAAACCCATAATTGTACGGGCATTATCACTAATGGTTTTCTTAACTTTAGGGGTTTGCTGTAACTGGCTGCTGATTATTTGTTTTCCTCAGGTGCCCCGTACGGAAGGTAACGAGAAAGGAAAAGGTAATTACTGGACGTTCGCCACAGGCTGCGAGTCCATGCTGGACCTCTTTGAAAATGGCAACTTTCGTCGCCGGCGCCGCAGACGCAACTTAAAAATGGGCCTGAAGGAGCCGGCCGAACCCTTTGTTGCCACGGACACTCATCAGGGCGTTGCAGTAAGATCCATGGATTCAGATTCGTTCAGCCCTGTGAACACTAGTCACAGACCGGCCCCAAACAACCCACCCCTCAGCAAACCTGAGCCTGAGATTAAATTCAGCATTGACTACATTCTGTCCACGCCGGACCCTCTGCCAGGGTTCAGAGCCCCTAACAGTGTAGCCGGAGCTGTGATCCACCACCTGGAGCCACAACATCTCAATCTACACTTCTGGACCATGTAACCTAATGCATAAAATGCAGAACACATTCAGTAAATATCTGAAAAAGACCAATTAAGCTTCAGTAGTGTACAAAAAAGTCCTTAAATCAAATTGGCTTAGTAGGCACATGCAGTTTATTACGTGCTAGTGCTTTCGTCAGTAAGTCTGCTGTCGCTCATATTAGCAACACACACACACACACACACACACACACACACACACACACACACACACACACACACACACACACACACACACACACACACACACACACACACACACACACACACACACACACACACACACATGTTTGTTTTTGTTACATAAGGGGACATTCCATAGGCATAATGGTTTTTATACTGTACAAACCGTATTTTATATCCCCTTATACTGCCCCTACCCCTAAACCTACCTATCACAGGAAACATTCAGCATTTTTTCTTTCTAAAAAAAAGTCATCCTGTATGATTTATAAGCCTTTTGAAAAGTGAGGACATGGCCAATGTCCTCATATTTTACCCTCTCCTTTTAACACCTGTCATACACATATAGCATTATACACATTTGTGTCCTCATATGTCACAAAAACATGCCCCCCCCCCCCCCCCACACACACACACACACACAGTAACTTTAAATTATTTAATAATCGGAGTTTGAGGATATACAGTATATGCTCAATTTGAAAAGGTCACTTCATATATCGTTATGATTTTTCAAGGACTGTTAGTTTTGTTGAAATCAATCAATTAGACTGTTAATGTCAAACATAGGTAACACACTTTACAACAAGGTTCCGTCTGTTAACATTAGTTAACATGCAGTAACAATGGAAAATACTTCTAATGCATTTATCATTCTTAGTTGATGTTAATTTTAAAATCTACTAAAGCATTATTGGTTACACTTTATTTTAAGGTGTCCTTGTTACAGTGTAAACTGCTACTGAAGGTAACACTTTATTTTTGTGTCCTTGTTATAATTGTTCAACCCAATCACATGTAAATGTGTATAAATAGTACGAGTGCGCAATGTCGTGGAATGTATACACCAAAACTCATTTTGGCGTGCATATGCTACGCTGTTTTTCGCATGCATATGATAGGCTACGCACTTTAATATTGCTCAGTACAACCCTAAGGGTAATGTTTAATGAACTACATCACTATAGGCTTGGTTTAGGTTTTGTTTGTTGCATGTAATTATATCTAATTTATAGTTACATGTAATATGTGTAACACTGGCACTTAAGTAAAGATTAGTAACACTATTTTAGTGTTACATGTGCTTACTGTAGTAATAACAGTATATTATGCATAATTACATAAAACTAACCCTCAACCAAACCCTATCCTAACCCTACTAATTAATCTTACTCCATACTTAAATATATAGTTACATTATAATATGTAACAATGACACCTTAAAATAAAGTGTAACCCTACTGAGTAATGTTATGTACTTACTATAGGGTTAGGATTAGAGTTTGTTTCATGCAGTAAGGGCTAATTTATAGTTACATGTAATATGTGTAACACTGGCACTAAAATATAGTAGCACTATTTTAGTTGTTACACATTAACATGTACTTACTGTAGTAATAACAGTATGCATTATTATATTAGTAAGTAAGTAACCCTCAACCAAATCCTAATCCTACCCTAACCCTATAGTAAGTACATTTTATTAATTAATATTACTCAGTACTTAAATATATAATTACACTGTAACATTGACCCTTAAATTAAAGTGTAACCCTACTGTAACCGTAACCTACTGTAATGTACTTACTCTAGGGTTAGGTTTAGAGTTCTTTGCATGTAATTTTACCTAATTTAAAGTCACATGCAACATGGGATAGTAACACTAAATTACTTATGCAAATTATGCAAAAATAACTGACCCTGACTCTGTAAATACAAATAATATTGCACAGTACTTAAAGTATAACATCAAGTGTAACCACATAACTCGAAAACAAAAGTTTTGTCTGTTAACATTATTTAATGGGCCTGAACTAACATGAACAACTGTATTTTTTATTAACTAACGTTAAAGATGAATAAATGCTGTAACAAATGTATTGCTCATTGTTCGTTAATGCATTAGCTACCGTTATGGGACCTTACTGTAAAGTGTTACTAATACATAACTCACAATTTAATTTTCCCCATGTAGTAAAAACAGTAAAAATCTCACGCTCGGTGTGTGTTGGTGTTGAGGACACGGGTTTGCAGTTAGCGAAGTGTTTGCAAACAAATGCGCTAACATAGCTATGGGGTTAGTGTAATCAGCATTCCCTGCTTACTGCACAACTGCTGAACGACTCTATTGTTTACATATGTTGTTTATAATGTGTATCGTTGGCCCTTGACAGTCTGTGATCCGTATCAATCACTGATAGACTGAGCATATGCTCCCCTGGGCAAAACCAGAGCCCTTCATATCTAAAGCCCTCCCTGGGGTGTTTTTTTTTTTTTTTTTTTTTTTGCTTTTGATGTTTTATTTGGGAATCTTTCAACTTTGGACAAAGATGATATAAGGATGAGTTTTTCAAAGGAAAAAGTGAGATGTGCTACACTATAAATCTCAATCTCAATTGTTAGGCTGATGCGATTGCAATGTTTCATATCCCTTAAAACTGTACATATCATCTGTTAAATTAGTAGGTTTATAAACTCAAAAACTATATATTTAACGCAATTTAACTGAATAATTAATCATGGATTGTTCAAGTATCAGTTAAATCACATAAAGATTATTCAATATGATGGAACTACTATTACACTGTAAAAAATTGTTGGTTTTTGTTGGTTTAACTTAAAAGAGTAAGTAACCTGGTTACCTTGAGTTTATTGAAATTAAAAATTTGAGTTGATACAATGAAGGAAATTTGTTTAATAAATAGAAACTCAAATATTATTTTATCTGAACCACATATAAAGCATGAAAATAGCTCAATTTGGCATGTTTCACTGCATCATCAGAAAATAAAACACACACAATTACCCAATATGCTTACAAAATCTTTTAATAATAATTTAATAAAGGTTGTCGAATCTCAAAAAATGTTCATTGTATTAACACAAAATTTTATTTCAATGAACTCAAAATTTTAAGGCAACCAGGTAACTTTTTTTCTAAATAATTTTTTTACAGTGTAATTAAAATGTGTACATCTTTTAAAAAAGGCTTATTTTTTTAATTTGGGAGCAATGCTGAGAGCTACAAAATATTGTTTGAATGTCAATATAAGGCAATAAAGCAGTAATTATTGATAAGGCCTCTTTTCTTCCAGTCAACGCCATTCATATCTTAATAACTCTACAGCAGTTATTCTGACATTAAAATGGCTCAAAATGAAGTGATATAATTAAAATGAAGTACCCATTAAACAAAAACAGGTTATAATAACGCTAATTCTCAGTCAGTTTTAATAATAGTAGGACCTTTTGTGTCCTGTATACCTTTAATATGTACTTCATATATATATATATATATATATATATATATATATATATATATATATATATATATATATATATATATATATATATATATATATATATATATATATATATATATATATATATATAATTCTATTTTAGTGGCATGAGAAATGGACTTTCTACACACATATGTAGAAAGTCCATTTCACATGTCATGAATTTTTATATTAATGGTATAGAAATGCTTTGGCACATTTGAATAGACATAACTGAATATTAACAAACTGTCAGACAAGTGCAGTCTAACCTTCTCCAAATCTCCCTAATCTCTCCGACTGACCTTTTCCATTTATATGAAGTCTGACTAAATGCGATCCAAACACTCTATTAGAATACATATCACTCATAGAGCTGGGAGTTTAGAACGGGGAGCCTGTTAACATTTATTTTCCTTCCAAGGTGTATCAATCATGGCTTGCTTTGCACTCAGGAGGGGACATTTTTCAATTTAACCTTTATATTACGGAGTGACTGCATCAGAAAGGTTTCAACACACTTAACATGAGTGGCATTTAATATAGCATTACACTTGCAAGGTTAGCCAGAGATGTGACCTTATTCAAATCCTGCTGCCACTACAACACCTATCCTGATGCAATTATAATTAAACGCCTTATGCCGGCTTGCAAATCCTCTGATCGATCACTGATATTAAGGTAAATATTGCACTGCCCCCAGTGAACATCTAACTCTAAAACTGTTATGGATCAGTAGGTTTCTATTAACAGCATTGTTGATGTTGTGCGCTCTGGTGTGGATATATTTGGGTAAATTAACTTAGCATAAAGTGCTTCAAGGCTTGATCTTAAAAGACCCAAGAAACTCTAAGCTCTGGATGCATTCCTTTACCCCGCAGAGGCGTTAGGTGCCGTTAGTTTAAGCTCGTTTTTACTTGGCTTTTTAATCAAAACCATTTTACACTTCATAGATTAATATGTCTCTTCTGGTTCTGGAATATTGTGACAGTATTGTTCGTTTGGCTTGTCTGTTATTGTACAAATCCTAAGATAGAAATTGTATCTTTCCCCCTCATATTTGTAAATAAAACCCTCTTTTTGTGCATATATTTATTGCGTTATACTGAAGCATTGTCAGCGAGGTGAAATGAGAGGCTTAGGGCTAAGTAAACAGCACTGAACGGGGAAATTGGGAAATCAGTGATGTGCAACGATAATAGCAGGCATATAATAAACATAAACAGCTAATTTACTCAAAATGTTTAGCTTTCATTGCCGTTCTCCCTGTTTTAAAATTGGATTTTGGCCAGGGAATTATTACAAAAACAAGATAGCGATGAAACCTTTAAGAAATACTCCTTAAAAAGGGAAAAAAGCAATCCAATAATGCATTAATAACAATCATGATTTCCTTAAGGTGTGATTTTTAGTGCACGCTAAGGAGGTAGTGTTCATTGAATAACTCAATCCAGTGAATGAGGCTGGATGTGCACATGTGCTTCTGAATAACCTGAAAGCCGAAGAGAGCTCTTTAAATAACTGCAGGTTATGGGGTTTTAAACATTAAAGATGCTATGCTTTGGAATGACACCAGTTAAACGTAACTAGAACATTATTTTAAAATGATCTTTTACAAATGTAGAGCATCAAAATGTTCTGTGGGAATTAACATGATCTCAGGAGAACAGGCCATGGCATGACATCTGTCAAGCCATGTTTCCTATGCGTTACTTTGAGCAAATTTGAAGGCATAGAGGTTATCACATTAATTATAGAGCTCAAAAAGGGAACATGTTAATGGACCTTTGCACTATGATCAGGAAATAATTAATTTCCGTGGCCTTTGATGAATCTGTTTATGCACTTGTTGTAAGTGTTTACTACAGCCTTCCTAACACAAGAGGTTTTCGTTTTAACCCTTAGTCAGGAATGTGCCACGCGAGTCTGATTCTCATTGGTGCTTGCATCATTTCCTCTAAATTGTTGTCAAATTTGTCCACATGCACAGAGGATTCTTGTCTTCAAGGGTTTACGAGAAACAACGCAACCCCTTCACTGGCGGTCACGTAATACCAGTGAAATATCTCTGAAATAAAGTGGTTATGATAAGAACACTCACCTTTTACATCTCGAGCTGCTCTTCCTGTTTATTTCACACTAACTTCTGTTTGAGATCATTTCCTGCTGAAATTTAGCCTGACAAGCCAGACCCACATCAAGATGTTTGGTCTGGAAACTCACCATTGACAGGGCTCAATCCGAGGAGCGGGATAAACGGTTGTCTTTCAAACTCCCTCTGCACGCGATAGGATAGCGCTACAACCAACCACAGCAACGAAGGTGAAACAAAGCTAGTTGATAGATTAAACATTCGCTGTATCCGGTCAGCAAAACTCCAAACACATAACCTTCTTAAGAATGACTTCAGTGCCGTTCTTTGTTCTTTTCTCAGAGAAAAGCTCAACTCCAAGTCTTCCAGAGTCACGGTCAAAGCTGATTCGAAAGACCCCCATTCGCCAGCTTCTGTGTTTACTAGAAGCACGCAAGTGCAACTCTGCTGTCATTATGTTAAGCCCCGCCCACAGACTGTATACACGATGTGATTGGCCCGACCAGAGTTTGGTTTTTACAGCTCAGAAGTGTATTGAGAGTTGCTAGACGATACTCGCGGCATATTAGATTTGCTGCCGCTAGGGTGCGTCTAGATTTCTAGGCTATCTAAAAATTGTACTTTAATCCAAACTAGATTTTGTGTGTGTGTGTGTGTGTGTGTGTGTGTGTGTGTGTAACAGGTTGCTTCTGAAATATCCTGCACTCTGTAACAAATCTTTCCCTCGCAGGTCAAAATGACCCCAAGCCCTAAAATTATATTTAAAAAAAATTATAATTCTAGAAAACATTCTACTTTTTAATGTTTTTTTTTTTTACTTTAAATTATTTGATCAATAAATAATAAATAAATAAGAATTTAAATGGTTAGTTCCCCCAAAAATGAACATTTTGTCATATAGCCTACTCACCTTCATGTCGTTCGGCACCCGTAAGGCCTCCGTTCATCTTCGGAACATAAATGAAGATATTTTAGTTGAAATCCGATGACTCAGAAAGGCCTTCATTGACACCAATATCCTTTCCTCTCTCTAGACCCATAAAAGGCACTAAAGATGTCGTTACAAAGCCCATCTCACTACAGTGGTACAAAAAAAAAAGGTTTTGCGCACAAAAAAACCTAAATAACGACTTATATAGTTATGGGCCAATTTCAAAATAAACATTCGAACTGTTATGAATCAGTGTATCGATTCATGATTGGGATTGCCACGTGAGGTCATGTGATTTCAGCAGGTTGACATGCGATCTGAATCATGAATCGATACGTTGATTAATAACCGTTTGAAGCTTTGTTTTGAATTCGGCCCATCAATATATATGTCGTTATTTTATTTTTTTGCGCACAAAAAAACATTCTCATCGCTACATAAAATTATTGTAGAACCACTGTAGTCAGATGTAACGTCTTCAGTGCCTTTTATGGGTCTTGAGAGGAAAATCTTATCAATGTATCAATGGAGGCCTTTCTGAGACATCGGATTTTAACAAAAATATCTTCATTTGTGTTCCAAAGATGAACGGAGGTCTGACGGTTGTCGAACGACATGAGGGGAAGTAATTAATGACAGAATTTTCATTTTTGGGTGAACTAACCCTTTAAGCACATTATTTACATTATTTCACCTGAAATTCAAAATAATTCAATTTCATGCACAACCCTTTTATTTCAGCTCAAAATATGCCACAAAGGGTGTCTTTGCTGACTTCTTGTGTAAAAATAATAATATAACATTATATTTCATGACAGCTCTGTATGGATTAAATGTCCACTGCAATATCCACGGCTGTTTTTTTGTTTTGTTTTTTGATGGTTGTTCATGAGTCCCTTGTTTGTCCTGAGCAGTTAAACTGACCAACATTGTTCAGAAAATTCTCCAGATCAATCAATCAATCAATCAATCAATCAATCAATCAATCAATCAATCAATCAACCAATCAATCAATCAATCAATCAATCAATCAATCATTCAACTTTATTTATATAGCGCTTTTACAATCACGATTGTGTCAAAGCAGCTTCAATTGTCCAGCACATTCTTCAGTTTTCCCGCCTGCAGTGAACCTTCTCCAGCAGTGACTGTATGATTTTGAGATCCATCTTTTCACACTGAGGACAATTGAGGGACTCAAACACAACTATTAAAAAGGGTTCAAACATTCAGTGATGTATTAAAGGAGTACTTCAGCGCTGGGAAGATGAATCTGTATGTAAACTGGGTCATTAATTTAGTTGAAATGAGAAATTATTTTTTAATTTAGTCATTCAGAAAACGTATTTTTGTCTCATGGGGATGAAAGACAACAATTCCCAGAATGCTTTGCTGCCCTACGAGACCACTCCCAAAGCCACCACTACTAGATTACTAAATCACTGATCACTTTCCCACCGCGACCGCATTCATTTTCATAAAATCAGTTCAGTTAGAGAACAGACACTACAATTAAGAACTGAACGTGTGTTCAATATGTGATTTAGCCGCTGAGGGAGTCTCACTCACAGCCCAAAACGCTGCAGGAGTCAGATATATTGACAGTCATGGATGAGCTTGTGATGAGAACTGAGGTAAACGCGTCCGCGGTATAAATTCACAGCGCATGTTCAGTCTGCCGCGTTTTCAGTTCATGCCTTTGAAAGCTTAACTTTCATAGGAATTAGTTTGAGAAGTTGAAAGACTTACTTTGCTCTGCTGGCCACACCGTTTAAACATGAATGCCTGAGGCTGCAGCTGCGCTGAGTGCTGTCTGCTGTGCGATCTCCCATCCCCCACGCGCGAGTTGAAAACATGCGGAAATGGCTCCCTCTGCTGGCTGTAGTCTTTAGCCTCTTGCCAACAATTCCTCCGATGCCGCAAATTGATGATATTTGCATCATGGGAGGAATTTTTCCAGAAGAAAAACCACTCTTTCCTTCTTGAGTTTCCTTCTTGAGCATCAGTGCATGTTTTAACCTTTTTTTAATAGTTGTTTGAGTTCCTCGATTGTCCTCTGGAATCACTAGCACCGCTCTTTTAATTCACTTTTTAATGCTCCTCTGTAGTCAATAATTGTATCCCTTCAAACTCATCTTTTATCACCAAAATGACATATTTAAAAAAAAATCCTGTGAATTTTTTTCCTGCCTTAAAATAGCTTGAATGTAACTTTTGTACACTAATGTACATCCTTGCTTCATTTAGTATGAAGATGATCGATAGATATGTAGATAAGCCCTGCCTCCACTCACTCACACCAGCTTGGTTAACTTTTACATGAGTTATTGTAGTAAACACTGCACAAAGGTATCACTCTTTACGTCAGACACATAACAATAATTATTAATATGATTATCCTTTTGTGTGACTACGTTATCAAACAGCTAATGTGTTGCTGATGTTACACAAACCATGTTTCTGTTCGCCATCTCAGTCTGCCTTCTAACAATCAGTATCCTTAGAAACACTTTGAACATCATAGAAAAGCCAGTGGAGAAAGGCATATAGTTCATATGGAGAGTGATAGAGATGCTACAATGTTATTCTTGTATAGCCCTCATGTATTCCTTACGAATTGGTCACACTCACTCATTGATGGTCAAATGTGACCATACACCGTAACTATTTTTCAATCAAATAAATGTTCTATATTTTAATTCAATAATATTTTTTGAATATTTTGAGGAGATATTTTGTTACTAAATACTATTTGTGCAATAATTATTGTTAAATAATATTTTAATGACCACTTAAAATATTTTTCTTCTAATATTTTATTATTTATATTACAATTAGTGTAGTAATTAAGGTTAAAATAGATAATTCCTAGTCAAAGAGGCAAATTAGTCATTTTGTGGCTAAAAAATAATGTTAATTTGTAATGCCATTACCCAGTAGGTGCCTTATGGCTCTTTAATAAGTATATCTAATCTAGATGCTCCAAAAAGTATTGGAGCCTTACATTTTAATAAATATTTAGATATGATGAAACATTAGATTTCTTTAAATGTGAAAATTTAAAACGTTAACTTGCATCCTAATATTTTTTTTAATGAATAATGATACTTACATTTGCACATACAAGTGGATATTAATAAATTCAAGCACATCAAATTTGACCCAAGAAACATTTAAAATAGTGCTAAAACAGTGCTAAGACAAAAAAAAATTTTTTTTCTTATGTAAAGTAAGCTATATACTACATATGAATTGATACTGAATCAAGATTGAAATTGATATCTAAATTCTCTAAATAAATGTTCAGTCTAACTTAAAGAAATCATGAAAGAAATATATTTAAGAAATGGAACGCAAATTTTTATATATTTTAATTTATATTTATTACATTTTCATTTGATTACGTTCTAAATTGTTAGTTTTGATAAATCAATTAGATAACTTAAAATATTTAAAGTAAATTTATATTTGACATTGCAATGTTTTTATATTCTATGTACTCCCAACAGAAAAATAAACTATTATAAACTAATATAGATATAAAATAAATACTGTAATATACAGTGAAACCACCAGAATCGCAAAAACAAACAAACAAACACCCAGTGCTAGATCTGGAATTCAGTTTGAGAAGATCATTTTATATGACATATAATTTTACAATAGACAGTCTGGTAACAGATCACCATCTTGGTATGTTTTATTGGAGTTCAACACATGCATGAATCAAACAGTACAGAGAGCAACTTGAGGTATAACAACAGGTAAGCACACAGACCAACACCAGTACAATCTGTAAAACCAAGATTGACCAGAGAAATGACCACCGGTTAGAGTACAGCTTATGCCAGCCATTCACTCACACACTCACACTCACACTCACACTCACACTCACACTCACACTCACACTCACACTCACACTCACACTCACACTCACACTCTCTCACACTCTCTCACACGTTTTACTTCCTTTATAGAGATGTGTCTTGGATAGCTAGATTCTCTCCTTCCCATCCCTTAGTATACAGGATAAACATGGCGTCTGCAGCAGATATCAGGATATCAGGAGCGGCTGTTCACACACACATATACATAGACACACACACGTAACTCAAAATACATATTTTAAAGAGAAGAAAAGTGCCGTACCAATAAAGAAATGCTCTCAAAGGTACAAAAGGGTTTCTTTACAGAAGACATTGGCATAACCTGACCACATGCTGGGGATCATTTTTGTCTGCCTGGAATAAGTCAGTGAAACATTTTCACTCCAAACTGCAACAAGGGAAAAAAAAGAAAGAAAAAATAATAGTGGAAACTCCAAACCCTTTATGATTCTGATCTTTACAGCTCCTTCATACTAATATAAAGTAACCAATACTGACTTTTGAAATAAAAGATGCAAAATACATTTCTTTTACATTCTCAAACTGTACATTTCTGAGACTAATTACAGCCCAAACCATTTCAAATGAAAATCAAACTGTAGTGCAGCATTGATAGACGAAATTGCACATTTGTTGAGAAATTGAAGGTAGTTGCTAATAAAGTGATAAATAAATCATTTTCAATAAAGTTGGATGTACAACATTATCCATGTCAAGATGAACAATTTTTGCAAGTGTCAAAAACAATAATAACAGCATTTAAATGGAAGGTAAAATCTCTTTTTTTTTTAAAGTTTTACACTGAATGTAGTGTACATATTAATAATGTGTAGGGGTATATATATATATATATAAATCTCAAAACTAACAAGTCAATTATGAAAAGTCCTCTGTTATTAACAGAACAAAGCCACAATATTTTTATATTAATGCTCGTGCATTATCAGACTGCATCCTTACTACAGCTAACCTTGATTTCTTCCCTTTTTATTTGACTTAGCTCTTCTAAATTCCCAAACTAACAAACCAAATATTACTGTCACCTGATATAGGGCTGCGTGTACAACAGCTTCAGCTTTTCACAGCTCCTTAAACATTTTCCCTTAAATAGTATTTTATAGTTTTTTTAATACTACAAACAAAGCGTAATGAACTCCCAATAATTCTTCCAAAGAAGGCGACCCTCAAAATCACCCAGTTATCCAACTGAAATTATGAGTGCAAGAGGGCCAAAGCTTAGTTAGTCAAAAGATCTGGGGTTGTTCTGTGTAGTGTGACAAAATCATAAAATTATTAGCCATGCAAAAGTGCGCCATCCCTTTGATTTATGCTCACCAATATGAACAAATAAAATCTTACACAAACACTCACACACGACTAAAACTCATCTGGATGTTAAAAGCAATACATGTCTTAAGTTAGTTGACTCTACGCTTAAATTATTTGCTACGGTTTAACATTTGGTCCGTCAAAAGAGTATGTACACAACAGCGAGACACAGCACTCGAACTAAAGATATTACATCAGCACATTCACCTCACTAAATCAAATGTCTGGTGCGCAAACATGAGAGTACCAAACGTTAAATGACCATTAGCGGACTACACCTGAAACCACCCACAACCTGTTCTTTAAGCCAGATCCATTTCAATTCCCTAATAACAACGCTAAGCTCAACACCATTTCTGCAGCAGTTGTGCAATGTAAAATCCAATTTAAACTGCCTTGCAGTCACCGTCAGTCCTCTAGAAACTCCATTTGTTTTCAGTCTCGTAATAGACAGCGTTGAAATGAAGGCCAGCTAAAAATTTGTATTTGAACAAAAGCTCTTTTAACACAGCCGAAAGGCGAATAATTCTCTCAGTGCAAATTAAATTGAATGCATACTTTTTGTTCTTATGAATGCTTTCCAATAGGCAATGCTTCTGCCTAATGAAATAATAACATTTTAAAGTATCCAGTGATATAATAATCATACATTTTTTCTTTGATGTGATCCATGTAGTGAAGAGATGGGGTACAAGTATAGCATCTCTGTCATTTTTCCTCTGAAACATTTAGTTTTTAGTTTTACGTTTCAGTCTATAACTGATCCTGATATCCGGTAATATGACACAGTTCTCAAATCTGAAAGCTAAATTGCTACCATCATCTTTCTGCTATGGTATGTCTTGTCAGAGGTATTAACTGGACATTTAATAATAAATAATCCTATGTATAACATCCCTTTAAAGCAAATCTTCCGGTAGATAAAGTTGAAAAAAAGAAGAAGAATTATTAGCTCCCTTTACAGATTACCCTTGAGGAGAAAGAATTCATGCAGGACCATTGTGAACACAAAAGTTAGACATGGCCGGATCTGGTAGTTGACTTTACATTGATTTCCTTGCTTTATACCACAAATATAAATTCAAAAAATAGACATTGACCTCTCGACCCACATGGAACGGTATGCTTTTAGGGAGTTCTGGGTGGAACTTATACAGCATTATCGATGGAATGAAAACTTGGTAACGTATGAAAATGTCCATTATGAAAACATCTAGATCATGAAACAGTTCGGATCACTTCAGCTGTGATAGTGTTGATTGTGCTGGAGAAGCAGGAGAGAAAGAGGGGATGCTGATGGATCTGCAAAGGGACTGACCCAGCACCGCCGCGGGAGCAGAGCTGGGCCGCCCCTGAGGATCTGACACTTATCTACAAGGCAAAGAGGGCATCCTCGGGCCTGCCTGCCTTTTTACTTGCACTGGCAGAAGCACCGGAAGCAGCAGAAAGCTCGTCATTTGGGGGTGTCGGCAGCGTGGGCACTATCTCTGCTGCTTTGGCTCTTTCCTCTAGAAACTTGTCAAACTCTGAAAGAAAGTATTTAAAGTCAAAAACTGCCTTAAACTGATAGGTCTAACTATGAATAGACACACTTCCATTCAAAAGCTTGGGTCAGTAAAACAGTAAAATAGTGAAATATCACAAATTAAAATAACAATGTAAGGTAATATATTGTAAAAAATGTATTTTAACCCCGTAAGGCCTGAAAGCATTTTTAGAGTTGTTTTTTCTGAGTGACATACACAAAAGTAAAGACAAATAACTCCAAAACAATAGCAAGGAGAGCCAATAGGTAGGCATTGTTTGATAGAAAACTTATATATATATATATATATATATATATATATATATATATATATATGATTAAATTTGGAGATTTGAATGCAGAGAAACTGCTGATATATAAAAATATATAATTTATTATATTTCACAAATGGAAATAAATTTGGAAATAAGGAAATATTGTAGGAGGAAAATGCTTTTTTTTTGGTGAAGTTCCCCAACATGTGAGCTGTATCTGGATCAAATTTTGTGCTGATAGCATAAAGTAAACAAAAGTTACAACATTTGGAACCAAGGTGATAAAGTTACGAAAACATCTCACGAAAGCTAAATTTGGTTTTAACATAGCTACATGCGCACCTGTAGAATATAAAGGGGTGATGAATTGAGAAATCAACTTTCCCTTGAGCTTTTGAGGTCATGGTAATATCAGAATATCCTGTTAGTTTCAGATACAAATACAATACAATTTTATTTAATTACAAAAATAATATTCCAATCAATTGTGGGTGGATGAGAGATAAATCATTGTGTTTGTTTGATAAACACATTCTGTGAATCATTCCAGTTGCTGCTTTCAAAACAATCCCTCCCGCATGTGAACTGATAAGGGAGTTGAAGCTCATTTAATATGCAAATCTTATCCAATCCTAGCCGTGGGCGTTTAACTTTCAAGTCTCCAGTGCGGCACGCCCAACAAAACCCAGAGTTCAGGAGTGCACCTGAGACCCGTAGTGACAACTTGTTTGACAGCTGTCAGACTCGCAAAGATGGATAGTGACTGGTGTGAGGACAGTAGCTTTGCAACAAAGCGGTCATCTAAAGTAGAGGACTTTTCTTCACCACCTTCACCTTAAGTGGAGGGTGAAATGTCTGTAGACACATGTTTTAACTCAAACATGCTGAGCATGCTGACACATGCTGGCTCAAACTGCGTCAACTCCCGATGCCGAAGATATTTTCATTCATGCATTTATTCATGCTAGCGAAGCAGCAGTGCAAGAGAGAATGAGACCACTAACTAATCTATGAACATTGAACAGCCACATCCTTATACTGAATGTCACTAAAAAAGCACAGGAACAATAAGTTCAAACCTAATAGCCTATTACAACAGATTTCCTCAAATAAAAGTTAGACTATAACGTTATACGCCAGCACGTTACGGATTTGTTGTTCATTACCACGGCAACCATTTGTGTGTCAGGGTTTGTCTGAAAGCGTCTGAAGTATAAAAATTATCTGTAGACATGACGGGTGGCAAAAATATCACAAGAAAAGCTTAACATGTACTTACAACTGCATTATTTATCTGTATTTTCTTCATTAGGATGTTGAACGCAAGTGACGAGAGTTTCATTCATAATGTTTCTACTTCATGTAACATGAGCGCTGATACTGGACTGAAGCCGTTCTCATCATGTGATCATGGGAAAACATTTCTTAGGGCGTGGTGAGCTCGTGCCAGGGCCGTGGTAGTGAGCCGTTGGAAGTACCATCCTACATCACGAAGCACCACAAGGTCCAATAGGAAAATTCGACTGCAGTAGCCACCGTTCAACCTTAAGAGGGCAGCACTAAGACGTTTTTACACCATATATTATAGAATTAAAACACTTTATACCCAAATGTCAAAACATTTACTCTAATCAATAAACAGCATTAATAAAGCCCCAGTCTTGCAGATCATTAACTAAAAAAAGTTGGTTTAGGGTTTAGTTACCCTTTAAAATGACATTACTATCAGGGCTGTATGATGTTTTTGACATATTACAGTACATAAAAAGTATAAATTGTGAAAACCTTTCAAAAAATGCATCAACAAAAAAAATCTCATACACTTTATAGGGAGTTACTCAAGTTGGCAAAGTTCAGACTCTAAACTTTCAAACGACACCTATTTTGTGTTGATCAAGGCAGTAGTTTTGAAAAATATGATTATCATTTATTTCGTGGCTAGGTGGCGCCTGCAGCGGTTTTAGAGGGGCTAATCAGCACTCGTTAAGAGTTGATCAAAAATGCATTAAAAAGCTGTCTTCAGTCACATGATCCTTCAGAAATCATTCTAATATGCTGATTTGGTGTTCAAGAAACATTTCTTATCATTTTGCGCCATACTATTTTTGTGGGAATTAAAATGCAATAAAAACTGAATTGTTTTTCTCGGGATACTTTGATGAATAGAAAGTTGTAAAGAACAGCATTTGTTTAAAATCTAAATCGTTTGTAACATTTTACATGTCATTTAGTGTAACTTTAGATCAATTTAACACATCCTTGCTGAATAAAAGTGTTCATTTCTTTAAAAAAAAAAAACACCTTTTGAACGGTAGTATAAATCAAGTAATTGTTCATACCTTCACTTGTCACACCCTCCTCTCCATCTCCTTTCTGAAGGGAAGCAGAAATAAGGATAAAATATTTCAGTGCATTCAGGCTTTTTTTTCTTTTTTTTTAAAGGTGAACAATTTATTTGTAGCCACATCAAACATCATACTTTCTTCCCTTTAAAATACCAATAGAATTTTCTTGATTTAAAAGATTATCTGAATTGTTATATCCACAAACATCCAAAGGGATTAGTATAGAAAATAAAAGTGTTAAAAGCATGTCAAGCAAGGTTCTGTTCACTACGCACTCAGTGTATACTAAAATAACCGACAGAATATCCCAGAAAAGTAAGGAACGCAGCAAAACCATACAAGGAGAGTCGTTAGTGATCCCAAAAAGAGGGTAAGAGGGTCAGCCAGGAATAAAAAGGTAAACAAAAAGAAATATGTAGTCACAAGGGCATATTTCTTTTCAAATAAGTGGGTTATGTCCTGAAGAAATCAAAAAATAAAATGAAAATAAAATTAACTAAAGGAAATCTCACCACATCAGTACAGAGCCACTCCTCAATGTCATCCATGACAGAGGACTGGTCAAGAGCTGCCTACGGGCCCAAACCATGGGCAGGAGCCAAGCAAATAACAAATAAAAAAATAATCCCAAGAAAACATGACAAAACAAACAAACAAACAACAAAAATAATAATAATAATAAGACTTCCAACATAAAAGTCTTAATCCAATATTAGTAAACTTCCCCCATATGGACATGTGGTAATAACTGAAATGCATGCACACCGCACAGCAGAAAACAGCAATTCTCTATTGAGCTGCACTGACGGAATAAAATCATTCAAGAATGACGAATAAGCAACAAATAAAAGGGTGACACTTTACAATAAGGTTCATTAGTTAACATGAACTAATAATGAACTGCACTTATAAACAATTTATTTATCAACATTTACGAATACATTATTAAAATCTTGCTAACATTAGTTAATGCACTGTGAACAAACCATGAAGAGCTGGATTTTTATGAACTAATGTTAACAAAGATTAACTTATTCTGAACAGAGGCGTTGTTTATGGTTAGTTCATGTTAACTAATGCATTTACTAATGCAACCTTATTGTTAGGTGTAACCAATAAAAGTATATTCTGAACTCCTGCTTCCAGAAAGAATTTCTTGCAACTCAAATGTTTATGTTCATCAACTAGTGTCACCTTCTAAGCATGCAGTATGGCACACTACATACATTACTGTGTACTACGTACTACTTAGCATAACAATAATTAATATTCATTTTTTTAAACCACTCTAAAATAAGATTCTTAACATCTAGCTCTGTCTCCTTGACATGAAAAGTCAAGTCCATACATACATATGTTAATGGCAAAAGCAGGAAACTGCCCTAAAATAAACACGCACACACACACACACACACACACACACACACACACACACACACGCGCACAGAAACTCACCCCAGTGTTTTGTCTAACATCCAAAGTCGGGGCCACTCCACTTGAAGCCTTTGTGTCTTCGAATGGTGCACTAAGAGTTCAAAACCAGCAATGTGTGAGTTAAATGCTAACATAATGTAACATAACATCATGTAATGCACACAATGTAATATAGCATAGCATAGCATAACATAATCACAATATCCTGCTATTAAGAACAATACGATTCAACATTTTATTAGTAGCGGTACTTTAAAAATGTGAGGCGTATTTCTTAATTTGCATCAATGTGTGAGCAGGAGTCAGGACACCTGTTCAGTTGCAAGGTATCTGCAGGTTTCAAATTTAAGACTTTTTAAGACCATTATGAATTCAATTTAAAGGGTTAGTTCACCCAAAAATGAAATTGATGTCATTAATGACTCACCTTTATGTCGTTCCACACCCGTAAGACACACTATACTTTCCATGTCCAGAAAGGGAATAGAAACATCATCAAAGTAGTCCATATGTGACATCAGTTAGTTAGTTAGAATCTCTTGAAGCATCGAAAATACATTTTGGTCCAAAAATAACAAAAACTACGACTTTATTCAGCATTGTCTTCTCTTCCTTGTTTGTGTTCAATCCTCAAATAAAGATTCAAACGGTTGTAAATCAGCGGATTGTTTCATGATTTGTATTTCAGCAAACTGCTGAAATCACATGACATTGGCGATCCGAATCATTGATTGATCCACTGATTCATAACCGTTCAAATCTTTTTTTGAGGATTGAACACAAACAAGGAAGAGAAGACAATACTAAATAAAGTCATAGTTTTTGTTAGCCTAGAAATCTAGACACACCCTAGTGGCAGCAAATCTAATCTGCCGCGAGTGTCGTCTAGCAACTCTTAATACACTT
The DNA here is from genome assembly GCF_024679245.1 of Pseudorasbora parva. NCBI lineage: Eukaryota > Metazoa > Chordata > Actinopteri > Cypriniformes > Gobionidae > Pseudorasbora > Pseudorasbora parva. The sequence continues at coordinate 19,489,812 of NC_090192.1, forward strand.
CTGAGCTGTAAACGCCAGTGAGCTGTTGGGCCAATCACATCGTGTATAGAGTCGGTGGGCGGGGCTTATCATAATGACGGCAGAGTTGCGTTTGCGTGCTTCTAGTAAATACAGAAGCTGGCAAACGGCGGTCTTTCGAATCAGCTTTGACCACGACTCTGGAAGACTTGGAGTTGAGCTTTTCTCTGAGAAAAGAACAAAGAACGGCACTGAAGTCATTCTTGAAAAGGGAAGATGTGTTCGGAGTTTTGCAGACCGGATACAGCGAAAGTTTAATCTATCAATGAGCTCCACTTCACCTTCGTTGTTCTGGTTGGTTGTAGCTCTATCCAATTGCATGCACGAGGGAGTTTGAAAGACAACCGTTTATCCCGCCCCTCGGATTGAGCCCTGTCAATGGTCAGTTTCCAGACCAAACGTTTTTGTTATTTTCGGGCCAAAATGTATTTTCGATGCTTCAAGAGATTCTAATTAACTAACTGATGTCACATATGGAATAGTTTGATGATGTTTTTATTCCCTTTCTGGACATGGACAGTAAAGTGTGCCTACACTTAGATACGCTCTTGGACTAAATATAAAATATCTTAAACTGTGTTCTAAAGATGAACGGAGGTCAGTGCCTTGCGAAAGTATTCGGCCTTCTTGAACTTGGCGACCTTTTCCCACATTTCATGCTTCAAACAATTCTATGAAACTGTAATTTTTTTGTGAAGAATCAGCAACAAGTGGGACACGAACATGAAGTGGAACGAAATTTATTGGATATTTCAAACTTATTTCAAACAATTTTGAAAAATTGTTCAGTTAACCCCCCCTTAAGGTAATACTTTGTAGCGCCACCTTTTGCTGCGATTACAGCTGTATGTCGCTAGGAGAATGTCTCTATCAGTTTTGCACATCGAGAGAGTTCTTTCCACAGATTCTCGATTGGATTCAGGTCTGGACTTTGACTTGGCAATTCTAACACCTGGATATGTTTATTTTTGAACCATTCCATTGTAGATTTTGCTTTATGTTTTGGATCACTGTCTTGTTGGATGACAAATCTCAGTCCCAGTCTCAGGTCTTTTGCAGGTTTTCTTCCAGAATGGTGCTGTATTTGGCTCCATCCATCTTCCCATTAATTTTAACCATCTTCCCTGTCCCTGCTGAAGAAAAGCAGGCCCAAACCATGATGCTGCCGCCACCATGTTTGACAGTGGGGAGGGTGTGTTCAGGGTGATGAGCTGTGTTGCTTTTACGACAAACATAACATTTTACATTGTTGCCAAAAAGTTAAATTTTGGTTTCATCTGACCAGAGCACCTTCTTCCACATGTTTAATGTGTCTCCCAGGTGGCTTGTGGCAAACTTTAAACAACACTTTTTATGGATATCTTTAAGAAATGGCTTCAGAGTTTGCAGCACTGAAAGTAAAGGGGCAGAATAATTTTGCACGCCCAATTTTTCAGTTTTTGATTTGTTAAAAAAGTTTGAAATATCCAATAAATTTCATTCCACTTCATGATTGTGTCCCACTTGCTGTTGATTCTTCAGCTTTATGTTTGAAGCCTGAAATGTGGCAAAAGGTCGCAAAGTTCAATGGGGCCAAATACTTTCGCAAGGCACTGTGTGTGTGTATGTATGTATGATATTATATATATATATATATATATATATATATATATATATATATATATATATATATATATATATATATATATATATTAGGGCTGTAACGATATGCGATATGAAATCGAAATCGCAATACGCAGGTCCACGAACCTGTATCGCGATGTGAGAAGGCAGAATCGCGACACACCCCTTCCAACTCCCAGAATTATCCTTCCTGTCCAGGTCCAACTTTTAAGTCAGCAGTATGGCAACATTTCAGCTACCCGGTGGAGAACAAGGATGGCAATCGTGTAGTTGACAAGACCCACACAATTTGCCGTAAGTGTTTCAAGAAGCTTCCCCAACCGGCTGGCAACGTGGTGTGAGCGTGGCGTTTCTGTTGCGTGTCATCCGCGGGGCGGCTGTGTGGCGTTTTCTCTTTCTTTGCACACCAGAAGCGTGTCTGACGCGTCGCTTCTGTTGGTATTGATGTACAGGAGGCCCTATACTTCATGTTAAATATATATTGCCTATTAGTACCGCAAAGAAAACGTCGGCAGTAGCCTATTGACCATACAGATATATGGTATTGACGGCAAAATAGGCTACAGAATACTGTACAGAATAAAACTGTTTTGTCCCCCCCATATCGAGGTTTGTATCGTAGGTCAAAAATCGTAATACGAACCGAATCGTGGGTTTGGTGTATCGTTACAGCCCTAATATATATATATATATATATATTATATAATATCATACATACATACACACACACAGTGCCTTGCGAAAGTATTTGGCCCCATTGAACTTTGCGACCTTTTGCCACATTTCAGGCTTCATTCATATATATATATATATATATATATATATATATATATATATATATATATATATATATATATATCCAGACGTTTTTATGACTTTTTATGGCCTTAAATTCTTATTGTTAAATTTATGACTTTTTATGACCCCACGGTTTCCAATTGAGTTGCTGAGTTGCTTCCAATCTCTGCAGGGAGTAAAATACACTGAGCGTATATGACAAATCAACACACATGCATGAAAAAATAAAGCGAGGGAATCTTATGATGCAGTGCTGAGACACGAAGCACAAACAGATAGTTATCTTTCAGACAGCATGCGATCACGACGCAAGTTCTCATCGTGGATTATATTGCTTGAGTGGTCAAAAATATGTCAAAATGCACGTACTGGGAGTATTTACGTAAACACAGTCTTTAGTGAACGTAAGGAATTATTTAATTTCTTACTTGAACGCTGTTAAATAGACTGTTAAGTAGTAGCGTACCTTAAATATGTAAAGCACTGTTTATTTCATTTTTTTTAAATATATTATGTCATACTGTTTGTAATTTGCATCTTTGCTTACTTTTAATAACAAGGATACAATTTTATTCAACTATATTGTGATTATAAAATCACAATATAGTATAATAAATATATAGGGGGCTCAAAAGCAGGGCGGCCAGGAACACGTCGGGGGCAAGTGAGATTTTATTTTTTTTATTTTTAAAAATAATTTATAAAACAATAAATTTTAAGGTCTGCCTTAAAGTATTTGTATAAGTATTTGATTACTTTAACGCTCTTTTTTTTTTTTTGTCGTGGTATTGATTCATTTTTGGCATCAGGGCATTTCAGTCAGGTATCGTAATGAAGTCATCATTTTGGTATCATGCTAGTTAAATTATAATATTATATATTAAATTATAATGTCCCTTATCTTGAAAGAAATCAATGGCAGTGACATATTTTAAGATACATCAGTACAAGCTGCTTTCAGGTAAAACATGCATTTTAGTTTGTGAAATCAGGGGATAATAAAATTAATATAATATATTAAAAACATTTTCCTATTTTATAAGATTTAAATTATAACATATTATAGGGTATGACACCCCTCCCTCACATTTATTGCAATTAGATTCTAGTGATCTATGAATATATTAATTATTTTAGACTATTTGATTGAATATTTTACATTAAATGAGAAATTATTCAAAATAAACAAATAAATACTTTTTTTAATTAATAAAAAAACATTATAAAGCAATTAGCAGTGTTAATGCTATGGGGTATTACAACTAATTAGCTAAATGTTTCCATTTATTTCCCTTAATAATATATTGAATGTTCTATCATCAAAACACATTTTTAAATAGGATAAAAAATAGGATAACAGCCTAAATTAAATCTGTTCATCATGTAAAGTGTTAGTATCTCTTCAGAAGACTTTAAAACGCTTGATTCAAATGGATTCATTTTACGATGCCTTTATGACCTTATGGGATCTTATACGTTTGGGTTAGCAGGACTTTCAATGGAGGAACAGAAACCTCTCAGGTTTCATTTAAAATATCTTAATTTGAGTTTTGAAGAATAACCAAATGGGTTTGGGACGACATGAGGGTGAGAAAATGATGACAACATTTTTGGTGAACTATCCCTTTAAGGGAAGCATTTTACTCTATTATATACTATAATCTATTAGAAGCAAGAAATTTTGATTTGTTTCATACTTCTTCCGCTCAGGAATGGTACCAGTCCTGGTCTGGGCAAACATGTCAAAGTCATCTTGGGGTTGACAGGTAGTCAGAGAGCTCAAGGTGCCACTCACACTGTCAGAACCAACATCTGTGAAGCAACGGTATTCTCACATTAGTGCAAAGCAAAAGAGTACACTAGTACAAACTCTAGAAATCTAAAATGTAAACAATATTGTGTATCCAAGGTACGAAACTCACCCAAACCGGCCAGTCTGGAGGAGAGTGTGACTGGAGAGGCTGAACGAACTGCAGCCACGGAGGGAGGCAGGCTGGACGGAGGAGTAGCGCTGATCCTGGGACTGACCACCGCAGGAGACCCCGGTCCCAGGTCAATCAGGTTATCTTCTGTCGCCTCGTTCAGGACCTGTGGATATGCAACACCATTTCAAAGACAGACATTGGTTACAGACACTTTAGGGTGAACAATTATTTATTTGCTATCTTACCTTTGTACCATGAACATTTTCAAACTGGTTTTACATGCTGTACATTTTTTATGTAAAAGTAACCTTAAAGGGTTAGTTCACCCAAAAATGAAATTGATGTCATTAATGACTCACCCTAATATTGTTCCACACCCGTAAGACCGCCATTCATCTTCGGAACACAGTTTAAGATATTTTATATTTAGTCTGACAGCGTATCTAAGTGTATGCACATTATACTGTCCATGTCCAGAAAGGGAATAAAAACATCATCAAAGTAGTCCATATGTGACATCAGTTAGTTAGTTAGAATCTCTTGAAGCATCGGATATACGTTTTGGTCCAAAAATAACAAAAACTACGACTTTATTCACCATTGTCTTCTCTTTCGCGTTTGTTTTCAAACCTCAAAGAAAGATTCAAACAGTCATGAATCAGCTTATTGATTCATGATTCGGATCGCCAAATGTCAGTGATTTCAGCAGTTTGACACGCGATCCGAATCATGAAACAATCCGCTGATTCATGACCATTTAAATCTTTATTTGAGGTTTGAAAACAAACGCGGAAGAGAAGACAATGCTGAATAAAGTCTTAGTTTTTATTTTTGGACGATAATGTATTTTCGATGCTTCAAGAGATTCTAATTAACAAACTGATGTCACATATGGACTACTTTGATGATGTTTTTATTCCCTTTCTGGACATGGACATTATATATATATATATATATATATATATATATATATATATATATATATATATATATATATATATATATATATATATATATATATATATATATATATATATATATATATATATATATATATATATATATATATATATATATATACACATATTACATACACTTGGATACGCTGTCTGACTAAATATAAAATATCTTAAACTGTGTTCCGAAGATGAACGGAGGTCTTACGGGTGTGGAACGACATTAGGGTGAGTCATTAATGACATCAGTTTCATTTTTGGGTGAACTCACCCTTTAAAAAGGAGACCCTGCAGTCAGTTCTAGAGGTTAAGAGGAGTTAAGACAAATGGTCAGGTTGTAATACATACATTGCTTCAACGGTTTCACCAAGTATTTTTGAGAGGAAGTCTAATCTTTAAACTTAAAGTACACTAAGAATTGATGATAAGGGTAAAGTGGTGACACTATTAGAATGGATATTCTCAGGCTAATTATTACTCGGTATGTGTTAATGTTACTCAAGCCTTTGTTTCTTTGCCATTTAAGGAAGGGTATTTTCCTGTATTTCATAGTGCTTAAAAAATGGATACTCTATTTTACAAGTAAAAGAAACAACAAATGATGTCAAAAATCTAATTTGTTGGTGTCATGGCACATGCTTATAACAATAAAGGATTGAAGTTCTTTATTACAATGCAAAGCCCATAAATAATAATAATAATAATAATAATAGACACATGCTGTCAAAATGTGATTTGTCCAAAGCCATAATAGCTGTACTGTGTAAAAATCTGTGATAATGCCTCTATAACTGGTTTCAGATTTCATTTGTGCATTTCACTTTCCCATAGTACTAGACACCACATGAGAAAATTCAACTTGTTTTTGTTGTTTTTTTTACAAAAAAATACCCAAAATACATTACTATTCAAAAGTTTGGAGTTTGTAATGTTTTTAAACAAAGTCTCTTATGCTCACCAAGGCTGTATTTATTTAATCAAATTACAGTAAAATTGTGAAATATTATAACAATTTAAAATAACAGTTTTCTACTTTAATATATTTTAAAATGTAATTTATTCTTGGGATGGAAGGATGCTTCATAAATCATTCTAATATGCCTAGTTAGTTCTCAAGAAACATTTCTTATTTTTATCAATGTTGAAAACAATTGTGCTGCTTGATGTTTTTGTTGAAACCGTGATATATCACGATTAAAATGCATCTTACTGACCCCAAACTTTACTGAAGAGTTGTGTATTTCTCTCAGGCAATTCTGAAAACTACTAAAATAGCACAATACTGCTGCTGTATTATGCAAATTAAAATCATATATCCATTAAATGAAATGCACCATTCCCAAATCCACATGTATCCTATTTTATTTGAAGCAGTGGAGGAACTAGTACTACGGTAAGCAGATGGAGGGGGTGGCAAGCAACAGTCACAGACTGCAGGACAAGAATTCTACACACAAGTCGAGGTTCACTGTCAGAACAGACCGGATGCAACACAGGACCGGGACTGCAACAGCCAATACTGAAATAACATTCTTTAGCATGTGCATGACTAAGTAAAAAAAATGGATTAGATGACTCATACTTGCCTCCCTCAGCTAGCAATAACAAAAAATAAAAATAAGAAAAACAAATCACAAAACAGAGCAAACCACACAATAAGTAACACCAACATGCAATTACATTTTCAATTGATAACCGCACATGATGAAAGTGTTTGCATCTCAAAGCAAACATACCATGCTTTCTCAGAGCATATATTAGAGCAAAAGCAAGCAAAGAGGGGAGGAGAAAATGACATGTCTCTCCGAGCTGTGCTTTTGGCATGAACAAATTACCTTACATGTGTTTGGAAGGGGGAAAAACACACTGATGATGAGCTGATGCTAACACACGGATACAACAACTCTCTTAAAGAAGACCCACCCCATTGTTTACGCCTTGCGCAGTTCGGCCAGATCGGAACCTCTCATATCTAAAGAAAAAGCATGAAAAGTGAGCAAAAAAAAAACATTTAAATCTTACCCTCCTTTAAAACAGCCTTTTCTTGAAACTTTATGAGGATAGTTCACCCAGAAATGACAATTCTGCCATCACTTACTCACACTCACATTGTTACAAAACCATTAGACCTTGGTTAATCTTTGAAACACAAGTACATTCTGAAATGAAACAGGAGATTTCTGTTCCTCCACTGAATGTCCAGGCAACCAAAAAAGATCCATAGAGGTCACTAGGGCAGTAAAGTTAATCCAAATCTTGTGAAGTGATACAATCACGTTATGTGAAAAACAGATTTCATTTAGGCTTTTATTCACACATAAACAGAAGCTTATGTGTGTGCATCACGTGCATGCAACAAATGCTAAAACAGACCTTACTGGTTTTTGCGCATCAAACACCATATGTGATGTGCTTTATGTAAGTGAAAAATGTCTATAATTGTTTAGATGTAAATAAGTCTAAATTAAATCTGTTCATTATATAAAGTGATCATATCTCTTCACAAGACATGGATTGAACTGCTAGATTCATTTGGATTAATGTTGACACTTTTATGATCTTTTTTTAATCTTCTCTTTTTTTGTTACTTGGACTTTCAATAGAGGGACAGAAGCCTCTTGGGTTTCATTATCTTCATTTCTGTATTTAAGATTAACCAAAGTCTAATGGGTTTAGAACAACATGAGGGTGAGTATCCCTTTAAAAAAAAGGAAAGTTCCCCATGCTTGTTCACACCTCTCATATCGTAGAAAAATGTTGTTGAGGTCGTCGTTGACGTGCAAGAGCTCCTCTGTGACTTCCTCATTGGACACACGTGAGATGAGCTCAACTATCCTCTGCTGCATGGCCCTGCATGTCCTATTCAATTCCTTTAAACAAAGCAAACAAACCTTGTAATACTGAATAATACAAAATGTTGACATAATGCTGTTCCGACACTCCCTCTAGTGGCCTTGTGTAGCTCTTTCAAATATTGAATGAGAAACCTGCAGAAGCTCATGATCAGATGGATCCTCTTGACCAGGAACCATCTCAGTCAACATCTCTGACATCACTTTAGAGTTCCCACGCACAATGTCGAGCTCGCTGCGCAGCTTGCAAATCTAATCAATAACATTGCATTGCATCATTAAGCAATCTGTGAAAACAAATGTTGACCCATATTATTTAAAAGAACGAAATATGGAGGTTCTATAGCACCTGTTCAGGGGAAGGGTTGATGGGCCCAGAAATGTGCAGATTGGGCATCTGTGGTGAAGTTTGGGTCACAGGGGCAGAGAAGGGAGGTGCAGAGAAAGGAGGGGCGGAGGCAGGGTGAGGCTGTGGCTTTGGCTGGACTGGGGCACTGTATTTCGGCTGGTCCAACTCTGGAGCACTTTGCAGCTATTATCAAGAGAGTAAGACAATGATTATTAGTGCAGAGATAAAGAGGGGAGGTAAAACAATAAAGTTAAGTAAATGATAAGGGGCCGCTATAACCTCTGTGACAAACAAACCATAACATGCCTGTGGCGTCAACACCTACCCGTTGTGGTGTGTGAATGGGGGATAAGGTCTCCAACTCAGATCGTGGAAACTCTATACCCTTTCTCTTCATTTCTTCATAGACATGGACTACTCCTGTTAAATCTGGACTACTCCTGAAGGCGTCTGCCCATGCCTGATGTATAGAGTACATGCAAATATGTGAAAACATATTTAGAATAGCTATCCATATAGTTTATAACTAGTGTATACTATTAAACTTTTCTAAAGCTTTCAAAGAACGCATGCTCAGCTGCGAGGATCTTCTCTACTTGAACATTCAATTCCTTGCTAAAATTGTAGGCACACTGCAAAACAAAGCTACACTACTGTTCAAAATGTTTAGATTCAGTTAGATTTTTTTAAAGAAACCTTGCAAGAAGACTATCACCAAAGCTGCATTTATTTGATCAAAAACATAATAAAAACAGTACTATTGTGAAATATTATAATTACAATTTAGAAAAAATCTATGTGATTATATTTTAAAATGTAATTTATTCCTGTGATGACAAAGCTGAAAGTCTTCAGTGTCACATGATCCTTCAGGAATCTTTCTAATATTCTGATTCGGTGCTAAAGAAAAATCTCTTATTATTACCAATGTTGAAAACGGTTGTGCTGCTTTAATATTTTTGTGAAAACTGTGATACATTTTGTTTTCAGGATTTTTTTGATGAATAGAAAGTTTAAATATAATGATTTATTATTTAATAAATGAATAATTGTATTTATTATTTAATTATTACTTTAAAAAATAGTGTATTTACTGTTACTTTAGAACAATTTGATGTGTCCTTGCAAAATATATATATATTTTTTCTATAGTTAAAAAAAAAAAAACATCTGACCCAAAACTTTTGAAAAGTAGTGTAGTAACTACAATCAGGTGGCTATTTTAAATAAAGTTGTTTGAATGGCAAACTAAAAATGCAAAGCTTCACCAAAAAAAAAAAAAAAACCTTTCTAAAGATTCCATTTAGATCATTTTATTATATAGACATTTCATTCTAGGCCATTCTAAAGATTCCATTTAGATACTTTTATTTCATTTAGACATTTCTGGCGTCACATTAAATGCAAGATTCTGTAAATTGAAGTTACCCTTGGTCATTGGAGCCAAACTTGGTAACCTGATCCACTAGGTTATAATGAGCACAACTTCAGTGCCAACGAATCAGCCAGATCTCCTTGACTACCGAGCATCAGGTAACCAGCCCCATGATGCACCTCCTCTGTGTCTCTCTCCATCATGCTCTCTTTGAAATGGTTCATGTCATGTTTCCCTTCCTCATGTTGTGTTTGAACCATAAGGCGTTTTTCTTCACTGATCATAAACAATCAAAACCCAGATTTGTGCCATACCTGTATCAAAGCTAGTACTTTGTCCTGCACTATGGCGGGTGGGTTGTTTTTGGGAGATATAATTTTCACCAAAACGCCATCAATAAAGTCCCGGGTGGTGACGAGCGCGTGGAACCGATAGCCACAGTTCTTTACACATGTCTCAAGAACCTGAACACATTATGAAAAATCTAAATTAAAAAAAGGACATTCTAAAAGGCATTATAAGCCGTTAGTAAGACTATAAAGAGAAAAGTTTCCATTGACTGTTACCCACCGTCAGTGTAAGCATAACCTCCCTGTAGTTTTTATTCCCATTGAGCCTCTTCTTCACGGCTCTTATAGCATCCTTAGGCCTATAAATCAGATATATATGCAGCTAAAAAACAATCCATTATGAAGTTACAATGACATGGTCAAGTGCATGAATCAAATTCTGTTAGAAAGCATTGCCAAGTTCCATAAATAACATTGTTGAACGGTATTCAAATTATGTAAAGTCCTGAACTTTATTCACATGAAAAATGTGTACAACCATAACAATGACAGCAACTTCTGGATTTGTGAATGTTTCCTAAGGTTTACTGAATGTCAGCAAAAAGGTTAAATGCTATAAATCATGCATCTTTCATGTCTCACCCATCTTCTGTTTCATTGATTAAGTCACATATTTCCATATTCAAGGTCCAGTCTTCACTTTGAAGGGAGCCATCTGTGGCCCTCTCTGGAGAAGATTAAAGAAGTTAAACTGATAAGAGAATGGGTAATGCCTTTTATTAACTAGAGAATCTGGAAAAAACATCGGCACTGATAACATTGCACTGATCTGCAAACTGCTGTGCGATATTTGCTTGATTGCTGGGAGTCTTCCAGAGCAAGCGGTCAGTGTCCATTTATAAATGTTGATCATTAGTATGATTCATTAACACACATTACCTCAAGCTTTAGCTTTGAAACTGGGTGTGAGAGATAAACGCAATGTCTTCTAGGTAGCAGGCTAATATTAGGTGTAGTACTTAAGTTTACTTAAACTCATTTCAGCATTCGCCTCCCTAGAACTGGCAATTTAAAGAAATTACTATTTTATAGCACATTCTGAGAACTGTGAGTCAGACCAGCTAGCATGAATGAGCATTAGCTGTTAGCCAGCTAACTGACAGGCTATCCATTTGTTGAGCTTCTGTACAGCGGCTAAGCTAAATCCTTCGCTTTAAACGTTAACTTGTTGCGACGCAATTTTTAAGAATAATTAAATTTGTGCAAAACATACCAATGCACTGTCCCACCGGAGTACTGTAAGGGTTTCCCAGCAAGAACTCCATCTTGTCAACATATCCAAAGACTAACACAGTCAATGAGACAGTAAACACTCAAGTCCCGCCCATGACCTACTCCTATTGGGTGCTTAAAGCAGGGTTGCAAAGCTATTGGCGGAACGTGCAGTCAGTTATTGAAATGACACGCCAGCTAATTAAAGGCACAGTAGTGAACTCGTTGACAAAACTGCTTTATAATGCCGGTTTGACACTTTATTACTAATGGTTATGTATCAGTCTGCCCTTTCAGATTTAGCACTAAAGTACCATACGTTTTATATGTGACTTTGACCTTAAGGAAATTGCTTGTAGCAAAAACAAATGAGGTCACTCAGTCAGACATTTGCACATGGTTGTAATTGATCAAAAAGTCTTCAGTTATATCATATTTGCAGAACCGTTTCACAGCTTGTCATTAAAATACTGGAATTATGCATTTACAGTTTTCATGCTGTAGCTGTTGTAACTAAAAACACATCATGACCTTAGACTTAGACATCTATATTATTGGTCAAAACATAACTGGACAGCAACATGGTTTTACTGGTTAGGTAACTTATGTCACCGCTGCACACTGTAAAAAGCAAACAAAGACCGAGATGACAAAAAAAGTTAAATGTTCAGTCCCATAAAGTGCCTTTTGGCCTCATCAATCCTGCAAAATCTTTCTCTTAACAGCTGTGCTTTCAGAACACAGATGTACAAACATTGCACCAGCAGCTGTTCGGGCCCGCAACTCATACGTGTCATAATCATGGGCCCACTCCACATTTCCCCAGCTCTGGATCTAAGACAAAACAGAACAGAACAGTAATCATTAACATGAGAAAAATGGTACCAAGCAAGAATCATTAAACAGTTAGAATAAAAATAGAAGCCACAATACCTGGTATTCTTCCTCAAGTCTGGACAACAGAACCGCTTGTTCCACGCTTAGGTGTCTGTCAATCAGCCCGAAGGACAAGATCAATGATTTTAGCTGAGTAATCACATACTCAAGCCCTGTAGAAACATTAGAAACTTCACCGTTCAAACAGGCTCATTCGCATAAGATGCAAACATGTCATTTACATAAGATGCAAAAGCAACACACACCTGTCAGAGACCAAAAATTGTAGGAATTAAGGTGTTGACGAAATGTCTCCTTAGTCTCTTCTGGGATTTGAGGGCCCATAATGCTGGAGGATGAGCCAATGACCACGCTGTATCTAAAAATAACAAGATGTTCATATACACCATTTATTGCTGCTATATATTGTGACTATAACATAATCAAGCCAAATATGTAAAAATAATACTAATTCTAGCCAAAAAGACAAAATATCACCTTTGTTCTATCCAGTTCATTATAGGCTGCCATTCATTTGTCTGCAGTTCCACAAGACCTGCAGGTTCTTCTACTCTGTAACTACAAGGACGGTAGATCTAATTTAATGAAATGTAATACAGTCAGCAGATGCATTTAGGAGATCTTATATCATTAGTGAAGGTCTAATAAGGTCTTGGTGTGATTAATTAAAAACCATTAAGTAATAAACCAGAGAACCTCACCAGATAGTGTCAGTGTCCAAAAACTTTAACGCCGCTGAGATCATCTGTTGTTTTGTCCTTTGTGTTGGATTATCAAGAGCTGTGTTGCAAAGGGTGGTCTGTATAGAAAGAGAAATAAGTCTTATTAGTATATATACCATTTAAGTCAATTCAATTGTATTTGTATATACACCTTACAATAAATATTGTTTCAAAGCAGCTTTACAAAAAATCATATTAACATTTATAATATCTTAATTTTGTCATGCTTTATAACAGAAACCAAGAAGGTTAAATCTGGGAAGGGGTATAAGTCCCAACATTATACAGTAAGGAAGATTATTTGCAAAGATCAAAGCCCAAGAGATACACCTCAGACTCTACAGGTCTCAACATGTTAAACGTTAAAGTTCATGACAGTACAATTAGAATGGCTTGTTTGGAAGGGTTGCCAGAAGGAAGCCTCTTCTCTCTAAAAAGAAAATGACAGCAGGCTTAGGTTTGCGAAGTTGCATCTGAACAAACCACCAAACTTTTAGAACAACGTCCTTTGGACAGACGAGACCAGTGTGGAGATGTTTGGTCATAATGCACAGCAGAAACCAAACACAGCATATCCGCTCAAACACCTCATGCCAACAGGTAGTGGAGCAGTGATGATTTGGGCTTGTTTTGTAGCCACAGGACCTGGGCACCTTGCGGTCACTGAGTCCAACATGAACTCCTCTGTTAGCAAAGTATTCTAGAGTTAAATGTGAGGTCATCTGACTGACAGCTAAAACTAATTGGCTCATGCAACAGGACAACCACCCCAAGCACACCAGCAAATCAACTACAGAACGGCTGAAAAAGAAAAGAATCATTTAGTTGCAATGGCCCTATCAAATTCCAGACCTCATCCCGACTGAAATGCTGTGGTGGGACCTTAAGAGAGCTGTGCATAAACAGATGATCGTAAACCTCAATAAACTAGAGCAATGTTGTATATAACAGTGAGCCAAAATTCTTCCACGACGTTGTGAGACTGATAAATCATACAGAAAATTATAACTTCATGTTATAGTCGCTTGTGGTTCGTACGCTTTTAAATCATACGGTGCTCTCCATTTTGCACTTATTTTTGTTCAATTAATAATGACAACGCTGTAATATTTCATGTTGTTATTCATCTAAGGTTGCATTTACCTAATTATAACACCTGCTAAAGACTTTTATTTTTTATTATATCCCGATATATACCATAGAACTCAAAGAAGGTGGGCTTTCTTTTTCACATGACTGTATATTGCTTTATTTGAGTATATGACGCATAAAGTTGAATATATGCAACTTTAAATATGTCGTTGGGTGATGATAGTACAGTTAATATATACAGACTAGAAACTCTAACTTGAACTCTTTATAAAAATGGCCTACTATGTGCATGGTGTAAAACTTCAGTGTGTCCTTCTGAACGTCCCACTCTGTTGCAACCGCTATGGCAAGAGCTTCATTTGGAACTGTGAACAGCTTTCCACCTGGAGTCTTCAGCTTTCTCTTGTCAAGGTTTATTTCAAACACGCCACCTGTAGACAACACAAAGACCATTTTCAAACAGGCATTACCTTTTCTCTTGCCTGCAACCTACGTTTATTAGGATTTATTTTAAGTTGCAGATGTGTTGCTGTGGGCATCACAGCATGCTTAAGACGCTCACCTTCACCTTGAGATATCGAGACGTTCTCATAGAACTTCTTTCTCTCTATAAAACGCGACGTAAGAACAAGAAATCATGCATCAATATATTAGGTTTGTCATTCTACTGTATACATTCTTGTAATGATCTGATTCTGATCTTACCCGTTATCGCACTGGCATATTTAGCCTTTTGTATGCGTGTTGATAAGCTAGGAATATGATGCCCTTGAGGAAATGGCCAAATGAACTGGCCAAACTGTCTGTGATACCTACAAATATTCCGTAACATCATACAACTCTAACGTTATGTTTTCGCGTTAACGTAACAGTTCAACTGTGACCAACCATTCAGTCAAGGTTAGAAAGCTGGATCAGCCGTTGAAACTAATTTAACAAATCATCGTTCATGTTTTAAAAATATAATAGAAAGCACACGGATTAAGTATAATTACGATTAAGTCAATTCTTTATAAATAATCAGTGACAAGGGATGTCACAGCATGCAGCAACGTGAAACCAAAGTCGTGAAGCTGATTACTGTGACCTACATAAGGACCGTAAAGGACAATTCATAATAAAAGTCCATGTAGCTTCGTCTGTAGACTACAGGAATTGCGAATACAGTACATCTTTCCAGTGTCTTCCATCTTTCCAAAGCCAATGGAGACTGATTTAAAATTAATCAAATTAGTAATTAAATTAGTAATAATTCAATTGAAATATTTAATAATATAGCCTACTCGACAAGTTAATTAAGTAACAGATTTAATTTTGAAAGAAAATGTTTGAAATCTCTTGAATATCTTTTTTTCCCCTTCTTCTTTTTTCTTGTTTTCAACATAGAGGTTTTCAAATATTTTCTGGGAAAATATGTCTGATTGGTTGATGACAAAGATTCATTCACTGCCCATTTTTAATAGGAAACATATGTTTGGAATGCTGCTAGAATTAATTATTCATTAATGTAATGTTGTTTCTGGGAAATTTTTTCATTCATAAATGCAAAGGAACAAAGACAAAAAAAACCTAATTTGTAATTACTTTCAATCACTGGATTGTATGAAAATTAAAAAGGCCCAGGAATGTGTTGAAATAATGAGACATTGGTCTCTTAGAATAAAGAGACCCCTTCTTGTTTTAATTTTTAATTATACTATATTTTTAATTATAAATAAACTATATTTAACTTTCTTTTATTATTATGTGTATATTTAACGAATACGTGCTTTGCTTAATAATTTATTTGTATTCATAAATGCCTTCTGTTTTTTTTCTTCTGTTCAATAAAAATATGCTGCCCAATTCCAATGAAAATTAACATCTAAAGGAATCAAAAATATAAAAATTCTCCATTTTCAGACAATTGAATGTTGCTACTGACTATGCCCTTCTTTTTGCACATGTATTTGTTTTTTTATTTGTTTATGAAATTTTGATGTGTAATATTTTTAATAGAAATGTACTCCACAAATAAAGCCTTTATAAGAGGTCATATAATCTGAGTAATCATACATTATTGTGAAGCATATATATATATATATATATATATATATATATATATATATATATATATATATATATATATATATATATATATATATATATATATATATACAGTCCCTGACAAAAGTCTTATCGCTTATCTATTTTTTAGAAATACCTGATATTAACCTGACTTTTAATTAATTCATTGGTGTTAGAAATAGCTCATATGAAAAGCTAAAACCCTCCCAAATAATGTTTAATGCACTGAAATAAATAATTTTCACAGAAAAAAATATTTATAATTTAATCAAGACAGAAAGGTCAAATTTTGGCAGGACAAAAGTTTTGTCGCCTATACAGAAATTGAACAAATTTTCTGCAAATATAAAAATATGTCAGCAAATTAAGTTGTGGCGCTGTGAGATCCAAATTTAATATCTTGTATGACTTCCATGAGCTTGAAGGACTGCATCCATGCGGTTTGGCAAGGATGCATACAATTTATTGATGAAGTCATCAGGAATAGCTAAGAAAGCAGTCTTGCATGCCTCCCAGAGTTCATCAATATTCTTTGGTTTTGTCTTCCATGAGTCCTCTTTCATCCTACCCCACATATGCTCAATGATGTTCATGTCTGGTGACTGGGCTGGCCAATCCTGGAGCATCTTGATCTTCTTCGCCTTGAGGAACTTTGATGTGGAGATGGAAGTATGCGATGGAGCACCGTCCTGCTGCAGAATTTGGCCTCTTTTATGGTTGGGAATATAAGAG
Organism: Pseudorasbora parva; assembly: GCF_024679245.1. NCBI lineage: Eukaryota > Metazoa > Chordata > Actinopteri > Cypriniformes > Gobionidae > Pseudorasbora > Pseudorasbora parva. Next base: position 19,506,780 of record NC_090192.1, read on the forward strand.
GTAGCTAAGATTTCTTGGTATTTTAGACTATTGATGTTGCCTTCCACCCTGCAGATCTCTCGCACACCCCCATACTGGATGTAACCCCAGACCATGATTTTTCCGCCACCAAACTTCACTGTTTTCTGGGTGAATCTCAGATCCATTCTGGCTCCAGTAGGTCTCCTGCAATATTTGCGGCGACTGTGGTGTAATTCAACAGAAGATTCATCTGAAAAATCCACCTTCTGCCACTTTTCCTGCGTCCATCCTTTTAGCAGGCTGTGATTCTTGGCAAATGCCACACGGTTTTTCAATTGTCTTTTGTTTAGTGCTGGCTTCTGGGCACTGATTCGACCATGGAGGCCATTTCGAGACAGAATCCGACAAACTTTTCTGGTTGACACAGGGACTTCAGGTGACCAGGTCTCGTGGAGCTCTGCTGCAGGAAAATGGGCTGGCACTTTAGGTCAATTTGTACACAAACGACAAGACTTTTGTCAGGGACTGTATATATATATATATATATATATATATATATATATATATATATATATATATATATATATATATATATATATATATATATATATATATATATATATATATATATATATATATATTTCAGATTATTTTATAAATGTGGTATCTTATTGAGACCTTCAATTTGGAAATTACCTTGCAACAGAAACTCTTCCCAGTCAGGTGGCATTACTTATTTAAAGTCCTCATGAAATCAAAATTGACCCTATTACCACATTGCAACTTCTGGTTCACTGGGACTTTAAATAGAAAGTTTGCGTGTATCTTTTACTGTCCATGCATGGTATCAAAGTGGGAATCTATTGTTCTGATGGACAGTTAAATCCCGCCTCATCTGCGTCATTTCCCTGTAGATTACAGATATCGACAGGAGTTTCAAATAGGCTATACAAATCCTCCTTTCCATATCAGCCTTCATCACCTCTCCTTACAATCCCAGGACAATCAAAACTAAGGAGAATTCCTACAATATTGAGGTTATTTTCCGGATATAACAAACAAGACTGCATACCTGTAGGTTATATTTGCAAGAGTTCTGATTTAATCTGTGCTTACTCGATTATTGGTCCATCTAACAAACCCCTTACAAAAGTAGTCTATACAATGGTAAGTTCCATCTTAAAAAAAATAGACACAGTTATTGTGACAACAACAAAGCCAAAGTGAAAAAGGAAACTCAAAACTTTCGATTTGAAATAAATGTTGTTCTTTTAAACTTTTTATTCATCCAAGAATCCTGAAAAAAAAAAAAAAAAAAACGTTGAATGTTAAAAAATATTCAGCAATCGCCACTGTTTTCAACATGATAATAAAGTTTCTTGAGCAGCAAATTATAGAATGATTTCTGAAGGATTGTGTGACTGATGGCTGGCGTAATGATGCTGAAATTTCAGCTTTGCCATCACAGAAATACGTTTTATAAATTTTAAATCTATTAATATAGAAAACTTGTAATAATATTGTAATACAGTATATTTGAGCAAATAAACACAGCCTTGGTAAGAATACTTTTTTCTGTACTTTTGTTATGATGTGATTTATTGTGCTGCACTGAATTACAGCACCAGTCATATTCCAACAGTTACTGTGTGGATAGTGGATATACCCGTGGTTAAGATGCTTGACAGAGGTAACTAACTGTATCACATTTCTGTTTCATATAGAAAGTGAAAACTTACCAAACTATACAGGAATATCCACACTAACCGCATTCTTCAGTGAGAAACATCCATTTCTGATGATGCTGATGGCATTGGGTAAAGGCTTTACTCTTGTCTTGATGACATTTACTACATCTGACAGTTTAAAGAAATCAGGACATGTGCTCATTCGTACAACACGCACTTTAGGAATGTTTTTATTTGTTAGCAAGTCAAAATGAACCCACTTTGCAGTTATTCAGAGGCTGTTAGCCTACACGTTTTGGCTATTCGTTTACATGGCGTGGAGGCTTGGAAAACTTTGAAAACAGGTTTTAAAGTTTTGGAAAGTGATACTGTTATTGTCTCTATGTAAACCATAAAAACACGAATTTGTGAAAATAGTGTTCATACACCCTTTTCACATTCCCGAAAAAATTTGAAAAAGCGGAAGTCGTCACAGTTGGATTAACTTTCATAACGGTGGAGAGTACATATATTTGTTGTGTCCCCATTTGCTCAAAAAGCAAAAGAAAAACTCCACAATAGTGATTTCACTACTTTCAAAAATAGGGAAACAATAGAGTGAGATTGATAATGGCTGTGAAAAGAGAAAGATGATATACCATCACTCCCATAGACGCTCTATTAGAAACATACTCACAGCAGCGGTAAGTTGTTTTTTGTAATTTAATGCAAAAGTAATATAATACAAAGTATTAGTTATAAATGTAAATAAAAACATACAAAAAACTTTACAGGTCATTATATATTAATGACTGTTAAAATGCATCACAGTGAAAAGGGTCTATTGAAAGATTTTCAACTTGAGAGAATGTTAATATTATGTTGAAAAAGTGTCCAGAAGTGCATTGAATAAGGAGATGGGAGGATCTTCTGTTCCAATGACCTTTTAGCTGTTTTATTTATTGTAAGTCCGTTTAGCACTCATACATCCCTATATAAGAACTTTAACCAAATTTCAGTTGTCCTCTAAAAATATCTGTTTGGGAGGGGTTAGGGAAGACAGCAGGTGTCTGTGTTTAGTATATTACACAACTGCACTTTCATTGAAACTAGTTTCTATTATTTTTCCTGTAACAGTTATGTACCAGGAAAGCAAAATGTAAAAGGGAAATAAATCTGATAGACAGCACCTCCACCTTCTTTAGTTAGTCATACAAGGATTAAAATAGCTTTTCAGCTGAGGCATTTAGAACTTGAGCTCAACTTTAGAACTCAATCTAGAGCTCTACTTTGGTCAATATTATGGCATGATTTACAGTACGCTTACAGTAATCCTATTAGTTTGCTCAGGTAGAAATTTGTCTGGCTATCACCAGACCAAGCTCAATCTTTGGAAGATTTCAAGAATGAACATAAGTCTAGAGGAGTCTGCTCTGTATTTTCTACTGCACAAGAGGCTTGATCAACAGGCATAGTTCAAATAACACTGTACGGAATTGGATAGTCCTTCAACCAATCACTATCCATCGCTTCTCTCTCCGTCATTGTGTTAAACCCACAAATAGCATGCCAGGTGGATAAGCCGGTAAACAAAACAGTAAAAGAAACGGGATAGAAAAATGCAGGTTTCCAGCCTGAGCTGCAGGGCGAAATCAAAAATCGCCAACAGGTAGGGCTGGGTTTAGGTAGAAATATCTCTAAGGTAACTGTAGGTTATATGATGTAAGTGGCATGCAGCATGCTTGGAATAAAGAGAGTTTTTAAAGTCAGAATTAGTTGACTTTAAAATGAAAATGACCCATAATTTACTCACCCTCAAGCCATCCTAGGTTTGTATGACTTTCTTCTTTCTAATGAACACAATCAGAGTTATATTATATCCTGGCTCTTCCAAGCTTTATAATGAGAGTGAGCAAATTTGAAGCTTAAAAAAAGCGCATCCATCCATTATAAAAGAAATCGATACGTCTTCGGGGGGTTAATAAAGGCCTTCTGAAGCAAATCGATGGGGTTTAAGAAAAATATTTTCAGGGCTTCTTCCCCAATGACATCCATGTGCCCCCATGTCAACTGAGGGAGACAGACGGACTAAAAAATAGTGTGTATTTTCATCACTCAAACCATTGTTGGTTTGAGTTGGTTTGAGTTGATTTGACTCAAACTGCTGCTTTTGCTACTGATTGCTTTTAGAGGGAAAATCTGCCCATAACTGCTCTAGGATCTGTTCTCTTAGCATATTATTAGCAAAAAAAGAGTTGGCAAAAGATCCAGTGAATATATGTATTTATGCACATCAAATGATTCAATTTACAACATGTAGTCGCTTAGTAATGTAGCCAATCACAGACATGTTTGTTGATTCCTTGAACGCAATGGCCAATCACAGGTGTTAGATTTAGAATCCACTCACTGCTGGAGTTGTCATCTAGTGCTGAGTTCTGCACATGCCCAAATCCTCTCTAACAAAGTGTATACATTATGTAAAAAAGATTCATTGTGATGCGTTTTTGCCACTTAGCCATTGTTAAATTCACCTAAAGAGTGTTTTAGACAGCTAGCTGTATCTCTCTAAACGAATCATTCTAAACGGTTTGCGTCTCAAATCAGAGCTGATCACACAAGTTACTTTAGTTGCTCACTTTCTGACATGAGTGACAGTCCCTCTGAATATAAATAAACTAATGTCTTGAATTATATGTTGTAACTCCAACCGTTCACTGAACTGAGACATGTTTTGCCGAGAGATCTAATGAACTCAGCCGCTGATACTGAGCATGCGCAAGTAACTGAACGAGCAGTGGTTCTCAGATCAGAAGGACAGAATCAAAAACAGTTTCTTTCGGACACGTTCAATACTGAGAACCGACGAGCAGAGCCTCTTTATACACACAACGCTCTTCCTAACTGGTCTATTTCTTTTTTCCGGCTACAACGGCGTTTCCACAAGACTTCAGCGCGAGAAACAGCTAGCCGGCTAAAACAGGTGATTTTAAACAATGGCTAAGTGGCTAAACTCAACTCGTTGTCATGTAAGGGCTAGGGATGTTAAAGGAACACTCCACTTTTTTAAAAAATTAGGCTCATTTTCCAAGTCCCTTAGAGTTAAACAGTTGAGTTTTACCGTTTTTGAATCCATTCAGCCGATCTCCGTATCTGGCGGTAGCACTTTTAGCGTAGCTTAGCATACATCATTGAATCGGATTAGACCATTAGCATCACTCTCAAAAATGACTAAAGACTTTATTTTTTCAAAGATAATATTTTCAAAGATAACATTACTATTCTGTAGTTACATCGTGTACTAAGACTAAACAGAAAATTAAAAGTTTTGATTTTTAGACCGATTATAGACTATTCTCTCATTCCTGTGTAATAATCAGGGAACGTTGCTGCCATGCAATGGGTGCAGCAGTGCAGTGATATTACGCAGAAAATAGTACCTAGCTATATTGGCCTAAAAAAATTGTGTTTTTCATTTTCCGTTGGTCTTAGTACACGATGTAACTAAAGAAGAGTCAAGTTTTAAATAAGAAAATATAGTAAAAGTCTTTTGAGTGTCATGCTAATGGTCTAATCCGATTCAATGATGTATGCTAAGCTATGCTAAAAGTGCTACCACCAGATACAGAGATCGGCTGAATGGATTCAAAAATGGTAAAACTCAACGGTTTAACTCTAAGGGACATGGAAAATGAGCCTATTTTCAAAAAAAGTGGAGTGTTCCTTTAACTGATGACCGTTTGACCGATGGTTGACCGTATCAACGTTAACCGATCAAAGTTGTCGGTTGTCGGTTAAAAAAAAAAGTGATCTCTAAATTAGTCTATTATAGACAGTGGACTAAACGCTACTAACAGTTAGCAATCTCATTCCAAAATCTTTTTGTGTGAAGTGAACAAATCCCTCCCACATTTTTCATAACTCGCCTGTTTGTACTTAATAAACCAATAAAAACATTTTTGGTTTGCAAAAAGTAAACAGGCTAAAACACTCGAGGTTAGAGCCAGGACAGACGAAAGTATGAAGCGTGCATTCCTCATAAGATGGGCTTACATTTGGAAATATATTACATCTACATTTCAGTGGCAACACATAAGGTGTTGATCATCATCTTTCTTTATTATTGTTAGCACTACCTCGAACTAAAGCGGCGTCTCTTCGGAGCTGTCATTTTCTTAAATGAGTCGGGGCAATGTTTCAAATGAGCTTCTAATGCCAGACAAATGCCTTTATTTTCAACGCGATCACCTGGTACCAGTGTTGGGAAAGTTACTCATTAGTGATTCAAGTATATACATGAAACAGCTCTTTTAATTAATTAAAATAAATATAAAACTACATAAATTATTCTTATTAACTAACCAAAGTATTACAGTATGCAAATGAGGAAAAAAACATGCATTTTAAAGTTAGACTTTAAAATCTGATGTTAATTCCACTATTGTATTATATGTAATAGTTCTACAGTCTAAGCACAGTATTTAGTTAAATTACATCAAAAGTAACTGTAATTAAATTACAGAAAAAATAAGAGTAATCCCTTACTTTACTTTTTCAAGGGAAAAGTAATTAAATTACAGTAACTAATTACTTAGTAACTAGTTACACCCAACACTGCCTGATACCCAAACCATTTCGAAACTAAGGAGCCATTTGTTTGTCGTATACAAACAAACTCCTCTGCGCCGTGTTTGCGGGACTCATGTTTTGCGCTTTAAGGGATTTTAAAAAAGTGATGTGAGTGGAAGGGAGGTGGCGGCGCCGGGACAGAGTGAATGAGTGAGTGTGTGTGTGTGTGTGTGTGTGTGTGTGTGTGTGTGTGTGTGTGTGTGTGTGTGTGTGTGTGTGTGTGTGTGTGTGTGTGTGTGTGTGTGTGTGTGTGTGTGTGTGTGTGTGTGTGTGTGTGTGTGTGTGTGTGTGTGTGTGTGTGTGTGTGAGAGAGAGAGAGTGAGAGTGGGAGGCACAGAATAGCGCAACATATTTTAAACTAATCGGTTAACCAGTTTTAACCGGCTAATGAAAGAAAATGTTTAGTTTTCACCATCCCTAGTAAGGACCCTGTTCATGTTGAACCAACTTTTTAATTGCATTTTATGTCTGTTAAGAGGCACAAAGACAACCTTTACTTTTATGCCCCCAAAGCTGTCATTTTAGCTGAGTGAGGGCTCTGGGCAGCTCCGTGTTGCAAGGACCAATCTGGTTATGTTTTTTTTTATTTTCTATAGACTGTACTCACAAAGATATAACGATCAAGATAAACTTAAAAATTGGTGGGAATTGTCCTTTAAAATAACTGTTTGGGAGGGGTTAAGGAGGAGAGCAGGTAACATTTCTGTGTTTAGTATGTTCGCTTACAGTAATCCTATTAGTTTGCTCAGGTAGAAATTTGTCTGGCTATCACCAGACCAAGCTCAATCTTTGGAAGATTTCAAGAATGAACATAAGTCTAGAGGAGTCTGCTCTGTATTTTCTACTGCACAAGAGGCTTGATCAACAGGCATAGTTCAAATAACACTGTACGGAATTGGATAGTCCTTCAACCAATCACTATCCATCGCTTCTCTCTCCGTCATTGTGTTAAACCCACAAATAGCATGCCAGGTGGATAAGCCGGTAAACAAAACAGTAAAAGAAACGGGATAGAAAAATGCAGGTTTCCAGCCTGAGCTGCAGGGCGAAATCAAAAATCGCCAACAGGTAGGGCTGGGTTTAGGTAGAAATATCTCTAAGGTAACTGTAGGTTATATGATGTAAGTGGCATGCAGCATGCTTGGAATAAAGAGAGTTTTTAAAGTCAGAATTAGTTGACTTTAAAATGAAAATGACCCATAATTTACTCACCCTCAAGCCATCCTAGGTTTGTATGACTTTCTTCTTTCTAATGAACACAATCAGAGTTATATTATATCCTGGCTCTTCCAAGCTTTATAATGAGAGTGAGCAAATTTGAAGCTTAAAAAAAGCGCATCCATCCATTATAAAAGAAATCGATACGTCTTCGGGGGGTTAATAAAGGCCTTCTGAAGCAAATCGATGGGGTTTAAGAAAAATATTTTCAGGGCTTCTTCCCCAATGACATCCATGTGCCCCCATGTCAACTGAGGGAGACAGACGGACTAAAAAATAGTGTGTATTTTCATCACTCAAACCATTGTTGGTTTGAGTTGGTTTGAGTTGATTTGACTCAAACTGCTGCTTTTGCTACTGATTGCTTTTAGAGGGAAAATCTGCCCATAACTGCTCTAGGATCTGTTCTCTTAGCATATTATTAGCAAAAAAGAGTTGGCAAAAGATCCAGTGAATATATGTATTTATGCACATCAAATGATTCAATTTACAACATGTAGTCGCTTAGTAATGTAGCCAATCACAGACATGTTTGTTGATTCCTTGAACGCAATGGCCAATCACAGGTGTTAGATTTAGAATCCACTCACTGCTGGAGTTGTCATCTAGTGCTGAGTTCTGCACATGCCCAAATCCTCTCTAACAAAGTGTATACATTATGTAAAAAAGATTCATTGTGATGCGTTTTTGCCACTTAGCCATTGTTAAATTCACCTAAAGAGTGTTTTAGACAGCTAGCTGTATCTCTCTAAACGAATCATTCTAAACAGTTTGCGTCTCAAATCAGAGCTGATCACACAAGTTACTTTAGTTGCTCACTTTCTGACATGAGTGACAGTCCCTCTGAATATAAATAAACTAATGTCTTGAATTATATGTTGTAACTCCAACCGTTCACTGAACTGAGACATGTTTTGCCGAGAGATCTAATGAACTCAGCCGCTGATACTGAGCATGCGCAAGTAACTGAACGAGCAGTGGTTCTCAGATCAGAAGGACAGAATCAAAAACAGTTTCTTTCGGACACGTTCAATACTGAGAACCGACGAGCAGAGCCTCTTTATACACACAACGCTCTTCCTAACTGGTCTATTTCTTTTTTCCGGCTACAACGGCGTTTCCACAAGACTTCAGCGCGAGAAACAGCTAGCCGGCTAAAACAGGTGATTTTAAACAATGGCTAAGTGGCTAAACTCAACTCGTCATGTAAGGGCTAGGGATGTTAAAGGAACACTCCACTTTTTTTAAAAATTAGGCTCATTTTCCAAGTCCCTTAGAGTTAAACAGTTGAGTTTTACCGTTTTTGAATCCATTCAGCCGATCTCCGTATCTGGCGGTAGCACTTTTAGCGTAGCTTAGCATACATCATTGAATCGGATTAGACCATTAGCATCACTCTCAAAAATGACTAAAGACTTTATTTTTTCAAAGATAATATTTTCAAAGATAACATTACTATTCTGTAGTTACATCGTGTACTAAGACTAAACAGAAAATTAAAAGTTTTGATTTTTAGACCGATTATAGACTATTCTCTCATTCCTGTGTAATAATCAGGGAACGTTGCTGCCATGCAATGGGTGCAGCAGTGCAGTGATATTACGCAGAAAATAGTACCTAGCTATATTGGCCTAAAAAAATTGTGTTTTTCATTTTCCGTTGGTCTTAGTACACGATGTAACTAAAGAAGAGTCAAGTTTTAAATAAGAAAATATAGTAAAAGTCTTTTGAGTGTCATGCTAATGGTCTAATCCGATTCAATGATGTATGCTAAGCTATGCTAAAAGTGCTACCACCAGATACAGAGATCGGCTGAATGGATTCAAAAATGGTAAAACTCAACGGTTTAACTCTAAGGGACATGGAAAATGAGCCTATTTTCAAAAAAAGTGGAGTGTTCCTTTAACTGATGACCGTTTGACCGATGGTTGACCGTATCAACGTTAACCGATCAAAGTTGTCGGTTGTCGGTTAAAAAAAAAAGTGATCTCTAAATTAGTCTATTATAGACAGTGGACTAAACGCTACTAACAGTTAGCAATCTCATTCCAAAATCTTTTTGTGTGAAGTGAACAAATCCCTCCCACATTTTTCATAACTCGCCTGTTTGTACTTAATAAACCAATAAAAACATTTTTGGTTTGCAAAAAGTAAACAGGCTAAAACACTCGAGGTTAGAGCCAGGACAGACGAAAGTATGAAGCGTGCATTCCTCATAAGATGGGCTTACATTTGGAAATATATTACATCTACATTTCAGTGGCAACACATAAGGTGTTGATCATCATCTTTCTTTATTATTGTTAGCACTACCTCGAACTAAAGCGGCGTCTCTTCGGAGCTGTCATTTTCTTAAATGAGTCGGGGCAATGTTTCAAATGAGCTTCTAATGCCAGACAAATGCCTTTATTTTCAACGCGATCACCTGGTACCAGTGTTGGGAAAGTTACTCATTAGTGATTCAAGGATATACATGAAACAGCTCTTTTAATTAATTAAAATAAATATAAAACTACATAAATTATTCTTATTAACTAACCAAAGTATTACAGTATGCAAATGAGGAAAAAAACATGCATTTTAAAGTTAGACTTTAAAATCTGATGTTAATTCCACTATTGTATTATATGTAATAGTTCTACAGTCTAAGCACAGTATTTAGTTAAATTACATCAAAAGTAACTGTAATTAAATTACAGAAAAAATAAGAGTAATCCCATACTTTACTTTTTCAAGGGAAAAGTAATTAAATTACAGTAATTAATTATTTAGTAACTAGTTACACCCAACACTGCCTGATACCCAAACCATTTCGAAACTAAGGAGCCATTTGTTTGTCGTATACAAACAAACTCCTCTGCGCCGTGTTTGCGGGACTCATGTTTTGCGCTTTAAGGGATTTTAAAAAAGTGATGTGAGTGGAAGGGAGGTGGCGGCGCCGGGACAGAGTGAATGAGTGAGTGTGTGTGTGTGTGTGTGTGTGTGTGTGTGTGTGTGTGTGTGTGTGTGTGTGTGTGTGTGTGTGTGTGTGTGTGTGTGTGTGTGTGTGTGTGTGTGTGTGTGTGTGTGTGTGTGTGTGTGTGTGTGTGAGAGAGAGAGAGTGAGAGTGGGAGGCACAGAATAGCGCAACATATTTTAAACTAATCGGTTAACCAGTTTTAACCGGCTAATGAAAGAAAATGTTTAGTTTTCACCATCCCTAGTAAGGACCCTGTTCATGTTGAACCAACTTTTTAATTGCATTTTATGTCTGTTAAGAGGCACAAAGACAACCTTTACTTTTATGCCCCCAAAGCTGTCATTTTAGCTGAGTGAGGGCTCTGGGCAGCTCCGTGTTGCAAGGACCAATCTGGTTATGTTTTTTTTTATTTTCTATAGACTGTACTCACAAAGATATAACGATCAAGATAAACTTAAAAATTGGTGGGAATTGTCCTTTAAAATAACTGTTTGGGAGGGGTTAAGGAGGAGAGCAGGTAACATTTCTGTGTTTAGTATGTTCGCTTACAGTAATCCTATTAGTTTGCTCAGGTAGAAATTTGTCTGGCTATCACCAGACCAAGCTCAATCTTTGGAAGATTTCAAGAATGAACATAAGTCTAGAGGAGTCTGCTCTGTATTTTCTACTGCACAAGAGGCTTGATCAACAGGCATAGTTCAAATAACACTGTACGGAATTGGATAGTCCTTCAACCAATCACTATCCATCGCTTCTCTCTCCGTCATTGTGTTAAACCCACAAATAGCATGCCAGGTGGATAAGCCGGTAAACAAAACAGTAAAAGAAACGGGATAGAAAAATGCAGGTTTCCAGCCTGAGCTGCAGGGCGAAATCAAAAATCGCCAACAGGTAGGGCTGGGTTTAGGTAGAAATATCTCTAAGGTAACTGTAGGTTATATGATGTAAGTGGCATGCAGCATGCTTGGAATAAAGAGAGTTTTTAAAGTCAGAATTAGTTGACTTTAAAATGAAAATGACCCATAATTTACTCACCCTCAAGCCATCCTAGGTTTGTATGACTTTCTTCTTTCTAATGAACACAATCAGAGTTATATTATATCCTGGCTCTTCCAAGCTTTATAATGAGAGTGAGCAAATTTGAAGCTTAAAAAAAGCGCATCCATCCATTATAAAAGAAATCGATACGTCTTCGGGGGGTTAATAAAGGCCTTCTGAAGCAAATCGATGGGGTTTAAGAAAAATATTTTCAGGGCTTCTTCCCCAATGACATCCATGTGCCCCCATGTCAACTGAGGGAGACAGACGGACTAAAAAATAGTGTGTATTTTCATCACTCAAACCATTGTTGGTTTGAGTTGGTTTGAGTTGATTTGACTCAAACTGCTGCTTTTGCTACTGATTGCTTTTAGAGGGAAAATCTGCCCATAACTGCTCTAGGATCTGTTCTCTTAGCATATTATTAGCAAAAAAGAGTTGGCAAAAGATCCAGTGAATATATGTATTTATGCACATCAAATGATTCAATTTACAACATGTAGTCGCTTAGTAATGTAGCCAATCACAGACATGTTTGTTGATTCCTTGAACGCAATGGCCAATCACAGGTGTTAGATTTAGAATCCACTCACTGCTGGAGTTGTCATCTAGTGCTGAGTTCTGCACATGCCCAAATCCTCTCTAACAAAGTGTATACATTATGTAAAAAAGATTCATTGTGATGCGTTTTTGCCACTTAGCCATTGTTAAATTCACCTAAAGAGTGTTTTAGACAGCTAGCTGTATCTCTCTAAACGAATCATTCTAAACAGTTTGCGTCTCAAATCAGAGCTGATCACACAAGTTACTTTAGTTGCTCACTTTCTGACATGAGTGACAGTCCCTCTGAATATAAATAAACTAATGTCTTGAATTATATGTTGTAACTCCAACCGTTCACTGAACTGAGACATGTTTTGCCGAGAGATCTAATGAACTCAGCCGCTGATACTGAGCATGCGCAAGTAACTGAACGAGCAGTGGTTCTCAGATCAGAAGGACAGAATCAAAAACAGTTTCTTTCGGACACGTTCAATACTGAGAACCGACGAGCAGAGCCTCTTTATACACACAACGCTCTTCCTAACTGGTCTATTTCTTTTTTCCGGCTACAACGGCGTTTCCACAAGACTTCAGCGCGAGAAACAGCTAGCCGGCTAAAACAGGTGATTTTAAACAATGGCTAAGTGGCTAAACTCAACTCGTCATGTAAGGGCTAGGGATGTTAAAGGAACACTCCACTTTTTTTAAAAATTAGGCTCATTTTCCAAGTCCCTTAGAGTTAAACAGTTGAGTTTTACCGTTTTTGAATCCATTCAGCCGATCTCCGTATCTGGCGGTAGCACTTTTAGCGTAGCTTAGCATACATCATTGAATCGGATTAGACCATTAGCATCACTCTCAAAAATGACTAAAGACTTTATTTTTTCAAAGATAATATTTTCAAAGATAACATTACTATTCTGTAGTTACATCGTGTACTAAGACTAAACAGAAAATTAAAAGTTTTGATTTTTAGACCGATTATAGACTATTCTCTCATTCCTGTGTAATAATCAGGGAACGTTGCTGCCATGCAATGGGTGCAGCAGTGCAGTGATATTACGCAGAAAATAGTACCTAGCTATATTGGCCTAAAAAAATTGTGTTTTTCATTTTCCGTTGGTCTTAGTACACGATGTAACTAAAGAAGAGTCAAGTTTTAAATAAGAAAATATAGTAAAAGTCTTTTGAGTGTCATGCTAATGGTCTAATCCGATTCAATGATGTATGCTAAGCTATGCTAAAAGTGCTACCACCAGATACAGAGATCGGCTGAATGGATTCAAAAATGGTAAAACTCAACGGTTTAACTCTAAGGGACATGGAAAATGAGCCTATTTTCAAAAAAAGTGGAGTGTTCCTTTAACTGATGACCGTTTGACCGATGGTTGACCGTATCAACGTTAACCGATCAAAGTTGTCGGTTGTCGGTTAAAAAAAAAAGTGATCTCTAAATTAGTCTATTATAGACAGTGGACTAAACGCTACTAACAGTTAGCAATCTCATTCCAAAATCTTTTTGTGTGAAGTGAACAAATCCCTCCCACATTTTTCATAACTCGCCTGTTTGTACTTAATAAACCAATAAAAACATTTTTGGTTTGCAAAAAGTAAACAGGCTAAAACACTCGAGGTTAGAGCCAGGACAGACGAAAGTATGAAGCGTGCATTCCTCATAAGATGGGCTTACATTTGGAAATATATTACATCTACATTTCAGTGGCAACACATAAGGTGTTGATCATCATCTTTCTTTATTATTGTTAGCACTACCTCGAACTAAAGCGGCGTCTCTTCGGAGCTGTCATTTTCTTAAATGAGTCGGGGCAATGTTTCAAATGAGCTTCTAATGCCAGACAAATGCCTTTATTTTCAACGCGATCACCTGGTACCAGTGTTGGGAAAGTTACTCATTAGTGATTCAAGGATATACATGAAACAGCTCTTTTAATTAATTAAAATAAATATAAAACTACATAAATTATTCTTATTAACTAACCAAAGTATTACAGTATGCAAATGAGGAAAAAAACATGCATTTTAAAGTTAGACTTTAAAATCTGATGTTAATTCCACTATTGTATTATATGTAATAGTTCTACAGTCTAAGCACAGTATTTAGTTAAATTACATCAAAAGTAACTGTAATTAAATTACAGAAAAAATAAGAGTAATCCCATACTTTACTTTTTCAAGGGAAAAGTAATTAAATTACAGTAATTAATTATTTAGTAACTAGTTACACCCAACACTGCCTGATACCCAAACCATTTCGAAACTAAGGAGCCATTTGTTTGTCGTATACAAACAAACTCCTCTGCGCCGTGTTTGCGGGACTCATGTTTTGCGCTTTAAGGGATTTTAAAAAAGTGATGTGAGTGGAAGGGAGGTGGCGGCGCCGGGACAGAGTGAATGAGTGAGTGTGTGTGTGTGTGTGTGTGTGTGTGTGTGTGTGTGTGTGTGTGTGTGTGTGTGTGTGTGTGTGTGTGTGTGTGTGTGTGTGTGTGTGTGTGTGTGTGTGTGTGTGTGTGTGTGTGTGTGTGTGAGAGAGAGAGAGTGAGAGTGGGAGGCACAGAATAGCGCAACATATTTTAAACTAATCGGTTAACCAGTTTTAACCGGCTAATGAAAGAAAATGTTTAGTTTTCACCATCCCTAGTAAGGACCCTGTTCATGTTGAACCAACTTTTTAATTGCATTTTATGTCTGTTAAGAGGCACAAAGACAACCTTTACTTTTATGCCCCCAAAGCTGTCATTTTAGCTGAGTGAGGGCTCTGGGCAGCTCCGTGTTGCAAGGACCAATCTGGTTATGTTTTTTTTTATTTTCTATAGACTGTACTCACAAAGATATAACGATCAAGATAAACTTAAAAATTGGTGGGAATTGTCCTTTAAAATAACTGTTTGGGAGGGGTTAAGGAGGAGAGCAGGTAACATTTCTGTGTTTAGTATGTTACACAACTATGCTTTCATTGAAACTAGTTTCTCTTTTTCTTCCTGTAACAGTTATGTAGCCTACCAGGAAAGCAAAATGCAGAAAGGAAATAAATTTGATAGACAGCTACACATCTACTTTCTATAATTAGCCATACACTGATTCAAATAGTTTTTCAGCTAAGGCATTCAGAACTTGTCTAACCATTGCCATATCAGTTAATCTAAAGCTCTACTTTTGTCAGTATTATTATGCCATGACCCATGACCTTTGGCCTTACAGTAATTATTCTAGTTTGCTCACACAAGAATTTGCTCATTAGTTAGACAACAACTTGTTTATTCATGTAAAAAATATTATTTAACAATACTAAATCAAACTTAATACATCAATTCCCCAACAATTCAAATTTGTATACGGCTTAAGTCAGGTAATAGCTCTAAAGTAAATTAGTTTACCATTTTTAACACTGGCACTGTAAATGAACTGTAAAGGGCTACTCACACCATGAACGATAACCATAACGTTTTAATAATCATTCAAATTCTATGAGAATAGCGCAGTCCATTTCACCCCTATAATGAAATTGAACGAACAATATTGTGGAATCACTTACAGAGCGATTTTATCCAGCTGATGAACCCTAAAAACATTGAAAGTCCATCAGAATTAATCAGAATTTCAATAACTTGAGCACTTAAAAGGGGCATATGAGGCAAGTGCACCCCACCTAATAAACAGAAGGCCGTTGGTGTGGATGCTAACATAATTATCGTTATAGTAATCGTTCTTGGTGTGTCCAGTCTTTATTACGTAAAATAGCACAAACATGATGTTTTACTGTAATCACAAAAATAAATGCGTCTCAAGTACGGAAGCCCTGAAAGTTAAAAAAAAAAAAAATCAGTAAAAAAATAAAATAAAATATTTCGACTTTATTCTCGAAATACATTTTGACTTTATTTAGAGATTAAAGTCAAAATTACAAACCCAGCCTCATTGACGTCACAGCCCTGCGCCAGCCGCCAGTGTATTTGAACAGGGGGGCGAAAACTTTCATCATCCATCTATAGAATACACTTCTCTATATCTCTACGGTGTGTTTTTCTTGAGAACTTGTAATTAAATAATGACACAACCAGTAGCCTATGCTTTGTTGGCTCATATAGTTGCATGGAGGTGCATGTTCTGGGGAACATATTTCAACAATTACACATCAGAAAATGTTTTAAAGCAGAATTTCTTTAGAGAATACAATTATCTATACCTCTACATGCTCAATTTTTTGAGAACTTGTATAATAATTAAATAATAACTAGAATTAAAGCTAAACCGATTAGTGGTGAGAGTTGATTCTTTGTTTCTCATGCTTTCAATATAGATTCTGAAAGAGTATGCCAATTATTACCATGTTGCACAACCTAAATGCACAAAAGGCCATTGTCCATGTTACTGGCTGTTGGTGTGGATGCTAACATTGGTATAGTTTATTCATCATATTATCGTTATCTTTGTATTATCTTTATCGTGTGTTCATGTAATGCCAATTAATGGATTATCTTACAGAAACTCTGTGTAATTAATATATTTTTTAAATGTGCTAACCATTAAGCAATTAGGAAATCAAGGCCATGTTGTTTTATGAATAGTCACAGCCAAAAGTGTTGTAGGTTGTGCACCATGAAATAAATTTATTTAAAAGTAAGAACAATATAATAATTTAAATTACATAAAATACAGTAAATCTGTTTTAGGGTGGAATTCTGGGAAATAAGACTATTGCTGTTGTTATTATTTTGTCTCTAGACATGGCCTTGATAAATTAAACATCAAACGTCTCTGAGAAGAAGGTCCATGACTCATAAAAGATTAATAACTGCCTTTTACAAATCTCCACACCTGTGAATAAATGAATGTAAGAACAGTAAAACATCTGTTGTGAGTAAATTCATGATTGCAGTCTGCAGCAATAATACAACATTACAAGCCAAAGCACAAGCAAACCCCTTGATTTCACAAAAGCCCATCATTAAAGATATATATTTATGATTATTGTATAATAAACCTGCGAATGCGCTGGCAAGGAGATTAAAAGACGTGGTGCTGGAAGGGGTGAGTAAGTAAACTTTGTGCTCAAACAAGGAAAAAGAGTACATTATATTTCTTGTTACAGGAAGAGCTGTTGTCATAAGAAACTGACTTCATGTTTATGGCCTGTTTTTCAAAGACCCACCCTAATGGTAAACTTGAGACAGGTCTGTTTTTAAATATGAAATATTGCACGTGGACTATATTCAAGCAATCCCCAAGGAGTTTTACAGCTATAGCCATGAAAATCTTTTAAATGCTGCATGGTGTATCTTTGAAAATTAGATGTCATTTTAAAATATCCCAATCCTGCATATGACTTGAACCCGCATTTGGTTCCTTGATGTGACCTGCTTTCACTGCATTGGTCACTATTACTGTAATCACACAAATGAAAACTTTCAATCCTTTTATTTGACTCATATTTGCATAATGGTCAAAAGAGAATATCCTGAATAATCAATCATGCTGACAAGCCAACATTTATTTAACCTTAACATCCTCTAGAGGAAAGGAACAAATGACAAAACAGCATCAAGATGGCAAATTGAATTAAAGCTAAACGGATAAGTGATAAGTTCTTTTATATGTTTTAAATATAGATGGATTCTGAAATAGTATGCCAATTTTTGTCTCGTTTACTATAAAGAAAGTTTGTGCATACTATAATGAATATTTTATATTAAATGGAACCATGTTGCACAACCTAGATGCACAAAAGGCCTTTGTCCAAAATCATCCAAGTTGACACACCCAAAAGACTGTTGCTTTAGTGAAATGTTAGACCATGACTAACTGGCAGCATGTAGTTATTGTATTTATCAGACAAGAACTTGTAGCACTTTAGATAAGACAAACATATTATGGACGCTCCACGTCCATCATACTTAACACTGGTGTACCACAGGGCTGTGTGCTTAGCCCGTTTCTCTACTCCCTCTTTACCTCCGATTGCAAGCCTGAGCATGGATCTAGTTCCATCATCAAGTTTGCAGACGACACTACGGTGATTGGTCTCATCAGCAACAACGATGAGCCTATAGGGAGGAGATCCAGCACCTGGCCACATGGTGCACTGAAAATGATCTGCTCCTCAACACCACCAAAACGAAGGAGCTCATCGTGGACTTCAGGAAAGACTCAAGAGGCACACACACGACACCATCCACATCAATGGAAAGGCTGTTGAGCGTGTCTCCAGTTTCAAGTTCCTGGGGATCCACATCTCGGCGGACATGTCCTGGACAACCAACACCTCCAGCCTGGTCAACCAGCGCCTCTTCTTCCTGAGGACACTGAGGAAGAACCAGCTCTCCTCGACTATCCTGGTGAACTTCTATCTTCTGCGCAATAGAAAGCATCCTGAGCAACTGTGTTACAGTATGGTATGGGAGCTGCTCTATTGCAGAGCGCAAGGCACTGCAACGGTGGTGAAAACTGCCCAGCGCATCACAGGGACTCCACTACCTGCCATCGAGCACATCCATATAGGAAACGCTGTCTGCATTGAGCTTGCAGCATCCTTAAAGACTCCTCTCACCCAGCCTACAGACTGTTTACTCTCCTGCCCTCCGGCAGACGTTTCAGGTCCCTCCGGACCGGGACCAGCAGACTAAAGAACAGTTTTTTTTCCAAAAGCTGTCTCTTTGCTGAACTCTGACCCTCGTTGACCCAACTCCCCTCATACATGGCTAACTCTCCTCTCCCCCCTCACATCTGCCTTTACTTCATTTGCACTACTGGAATGCTCATTTGCACTACAGACTGTTTAATACAGCAACATCTGTTTACTTAAGCATCTCTCACTACTCCACCTTAACTTGAATATGCTCATTTGCACTATATCATACATTGCTACACTGCTCATCTTAATCTAACTTATTGTACACATTGATTCTATGATCATATTCATAGTACATATTCACCTGTATAACCTGTTTATAATAGTTATCTGTATATTATATTTATATAGTACATATTAACCTGTATATTCTGTTTATAGCAATAATCATCTCTATTTATATCAGTACATAATCACACCCTGCACTTATTCAACCACTGTAAATACTGCACTTTCTACTATTGCACTTCTGGTTAGACCCAAACTGCATTTCGTTACCTTGTACCTGTACTTTTGTAATGACAATAAAGTTGAATCTAATCTAATCTAACATGTGGAAAGCTTCTTCTTGATTCATTCTCAGAAGAATATAATACAACCACACAAATTAGATACTGGAGTGTTGTCATACATTCTTGTGAGTGAGATCTGAGGCATTTGAGGGCTCCTGAATGATGTCATCCAAGATATGATGTTACTGCATGTTAAGTGACCCTTAAACTCTGTCCCAGAGGTTTCACAGAAAAGGTTTAAAGGTGCACTATGTAGTATTTTTGCAGTAAAATATCCTAAAACCACTAGGCCAGGGTTATGTATTGTTCATATGAGTTATACAAAATCCTAAATGTTTCCAACTATTTGTAAATAGTGAGAAAATTGCTTTATTATTTATTAAAATTATTAACCAAGGAGCCGGGACGTCCCACATAGACAGTAAAAGAAATGGACACAGCGATCCCATAGACTTCTACGGCGGAAAATGAAGTCAATTAGAAGCACTCACTTCCTGATGGCTGAGTGAACTGCGCAGACTCAGACTGAGCTTGACAACGTAGATGTGACGTAAGCAACCTGTCTGACAGTTGTTAGTCTCCTAGTAGTTGTGGAAAGTAAAATCTGAATCACGTTGTTTAAATGTTTTGTCCCGTTGCTTTTGGCTCACTATCGGCTTCTCCCCATTCTTCTCCCTTGACTTTATCGGACTTTATGTCTCCACGTCCCCCCAACTATCTAATAGACAATAAAAGATTGTTTCTGAGCATCTCCTCCTGTCTATACGGTAATTTCTCTACTGTGCGACAGTCACGTTGGTTATGATGCAATCGTTAGCCTATTTTTACAAAAGCAGCTTCTACGGGGCGATAGTGTAAGATACAAGGTAATGGAGCCTTTTATGCATTGTCGTGTTTCTTTATAAATAAACAATGGACAAATGGAGTCTTTAAACGCCTCAGATGTAAAGTTATTCATTGTCAAAGTGACGCAAAAATGAATGGGAGTCAATGGGATGCTAACCGTGCGTTCACACCGCCGCCAGCGAGAGCGCCAAAATTTGCTCTTGCCGCCCTGCCAACGACGCTGTAGAAAGCTTCGTGGACGCGCTGCCGCTCTGACGTAGATCGAATGTTTTTTTCTTTTTTTAAACTGTATTTAAAGAGGCCGCAAATCAAACAAGCATGTTGATGGATAGACTGACCACAAGTAGGGTATAAATTAACCTCATGAAATCTTTCAAATGTGAATGAATTGCATACCCGCTGAAAAAAAAGCATTCTAGTGTTAACCGGGGGGGATTCTGAAATCCACTGCCGCTTCACTAGCGCCTATAAAAATAGTGTTGCGTGACTTCTTAACAAATTACACATTTCTATAAATGGTCTTGTCATAAATGACAGGGAAACCCGCACAGCAATGATCAACTTCTCTTACATTTTGCTTGGGAACGAATGTGGTCGGAACCAAAGTTTATATGCCTGCGTTCTCTGGATTTCTCTCAAGCGGAGCACTTCTACATTACAATTTGGTTGCTGCCTGTTGCAGCCGAACCGCGTCATAGCTCATTACCATAAAGTTGAGCTGATTTCAACTCTCCTCGACACCCAAAACGTCCAAGACTAGCCGGAGCTCGCCGCCTGGCTCCCATTGAAAATGAATGACTTCCGGCCACCTTGCCGCTCTCACCGCCGGCGGTGTGAACGCACAGTAACAGCAGGTGATGGCTTGGTTAGCAGTGGCCGCCCCTATGGGTGGAACGCTTTCCAAGTGCTAGATTACCCCCATGGGTCGTCTCAGGGAGTCACCAGTCAATTGTGTCATACCTGTCAACACTTCCGTTTTTGCCGGAGTCTCCCGTATTTCACAAGGGGGTAATCTAGCACTCGGAAAGCGTACCACCCATAGGGGTGAGCATGCCAAGCACCCCAAGTTTATTTCCAAACACTAGAGCCTTGGAAGTAAATGCCCACGGCTAGGATTGAATAAGATTTACATATTTAATGAGCTTCAGCTCCCTGTCAGTTCAGTTAACATGAGGGAGAGATTGTTTTGAAAGCGGTAACCGGGAGGATTCTCTCACAGAGCTCGTAAACGTCTTTATCTAACAAACACAGTGATTTATTTCTCATCCACCTGCGATTGATTGGAATATTATTTCTGTATTACATATTACATGGACCGCACGATCTGTGGATATAAGCGTGAACACACACACACACACACACACACACACATACCCAGATCAAGAAAATATTTCTGCTGACTGGCGTACGTTTTGGTAACCCGTCTGGGAAACACACAGCCCCGGAACTACTATTACATATAAAAAATATGTTTTACTCACATTAGTTTGTTGCACCATTCCTGCCGACCCAATTGAAAAGACAGAGTATTGTGTCTGCAAATAGGGCACATTAAAACTAGTTTACAAACGATTCCGCAGAGAAATGAAGCAAACACATAAACGTTCTTCACCACGTGAGCTGGAACTTCATTACAAATAAATGTTGTATCACACATTCCTAATATCAGGATACAAAGGAAGCTTATGCAGCGACAGAAACTTCCAGTTCTTCCACAATATCATGCTATCTCCATCGATGTGTTTGTTGCTGGCTAGTGTGATCCGATGAGTCTGTGGGTGGGGCTACTGAATTACCCGTGCTTATTATTCTGTAGAGGCGGTGTTTCGCCACTAGATGACGTCAGGATGAAGCACACAGTCGTTTTCTGGGACTGGTGTCTATAAAAGCTTTTCTTTGAAAAGAAGCTTTCCTTATCAGGCAATGGCTTGTAAGGCTGAGTTTTGTGCATGAAGGCACCTCACGAAACGAATTTCGGACAGACTTCTAAGGCAGTATAACAGTTTAATGATCTACAGCAATAGAGTGAGCTTTGGTGAGAACTAAACAAACATTTAATTACTATTACTACATTAGTCATTTCTTGCTAGAAATGACATCATAAGTGGAAAATATGGGTAAAAAGCATACATTTACACACAAACTGACCAGCAAACGCAACTTTCGGACGCCATTTTATTTTCCCAGCTCAACTGTCACTGAATGGAAAGCACAGGATTGTGGGATATCAAAGGCAGTGAAGGATACATGCATGATGCCTTCAAAAATCAATCAGACGAAGGGATCTCAGAAGACAGGAAGTGAATCTAACATTAGATTCGGATGTGGCTTGATGCCTTCCTGCCTTCAAATGTGTCCTCCGAAGGCAGCATTTTCGGACGCAGCCTCGGACTCGCCAAACATGACACAGGAACACATGAGGGCATGGAAACACTTGACAATAGACCTAACACATGACAAAACCAGAAAGTGCATGACAAAACATGACAGTGAACAACATGAAACACGTACCATTACCCAAAACACCCTGTGACAATTACCATGACCTTTTATATATCAAAAGCTCAAGGGAAAGTTGATTTCTCAAATCATCACCCTTTAAAGCTACTGCAGTCTCAGACTAAAATGCATGTTTGAGCTGTTATATAAGATAATTAAATGTCCTAATTGAACTAAGGCCTAATCCCGGTTTAATTTTGTTTTCAAAGGCTTAAGCTATTCCCAGACTAAAATGCATGTTTGAGCTATTTTAACTAAAAGCAAGTGGCTCTGGCATATTTTAAATATTTCAGTGTCATTGTTTTGTCTCAAGATGCACAATAGTAATGTTTTTTTTTTGTTTTTTTTTTCTAAGGCATGTTTATAAAAGCTACTTAAATGTCCTAATTGAACTAAGGCCCAGTCGTTTAATCTAAGTCATGTCTGTGAAACCAGGTCTATAGCTATCGGTTTACTATGGCTCCAATAAGTGCTTATATCAATTATGTTTTATTTAAAAAAAAAAAAAAAAAAAATTTTTTAAATAAGATTTGTGATAAAATGTTGTGTTGCAACATATTTTCTTCCTCCTGAAAGCTACAAAACAAAACTAAAAAACATTCTAGTACAAGTTAAAGGCCATTTTGATCAACACAGAAAGATAGCTAAGCATTGACTTTAGAAAGACTTAATGATTCTTAATCTCATTAATGAAACAAACGCAAATTACATTATAACAAAGGCATACTTTGTCACAACATCTTTCAAATCTAATACATATGTGCACATCTAGCTACTCAGTTATTAGCTATTATGAGCATAAGTGTCTTGATGATATTGACAAATTATCAAAATATCTTGTAAGAAAAATAACTTGTGTGGTGAAAAATATATATTTGGTACCAATGGTATTGACTTAGAATGAAATGCTGCTTATAAGCTTAACTATTTTTAACTCAACTGTTTTTTAAATTAAATTGAAGACTATTTCTGCCTATACAGAGGTTGGAGCAATCTAAGAAGAGCAGCCGTATTTTAGAAATATTTGGCCACTTTTATAAGGGACTTTCTTTAGGGTATTTTCCAAGTGGTCATCGTATTATCATTACTACAGCTGGCTTCAGATCAAGTCTGTGGGCACATATTTTCTCTCGAAATTCCCCGGGTTCAGTGGGTGGTATACAAAAAGCACGTGTTTGGTGCCTTCATCCGGATTGCCAAAACGTGTGTTTAGGGTCCTTTTCCAGGTGATGATGTGTGCATGCACGAGGCATGACAAACCCTCTCTGCTGATAACCTTGAGCTGATTCCACAGAGGAGTTTTGGCGGTTCTTCAAGGCCAGCGTGACGCCAGCAGCTTCAGATCAATGCTCTAGCTGTCTGCCCTCTCATCACCCTCAGTTTGAAGACACACCTGTGAGCCCCACTTAGCCTGTCCACCCCCACAAAACCACCAGGTCATCATGGGAAAATTACTAAAGGATGACAGGCCTGAATGGACTGCTCACGTTGGTTGTTTTGATGAAAAGTCATTATCCGGGAAAGGTCCTACTCCTTAAACCTAAGACTGGTCAAGTTAAAGACATCCAATTTTTTTCTTTAAGACAGTTCATAATTTTTAATGTCAGTTACATAAAAAAAGTAGATTGGTTTAATTTGAAACTGAAACTGAAAGCTAGTTGGTCCTTAAAGGGATACTTCTGAAAATGTTGTCATTAATTTCTCACCCTAATGACATTCCAAACCTTGTAAGACTTTCGTTCATCTTCAGAATATGAATGAAGATCATCTTTTTTAATAAAATCTGAGAGCTCTCTGTAAGAGATTGTAAAAACTAATCTATATGATTTGAGCAGTTTAGTCGATCAATGATTCGGATCGCCAGTGTCACGTGATTTCAGCAGTTTGGCATGTGATCCGAATCATTGATCGATTGACTGATTCACAACCGTTTGAATCTTTATTTGAGGTTTGAAGTGAACACAAATAAGGAAGAGAAGACAATGCTGAATAAAGTAGTCGTTTTTGTAATTTTTGGACCAAAATGTATTTTTGATGCTTCAAGAGATTCTAATTAACTAACTGATGTCACATATGGACTACTCTGATGATGTTTTTATTCCCTTTCTGGACATGGACAGTATAATGTGCCTACACTTAGATACGCTGTCGGACTAAATATAAAATATCTTAAACTGTGTTCTGAAGATACAGGCGTCTTACAGGTGTGGAACGACATTAGGATGAGTCATTAATGACATCAATTTCATTTTTGGGTGAACTAACCCTTTAATTCACATATGAACACTAATTAATTAAAGAGGTGGTTCCGGGGCACAGTATAGCATGCGGTGGGGAATAAAGGTAAAATAATAGAAATATATGGCGTAAAAAAAATAAAATAAGAAGAAGTATTAAGAGTGTCTCCACTTTCCTTTGAATGGCCCGTTTGCTTCCTGCTTCTATGAAACCCATCCCTCCAAAAAAGTGGTCTTAGATTGGTTTGATGGCCAAATTCATGTCTGCAACACTCTAGCCTACTGGCTGCGACGTTGCCTTGCCCACTTTGTTACGAGTTCGCGGGGGCAGTGTTTATGTTAATAGCAAGGGTTTATATTGCCACCAACCCGGGAAGAAACTTGTTGTAGTCCAAACCGGCCGTTTTTGTAGGAAATAAACTGCCATAACTTTATATCTCCATTTGTATTGAACTTGCAGTGCTGTAACTTTGCAGATACTGTTCATTCAAGCTGCAACACATTAACTAAAGTTTAAAAAGGTGAAATGACATGCAACCACCCCTTAATGGTTAAGTAGCAGTCTTAACTTAATTGTTTGGTGAAAAAATCTATACCAAAATGTATTTAAACATATTTACTGACATATCGCTTGAGACATACTGATGTAAATATTTGATACAGACAGACAGACAGACAGATAGACAGACAGACAGACTGTCTGACAGAGAGAGAGAGAGAGAGAGAGAGAGAGAGAGAGAGAGAGAGAGAGAGAGAGAGAGAGAGAGAGAGAGAGAGAGAGAGAGATAAATGGATGGATGGATGGATGGATGGATGGATGGATGGATGGATGGATGGATGGATGGATGGATGGATGGATGGATGGATGGATGGATGCAGACAGACAGACAGAGATAGATAGACAGAGAGACAGAGAGACAGACAGACAGACAGACAAATTGATAGATCGATCGATCGCTCGAACGATCGATAGATAGCCCAGTTAACTTGCCCAGAACTTGCAACTTGCCCAGTTGCCCTATAACCGATTTCCACGTCTTTTGTTTGCTCCTGACATCATCAAATTATGTAAACTTAAATATATTTATTTTTTCATGCATCCATTTATTCTGCAAGTAGCCCTGCATTAATGATAATATACAGTAAGTCACCCATTATTTAAAAAAATACATGTGAAATATTAATAGGCTATAGTTTGAAAACTGTTTTCTCTTTTAATATATTTTAACATGTAATTATTTTCTTGCAAAGCTGCATGACATCTCTTCATTCTCACATGACCCTTCAGGAATTAAACCAATATGCTGAGTTTGAACAGACAGAGACAGACAGACAGACAGACAGACAGACAGACAGACAGATAGATAGATAGATAGATAGATAGATAGATAGATAGATAGATAGATAGATAGATAGATAGATAGATAGATAGATAGATAGATAGATAGATAGATAGATAGATAGATAGATAGATAGATAGATAGATAGATAGATAGATGTTTGTTTTCTTGTATTCTAACAAACGTCAGCAGAGACAACACTGGCGCTTTATCACTAACAAATATTGTCTCATAACCTTTCCCGTCAACATCGACGATTTATTACTGACGAATATTGTAGTTGTCATAACTTCTCCCAGCAGAGGCTCAAATTCGCACGTGCGCGCTGCCGCTTATCGCATTTCTTCTCTCCTGCACTCACTCAGAAGTCTTTAAACCGTCACGTGAGATAAACAACACGCCCATGGCCGTGGCTATAAAAGATGAGGATGCTGGTGATGCTGGAAGAGAATAAGGAAGGAGAGATTTCTTACTGTAATCTCGTTCATCAGAAACCGCGTCAGCTATGAGTGACCCTCGCTTTCCTGTCGATGTCCGTCTTATCGGAGTAATGAAGAAGGACAAAGACAAAGTAAGAATGTGATGTATTAGGATAACTTTAAATACCGACAATGCTATAGAATGCAGCGTGTGATTTATAATTGTTTGTTCGTTTGTGACAGAAATACATAACATCTGTGATATGGTCAGACCAGAGTGAACTGATAGTTTACAGATCCCTCCGAGACTTCAAATCCCTCCATGTAAGTTTTACAGTCATCTACTTAGCACAAATCTTTCCTACAGGCCTAAGTGTAAAACTAATTATTTAATTTACATTTATTTTCAACAGAGGCAATTAAAAAAGAAGTTTCCTGTGGAAAACCAACTTCGGAAAGAAGATAGGGTGCTTCCCAGATTTGGAGGTATGATTTACAGTTGTTATGTAATTAAAATTTGCATAATGTTGTAACATTAAATAGCCTATAGGCTACATTTTTTTAATCAAGTAAAAAATATTTGTTTATATAGCTGAACCTATAATAGCATGCATAAAGTAGCCTAACATATTACTGTATTTACATACTTAACATATTGATGCTTATATTGCAAAGCCTTTCAAATAATCATTAATGATTAGGCTATTCTAACACAATGCATTATTATAATAAAATTGTATGTTGGAGGGATACAGCTGAACTTTGTCAGCATGTCCGCAGTACTCCCATTAACCCCTAGAGGGCCCTGTTAAAGACAACAGTTTCATCCACAATGTATTAATTTTGTTGTTCAATGACATTCTGTTGTTTGCAGCCCAGTGTATGATAGCATCGTTTCAGTTGAAGGGTTCGGCTAAGTCAGTTTCCCGTCTCAGGAATCTGGAAAAGTACTGTTCAACCCTGTTGCAGTGTGACACAACCGTGTCACATTCCACAGAAGTCATTCAGTTTTTCCTGCCAACTGAGCAGGAGCTTCTGCCAGAATACACCCAAAACAGGTAGGCCATGTATTTTATTTACCCTGCGGCAGATAAGAAGGTAACTAAAGCCTTCAAAGAATATGTACTCTGTGTAGACAGTAGCTCAATGTACATTTTGTACATGTTTTGGTTGGCACCAAAATGACTGTTACAGTAAATGACTGTTATAGTGTTATAGCTGCTCTTTTCTCCCTGCAGTGTGATGATTCTGCAATCAAACAGCATCCCCACTGCCAACGGAGGACCTGACATGGCAAATAAACGTCTGAGCAATCGCAATGTGACCCAGCCGTTTGTGTCCAAGACATATCGATGCGTTGCTCCATATGAAACCAAAGATACAAAGAACAGGCCCTTTAAAGTAGCTGTGAACGAAAGACTGGATGTGCTCATCAAAGACAAAGCAGGTAGGTATCTTCTCCCATAAGGAAATTAACTAAAAGACATAGTGCAGTTCCTTGCAGCTTTTTAATGTTTTTCTGTGTGTGCTGTGATCAGGTTGGTGGCTTGTCGAGAATGAGGATAAACGTCTAGCTTGGTTTCCGGCACCCTATCTAGAGTTATGTGATGATGAGGAAGAAGAAGAGGATGAGTTGGAGTCACCTACCTTTGACAGTAAGACACAATTGTTCCATACACACATTCTGTCTGATTGAATCTCCAAAGATAACCTTGCTAACTGATCTCTTCCCCCCCGCAGTGTCTCTGTACTGCGCTACAAGAAGTTACACATCTAAAAAAGAGGACGAGCTCTCTCTGAGCATCGGCGCTGTTGTGGAGGTGTTACAAAGGTCTGATAATGGCTGGTGGCTTGTTAGGTAATTATAATTGTTTACTCAAATTGCACTGGCATTAAGAGAATGTTAGGTATTATTTTAGACGGGTGTATCGGTAAACCAGAGTTATGTGGAAGACAGTCTGCATATTATCTGATTGGCACAAGCATTCTGCATAATACCTGCTTAACCATATGATTGACTTGCCCTAGAAAACAATTTCCTACATGTCTTTTGTTTGCTTCTGTCATCATAAAATTATGTAAACTTAAATATATTTCATATCCATTTATCAATGTATTTGGCAAGTACCCCTGCAATAAGGATAATATACAGTCTGTCACCCATTATTTTAAAAATACTGTAATAAATACATGTGAAATATTAATATTGTAACTGTTTTCTTTTAATATATTTTTAAAATATAATTTATTTCTGGCATGGCAAAGCTTCATAATCATTCAGAAATTACAGATAAATGGATGGATGGATGGATGGATGCAGACAGACAGACAGATAGATAGATAGATAGATAGATAGATAGATAGATAGATAGATAGATAGATAGATAGATAGATAGATAGATAGATAGATAGATAGATAGATAGATAGATAGATAGATAGATAGATAGATAGATAACAGACAGATTGATTGATTACAGAGAGAAAGAAACTAATATTTAAATATCTAAATGTAAAAAAAATAATACAAAACTTAACATTTAAGCTTGTATTTCCTGCAGATATAACAGAAAGGTAGGCTATGTGCCCTCCATGTACCTGAAGCTCTACAGCAGTCCCAGCTTTGGCCTTCAGACTCTTCAGAGGAAACTTCACAGCTCCATTATCAACCTGTCCGCCAACAGCTCGAAACCGGACCCTCAGGTTCACTCACAAAACAGAATGAATAGTTTCCTCGACTCCAACTCTCTGGAAATGCTGTCAGAGCCCCAGAACCAGAACACCGATCCGGTACAGCACGAGGAGTCTGGCAGCTTCAGCGACGATGGAACCGACTTCAGCTTCAGTTCCTCGGACACCACCTCCATGAGCCCAAGCATGTCCAGCTCAGAGGAGGAAGAGGGCCTGAGACAGCAGGATAAAGAGCCAGACAGCAATGATAGTGGTATGTCCAGTGGCCAGTCCAGCCCTATCAGCGTAGACACCGGCCACCCTATGAAAGGACTCGGAGCTCCCAGGATACCACCCCGACCACACACTCAGGAGATCCTACATCGCTGCACGACCTACACCCGTAAAGTTGCCCTGGCAAACTCTGCACGTCTTGCCCCTGAAAGAGAAATCAAGGTAGGCTGAGGTAGAGCTTGAAAGGTTTGACAGGGCATATGGATGCAAATGATAATGAGAGACTCTTTATACCTTCTTTTTGGTCATCTTTGAGTATAAGATAAAACAGAATTAATCTGGGTTCATTATAATCTCATTGTAATCATTTTTGGGGCGATATTAATTATGCTTATCTCAAATAAATCAAATGTATTATAACCAGGTGAAGGTAGTTACAGTATATTTAAAGGATTTGGTTTTCAGTTTTATTTTTTCATTAATATTATATTCAGACTGTTATATTTTTTTAAGTCTTGGTGTTAGTATTCCATACTGGAAAAGTTGTTTTATTTGTACGTTTGCTTATACCTGCATAAGTGTCAATAAATGTTTTGACTGCACTTCAATGATTCTGATGTCATGTTTTTTGTTTTTTTGTTTTTTGTAAAACACCATTTTTGAAGAATATATTTATTTGGTGTCTGATGTTTGAGAAAATACAAGGGGTCACTAACTTTCTCTTTAAAAAACAAAACAAAACACTTTTACTGTACCATAAAATTGTCCTATGGTGTGACAGCAAAAATTAAAAAAAAGAAAAGAAAAGAAACTCATAATCAATGCAGATAGCATAAGAGAGATTTATCGTTATTGTTAGACACTTATTTTCATGTGGTACTGTTTATTTAATATGAAATATGAATAGCATTATTTTTCCCTATGACTTGTTGGACTTCTAGGATATTTTCAATAAATACGACAGATGAAACAAACAAACAAAAAAGATTTTTCTGGCAGCAAACACTTAATATTATATCTGCCAGAGGTCCAGGACATCATGTTCAGATACACGGCATCATGGGTTCGATTAAATACCAACCAATACAAAATCAAAAACTGGGATTCTGAAATATCTGGAGAGATTCTGTACGGAGGAATGGTCTCTTGTCTGGTGTTCTCCAAACTCATCAGGCATTATAGTAGAAAACTCTGAGCTGTTTTCTTGGGAAAAGAAGGTTGCAAAATGTATTTAATTAAAGGAGGCAAAAAATAGTTCCCAACATTTATTTCATAATGTGATTTACCTCCCTTTCAATTATTTTACTTCACTGAAAGGAAATTTGATCATATTTTAAAAAGGGGCAAACACTTTTTCACACCACTTTACATTTTTAATTTAAAAAAAAAAAAAAATATATATATATATATATATATATATATATATATATATATATATATATATATATATATATATATATATATATATATATGCGTGTCACACCAAAGGACAAAACTTACCACTTTTATAGTATTTAAAAAAAAGTTAAATACTTGAAAAATTTAGAGACAAAAACTAACCATGTGGACATTCTTCAAGTAATTAAAGTTGTCTGCAATTGCCCGATTTAAAATCAGGATATGGTGTCACAGTCAGTGTTTTCAGTGACAAAATGTATCAAGACTTTATGCTGTTTTAAAAACAAGGATGGAAAAAAATATTGCCATTATAGACACTTGTAGACAATTATGACAAAGCTATTTATTAACATGTTTATGCCTTTCTTTTTTATTTTAAAGTTTTATTTTATTTATATTTAAACTTTTTAATTTAAAAGTAATTGATTGAACCATGCTTGAGAGTCACACCATAGGACAATTTTGAGATTTGGCTCAAAAGTATAAAACATCAAATAACATAGCAGTTTTTATACAACCCCAAATCAGAAAACGTTGGGACAGTTTGGAAAACGCAAATAAAAAAAGAAAGTAGTGCTTTCTAAATTTACTTTGTCTTATATTTCCTTGCAGACAATATGAACACAAAATATTTCATGTTTTGTCTGGTCAACTTCATGTCATTTGTAAATATGCATCCTTTCCTGTCATTCAGACCTGCAACACATTTCAAACGGACAGGAGCAATTTAGGGCTAGTAATGAGGTAAGAGGGTTAAATAATGATGTGATTTGAAACAAGTGATGTCAACAGATGATTGAAATTATGATTTGGTACAAAACCAGCATCCAAGAAAGATCTAATCACCACATGGGCTCAGGACTACTTTGGCAAACCTTTGTCAAGTACCACAATACGTAGTTACATCCACAAATGCCAGTTAAAACTGTACTGTACAACATGTTAACAGTGTCCAGAAGCGCCGTCGACTTCTCTGGGCTCTGAGGGATCTGGGATGGACCATCACAGAGTGGAAATGTGTACTGTGGTCAGATGAATCAGTATTTCAGGTATTTTTTGGGAGGAATGGACGCCGTGTGCTCCGGACCAAAGAAGAAAAGGATCATCCAGACTGTTACCAGCAACAAGTCCAAAAGCCAGGGTCTGTCATGGTATGGGGTTGTGTCAGTGCCCTTGGCAAAGGTAACTTGCACTTCTGTGAAGGCACCATTAATGCTGAAAAGTACATAGAGTTTTTGGAGCATAATATGCTGCCTTCAAGAAGATATCTTTTCCAGAGAAGTCCATGCATATTGCAACAAGACAATGCAAAACCACATTCTGCACACATTACAAAGTCCTGGCTGCGGAGGAAGAGGGTACGGGTACTTGACTGGCCTGCCTGCAGTCCCGACCTGTCTCTAGTAGAGAATGTGTGGCGCACTGTTGCCCACCTTAAGACTTGTTTGCAGGAAGAATGGGACAAAATTACACCTGAAACACTTCATCACTTGGTGTCTTCAGTCCCTAAACATCTTTGTTCCACAAAAGGAATGGCAACATTACAAAGTGGTAAATGCTTTACTGTCCCAACTTTTTTTGAAATGTGTTCAGGTCTAAATGACAGGAAAGGATGCATATTTACAAATGACATGAAGTTGACCAAACAAAACATGAAATATTGTGTTCATATTGTCTGCAGTGAAATACAAGTCAAAGTAATTTTAGAAATCACTTCTTTTTTATTTTATTTGCATTTTCCATACTGTCCCAACTTTTTCTGATTTGGGGTTGTAACATGTCCATGTAAGACAAATAAATGTTTGACCATCTACTGCATTTTAAAGTATGACAATACTATTTATATTAATTTTCATCTTGCATCACGTCAACAATATACATATTCAAGAAATAATACAGACGCTAGCACTAAATATATAAATCATTCCCAGATCTTTGAAACTTTAGTCTAGAAAGTGTTATGCTCTTTGTGTAGAGAATTGAACGAGTAAACAAACTAAATGATTATATTATTGTTATGTTTTTTGGCTTTACTGCAAGTCTTATTCATTTCACAATCAGTGTTGTTTAACTTTCTGAAAATTCCCCAGCCTAATTATGACGGTTAGATGATCAGCTACCAGTAATACACTTTAAACATTAACATAAGGAGTGGTGGAAATTACTTTGTAGGAAGCTATTTCCTTACATGAAAGATAAAAACAGACATTAGCAGGAACAGTTTGTCACCTTTTATTGCTTGTTTGTTGACTGTTAGTTTACTATTCTAGAGATTTGTACGTGTTTGAGGACATGTGGTGACAGTTAAATTATCCTGACAATTTACACTTTTTACATCATCATTGCGTCATGACTTTATTTATATAGCGCTTTTTACAATACAGCAGCTTTACAGTGATAGCAAGAAAATGATTAAATGATGCAAACAGAGGTCATTTTGTCTGTTCATCAGCAGCTCTAAAAGAAACAAGTGTCACTGTTCAGCTGAAGTCTGTTCAGTGATGTT
This sequence comes from Pseudorasbora parva, assembly GCF_024679245.1. Lineage (NCBI taxonomy): Eukaryota > Metazoa > Chordata > Actinopteri > Cypriniformes > Gobionidae > Pseudorasbora > Pseudorasbora parva. The sequence continues at coordinate 19,540,100 of NC_090192.1, forward strand.
GTCAACCAGCTCAGTTCAGTTCTCATAGTGTCAGTGCAGCCAAATCAAAAATATTGTGGAATATTAAGTGTCCCCAACAATGCAAGCCAGCGGCGACTGGCAACACACCCAAACTTCTTCAGGTGACATTATGGAGAACCTTGGGAGAAACCAGAGAAACCAGGCCAGTTCCCCTCTGGTCAATTAATACAGTGCATCCGGCAAGTATTCACAGCGCTTCACTTTTACTTAATATTATTCCAAAATGTATTCAATCCATATTTTTTTCCTCAATTCTACAAAGTACAAACAATACCAAATAATGACAATGTGAAAGAAGTTTGTTTGAAATCTTTGCAAATTTCTTAAAACTAAAAAACTAAAGCATCACATGTACATGTATTCACAGTCTTTGCTCAATACTTTTTTGAAGCACCTTTAGCACCAACTGAAGCCTCAAGTCTTTTTGAGTATGATGCTACAAGCTTGGCACACCTATTTTTTGTTGGCAGTTTTTTCCATTCTTCTTTGCAGGACTTCTCAAGCTCAATCAGTCTGGATGAGGAGCGTCGGTGCACAGCGATTTTCAGATCTCTCCAGAGATGTTTAATCGGGTTCAAGTCTGGGCTCTGGCTAGGCCACTCAACTCTTTCCCGTCCTTCCGTCAGACCTTTCCCGTCAAGGTCATTCACAGAATTAACCTGTAGCTTCTTTGTTATCTTGGCTTTATGCTTAGGGTCGTTGTCCTGTTGGAAAAGGAACCTTCATCCCATTCTGAGGTCCAGAGAGCTCTGGAGCAGGTTTTCATCAAGGATGTCTCTGTACATTGCTGCATTCATCTTTCCCTCAACCCTGACTAGCCTCCCAGTTCCTGCCGCTGGATGGTATTGGCTAGATGATGAGCGGTGCCTGGTTTCCTCCAGACATGACGCTTGCCATTCAGGCCAAAGAGTTCAATCTTTGTTTCATCAGACCAGAGCATTTTGTTTCTCCTCCTCAGTCCTTCACGTGCCTTTTGGCAAACTCCAGGAGGGCTGTCATGTGCCATCTGGGCACTCTACCATGCAAGCCTGATTACTGGAGTGCTGCAGAGATGGTTGTTCTTCTGGAAGGTTCTTCTCTCTTCTCAGAGAAACGCTGGAGCTTTGTCAGAGTGACAATCAGGTTCTTGGTCACATCCCTGGCTTAGGTCCTTCTTCCCGATCGCTCAAATTTGGCTGGGCAACCAGCTCTAGGAAGAGTCCTGGTGGTTCCAAAATTCTTTTATTTATGGATGATGGAAGCCACTGGGCTCGTTGGGACCTTCAATGCTGCAGGAATTTTTCTGTACCCTTCCCCAGATCTGTGCCTTGATTCAATCATGTCTTGGAGGTCTACAGACAATTCTTTGCACTTCATGGCTTGGTTTGTGCTCTGACATGCATGGTTAACTGTATACCTTAACTGAGACCTTATATAGACAGGTGTGTGCCTTTGCAAATTATGTCAAATCAACTGAATTGATCATGGACTCCAATCAAGTGGTAGAAACATCTCAAGGATGATCAGTGGAAACGGGAGCACCTGAGCTCACTTTTGAGTGCCAGCATGCCTAGCTGGTCATAGATCTTTGCAGGACTTTGTTCTGGCATCAACGTTCACTCACTATCAGTGCTAGGGTAACGCAGGCAGGGGGTTCAAAATCAGATTACTTTTTCAAGTAACTATTAAAGTAACGTATTACTTTTAAGTTCACAATAAAATATCTGTTCCTTTTTCAAATTAGTAACACAAGTTACTTTGTTTTCCCATGTATTGACTGACAGCTCTCTTGTCCCCATGAGAGATAGTGCCGTTTCTGTGTGCTGTGTTAGCATGATATTATTTAAAAGGGTCACTTCAGCGATAAGCATATGGCTTTGTATCAGTAGAAACCCTGGACCATATTCAAATGATCGTGCCTATTAAAAATTAATTACTTCCTATGAAAGTTAAGCTTCCAAAGGCATTAGCTGAAAACGTGGCAGACTGAACAAGCGCTGTGAATCTATCCCGCGAGTGCTGTCGCGTTTACCTCAGCTCTCATCAGGAGAGATCATTCAGCTCATCACGAATGTATGATAATTTGACTCCTGCAGCGTTTGCGCTGTGTGACGCTGCCTCACTAAATCACTTATTGAACAGACAAGTTCAGTTTTTAATTGTAGTGTCTGTTCTCTCTAACTGAACTGATTTTATGAAAATGAACGCGGTGGCAGTGGGAAAGTGAAAGTGATTCTGTAACTATAATCTAGTAGGTGGCTTTGGGAGTGGTCTCGTAGGGCAGCGAAGCATTCTGGGAATTGTTGTCTTTCATCCCCATGAGACAAATACATTTTCTGTATTTTCTCATTCTAGAAAGCACCAAATTCAAAAATAATTTAACGTTTCTATTACATTAATGACCCAGTTTAAATACAGATTCATCTTCCCAGCGCTGAAGTAGGCCTACTCCTTTAAGTTCTAGACTAAATGTGAACATACATTTACTCATCTAACTTGCACAAAAACAGATTCAGTATTCCACAAAATGCATAAAAAAAGTTTGAATATGTGAATATGTGTGTGAATTTTTTCACAAACCTGCAATAGTTAATCATGTTAAATTACACAAATATGTAAGTGATAATCTCACTTTATAAATCAGTGTATTTACTGACCTTCAATGATCCAATTCAGCAAAAATGACTTTAGATAAACATTACATTTAATTTCTTGTTTTTTATTGCTGAAATGTTGAACTTCTTTTTCATGTCTCCTATTCTTCTGCCATCCAGAACAGCAGCACAGCAGAAAGGTTTGTTTGAGCTGGCCCTCTACTGCACAGGCGTGAAATTGCATTTCCTTTTGTATTTGCACTTTTGATGTGAAACAAAATACCTTTTTGTTATTAAAAAAACAAACAAGCAAGCAAGCCCAGCAAATGTAAAAGTAACATAATGCATTACTTACCATAAAAGTATACTTAAGTGTTGCAATTAGTAACTCAATATTGTAATGCATTTCTTTTAAAAGTAACTTTCCCCAAAACTGCTTTCTATATTGTCCTATATCAGTTATTCTGCATCCGGTTTGTCCTGTATTCTGGACATTTCAGTGGTTTTGATTGTAAATTTCACCTAAATTTCTTCATAAGTTACGTGTTGTGCTAAATATGTTGCGTAAACTACTGCAATTTATAAAAAACAATTTTTTTGTTGTTGTTGCTAAAACAACAGTCAACTATGATCTTTATCCAAAAGCAACACAACTTACCCATTGACACATTTTACCCAATTCTCCCCTGTACATGAATGGGGGCCAGTACAACCTGGTGATTTCTTTATCGCGAAAACCTTTTTAGCTTTTAGCTAAACTTTTCCAATAATAGTTGTTCACTTATAGTTGAATTGTTCAAACGTGGGACTGATTTATGATATATTCTATTGTGTAGAAAATGCTGCTGTGTGTTCATTGGCTATTCAGACCTGTGTGTTTAGAGAATAGGGCTTGTAACCTCTAGAGCAGGCAGTCATTGAAGGTCACCGGTTTCCATAGCAATGCTTTTGTCTAATAAGTAAAACCTAGATTGTACCCAAATAGGGTCCCAATGGTTAGTGTAAAAAAAGTTGTCAGGTGCTAACCACATTTGTCACTTGTGCTAGAATGGAAAAGAAGAGAAAATTGGACATCTGCAATGCCTTTCTGAATGATCCAGGGTCAAGTGATCTCCTTTGGGATGTTTTGCTGTGTGTTGTGATGACAGATCTGTCATCTTTTTGCCTCTCCGAATTATTCAACATATACAGCATATGTATTGGTCCTCGTAACACAAGTGAAAATGGTGAGTTTTCGTTTTCTTTCTTTAATTACAGTAAAATAAGATATTTGTATGGAGAAAATAATGTATGTATGTGTTATGAGCTTAAACGTTACTGTTTAAAAAGTCTGATAATACTATAAAAAGGTGGATTGAAATAGAGTTATTTAATGTTAGTGATTAAAAATAGTAATTATTCTAGCAGTCAGCATCCATTTGCTATCACAATATATTAATGATATTTTTGTATATGATAATTGTTTTTCTTTTGGTATTAGACTGGAGGTTATGAAGTGGAGCAGTTTGTGGATACCCCAGATGATGATCTGATTTGTGTCATCTGTAGAGCCGTTCTACGCTGCCCTGTACGACTCAAATGCAACCATGTCTTCTGCAAGGAATGCATTTTACAGTGGATGAAAAGGTAAACACTTTCAATATTTTATAATAAGACAAACCAGATTTAGGGGAGGCTGGGAAGTGTTGTAAAAGAACAACTAAATAAAAAAAATTGAGGTAGGAAAGTAACATTTCCTGTCTGGGTTATAATTTGATTTATAACTTGATTGGCATAACCAGTATTATCTGAATTAGCAGGCTCTCTTGTTCAATGTGATATATACATTACAGATAAGCTTTACATCTTGCCTGTTTAAAAAATATCATGCTTAACAATGGGATGGATTGTAACACTTTCCAGTATATGCTACTGTTTAAAGGTAAAGTTTGAGGTTTGAGGTCGGTAATCTTTTTTGAATGTTTAAAGTCCCTTAAGCAGTAAAAACAGCAATGTTGCAAAATATTAGAATTTAAAATACCTGTTTTCTATATATTTTAAAATGAAATATAGTGATGAGAGCTGAATTTTCAGCATCATTACTCCAGTCTTCAGTGTCACATGATCATTTGAATATGGATTTTATAACTCACTCAATATATATATATATATATATATATATATATATATATATATATATATATATATATATATATATATATATATATATATATATATATATATATATATATATATATATATATAATAGATTCTTATTTTATATTTTAAATTATGCTTATTTCATAATAATCCTATGCTTATTATTTTATAATAAGATGTAATATTTTTTACATATTATGTTTCTTTTTTGTGTCATTGTGTCCATATTCATATTTCTTAGTAATTATTTGATTTTTGTAACAAAAGGACACAATATGTTTATTATTAATTTAATGCATCCCTGCTGCATTAACAAAAGCATTTACAAAAGTCTTACCCCAAACTTTTGAAGAGAAGTCTACATACTTCAGCTTTCAAAAAACTGGTTGTTTGTTTGAGCAAATGTTAAAGTCAGTGTTGTTTCAGACAGGTGAAATGCCCTTGCTGCAGGCAGCCTATTGACCAGAACCAAATGCTGGTTTTGTTTAAGCTGAGCAAATCAATTGGCCGTTTATCAGTCAAGGTAGGCAACATTTTAAAATCTCAAGTCTAATATATTGTGTCAGTGCTTAAAGGAAGTGTATGTAAGATTGTGGCCAACACTGGTACTGCAATCACTTTCAAATGACTGTAGAGCGGTGTATCCCCCTCCCCCTGACTCGAGGTTGCCAGATAAGCTGCAGGATCCAGCAGGAACGTTTGTAGCTGCAGCTGTGGTAACTGGAGCAGATCTGGCAACCCGGATGTAGAAACACTACTGACTTCATGATTGGTAGATAGGTGGAGGGCGGAGCTTCAGGCCAAAACACAGCATGTCAACATCAACATCAGTTGAGGGCTGCAATAACAACTTTTAAATGACAATATCCTGGCCGGACTACTGTTGTCAGTGATATAAGTATTTGAAATGAACATGATTTCTTAATGTCTAGTGACATATCAGAGCCATTTTATGATTCATTGAAATACATTTCTTACATTTCCTTTAAAATGTGAATGTGAAACAACACCATGTGCCTGTGTTCCTAGTGTCGCAATGCGCAGCAGGGCTGCAGGGCCACTTTCCCGCTTTCTAACGAGTACCTCCACGTCTCCAACTGTCCGTACGAGTGGCAGCTCTGTCCTCATGAGGGCTGTGGGCAGCAGGTGCTGAGGAAGGATGCGCAGACGCATGATCAGAGCTGTAGCTACTGGCGACAGCTGTGTCCCATGGGCTGCGGCACGCTTCTCGTACGCAAGAACCAGGCCCAACATAACTGTTACCGAGAGCTACAGCAGCGCTACGTAGCCGAGCGGAGGAAGCAGAGGGCCATCGCAGCCAACCTACGCAGGAAGATGCAGCGCATGCAGAGTCGGATGGCCCAAATAAGAAGGCAGATAAATCTGATGTGTGAGAGCCTGGAGGTCGGCGATCTGGAAATTGAAGCAGGGGAGGGAACCAGCACCTGGACAGACGCTAACGCCGCCAGTCCAAGCAGCAGCAGACGCCATCACACTAACAGTTCAAGAGTCAGATATATGTAACACAAATATCCTTCAGGATTCAAAGAAAGCATTCGAGTTAGTTTTTTTTATGTGCGAGTTTTATTAAATGTGTCTTTCCCTTTTTTGTAATCATCTGGGATGGTTCACCGAACTTCATGTCATTCTAAACCTGTTTGACCTTCTTTCTCCTGTCCGGACAATAGTCGGTGGACAGTTGAAACACAAACCTTTTGCATTCTGCTGAATAAAGAAAGTCACACAGGTTTGAAACAACATGAGGTCGAGCAAATAATGACAGAATCCCTTTTTTTTTCAGAAAGGGCAGCACAACCCACCAATTTTACAGATTTATTGTTTGTATATACAGAAAAGCATGATGATAAACAAAAAAATATATTGTTTTGCACATTCCTCATAGAGTTTTGAGAGGTTAATAAAGTGAGACATTGATGCTAATGCATAAAAACAATTACTGTAACATTCAAATGCCTGCTTAAGTTCGGATATTACAATCTTGAAGTGACACTTGACAAGAAAATGTGAAATCGTACAAAAACTGTCTTTGATACTATATATTCATTCATAATGTAAAAAGCAAACACTTGTGGAACATTTATGTAAGATTTATTTTTTCAAGACAAGTTGCATTTATTTCTAAATATGAATTCTTAATAATAAATTATTTTTTCTTTATTGCTAATACGTATATGTCTAATTTAAGCTATTGTGTAAGTTCAACAAATAATAATTTGTCCTTAGGACATAAACACAATAAAGTAATATAATGTTTTAAACACACATTAAGCCACTGGTATAATAGGAATAACAGTTTTGGGTTTCCAAGAAATGGGAATGTATGATGATGGGGATAATAAATTAAGAGAGAACGTGTGGGAGCTACTGACATTATCCTGTGTGATAAAATGAAGCTTATTACTGAAGTTTTTTTAAGTAAAATGAGCGATGCCGGTGTATTTCCATGCCTGTCCACAAGGAGGCACTACTGTAGTTCTGAATCTGAAGTATGTTCCAGATCACACCTGTCAGTGGAGGCCACAGAGGAATGCTGGGACAGCTTTGCAGGGTGTTGTTGGGAAGCAGTCGGGTTCTCCATCCCAGAGTGCATTAGCGGCAGGTAAATGTCATCCATGTTGGGCAAAACAAAAACTTTCTAGAAAAATATAAAGTAATCAGACAAGATTTGTTATGGAGGTTAATTTAAAAATGGTATAGTAAATAATTTAACTGAAATAAACAACTAAATTAAATTAAAAGCTGTCATATACTTATATATTATAGATAGTTCACCCAAAATGTACTCCCCCTCAAGCCATCCTAGGTATCAGACTTATATAATTAAGAAATACCCTGGCTAATCCAACCATTATAATATAATGACAGTGAATGGCAGCCCAAAACTTTAGAACAAACAAAAAGTGCATCTATCCATTATAAAAGTAATCCACACAGCTCCAGGAGGTTAATAAAGGCCTTCTGAAGTGAATTGATGGGTTTGTGTAAGAAAAATATACATATTTAAAACTTTATAAAGTAAAATATCTAGCTTCCGGCGGACAGCTTTCCGTATTGAACTTATGAAGAAAGTGTAACGCCTCCCGCAGTTCAAAATGCTCACGCTACGTCCGATGTCATCGTTGTGACAGTTATGCTTTTTTCACTGCCATTATAAAGTTTGGAAAAGCCAGGATTTTTTTTTTATATAACTCTGATTGTATTCGTCTGAAAGAAGAATGTCCTATACACCTAGGATGACTTGAGGGGGAGCTAATTAAAATTTTTGGGTACACTATCCCTTCAACATGGTAGGTAAGTTTCGAGTGAAACTATCACAATATCATCAAAACAAACCTGAAACTCATCCTGTAGCTTCTTTTCAATCCATTCAGTTACGTGACAGAAAGTCACTTCTCGCTCCCCCAGTTTGGGTCTGACTCTTAGATCAAGCTTCGGGGGTCCGCAGAAACCATACCTAAAAGAAAAACAACAAAACATGTTATTCTGGTGTATCCATGTCTGCAAACCTGAATGTGCAAACTTGAATCTGCAAAATGATGAACGTTGTGGTGCTTCATTAGTTCATATCAGAGACCCAGACAGAAGACAAGATGTTGTTGAAGTATTTTTTACGCACAAAAAATATTCTCGTCACTTCATAAAATTATTGTAGAGCCTCTGTAGTGAGATTGACTTTTTTAATGGCGACTTTGGGACCTTTTATGGGTCTTGAGAGAGGAAATGTTATTGCTGTCAATGAAGGCCTTTCTGAGCCATTGGATTTCAACAAAAATATCTTCATTTGTGTTCCGAAGATGAACAAAGGTCTTATAGGTGACCTTTCTCACATGAAGGTAAGAAATTAATTACAGAATTTGTATTTCTGGGTAAACAAACCCTTTAAAAACAATTTAAACACTTTTATTTAATTGCAATTAACATGCAATTAAAAGTCTGGAAACATAACATTCAGTTCTTTTAAAGTATAATAATTCCATACTAAGTACTTTTTTTAATCAAAAATATGCTGAAGTGTCCTAAGTTTTCACAAGGGGTCCTCCTCTTCCTCCTCCTCGCATTACTGAATTCATCACATCACGCGCAGTTATTAGACAGTCTTACACTCGTCTCTAATCCGTAATTATCTAATCGAAATTTAATTACAACAAAGTTAAAGCTTCAACTGTGGATGACACCAATCGTTAAAGAGTGTGATTGCTTTCAATAATCTCTGTAAACTCTGTGTAAGCTTAAGCAAAGCTTCAGTCCCAATGCAACATTAACAGAGAGTGTTCAGTTGAGTGAGGATGGCTCATACCATATTCTGTCGGTGGGGGGAGGAGGAATGTTGATGGCGAGGGTTCCAGAGAGCTCTTGGACTTCCACCGCAAGCAGCAGAGGGGTGTTGGACATTTCTTCGATCTTCTTTTTTATGTACTCATTTTCCGTGGCCTTCTGGAAGTACTTCGATTTGGCAATCTTGTCGACAAATCTCAAAATCCGCCTACTAGTGCTGCCTCCAGCTGCAGCCCTGTGGGAAGCAAAGTAAATTTTTCAGCAGGTGGCCTTGATTTATTTTAAGCAGCATTTTTGACAAAGAACTCAAAAAAGACAAGATGATGTTTTATAGGCATAATTCACCCAAAAATCATGTCGCTCCAAAACTCTTGGCTTGGAATGCAAAAGGAGACATTTAGCAAGATGTCCAAGCTGCTCTTTTCCATACATTAAAAGTGAATAGTGACCACGTTTATCTCTAGACCCCAACCACTTTCACTGTATGGACAAGAAGCAGGGTTTACATGCTCTGAAATATCTAAATATATTGCCTGTTCAATTGAATAAAGAAAGTAATTTGGGTTTGGAATGACATGAGGCTAAGAAAAATATTAAATACAATTTTTTGGGTGAACTATCCTGTTGATGTTTCATTTACAAGAATGAAATGCATCCCATCCAAATAACGCAAACAGTTGCAACATCCCAAACTCTGAGATCTCAGAGAATAACTGTTTATTGAATTATGTGAATTCTTCAGGTAATGATAATTACCCCTCAACACCAGCTAGAGCCTTTTCTGTCAGAGTTCCTTGAGTGTCAGCAGATGAAACTTCCTCCTCATCAGAGGATCCTGCACTTGAGGATTCCTCATCACTGTCAGCCAGCACAGAGAGCCTGGACCTGCTACTGCACAACACACATCCAGACAGGACCTCATCACAACCAGAGATACACATAAACCCACACATGACACTAGGATTGCACTTAAGAGTCTTAAGGCCCTATCATACACCCGGCGCGATGCAACGCCAGGTGCGACGCAAGAGGTTTCTGCTATTTTCAGCCCAACGCAGTTATCATTTTCACGTGCAAATTATGCACTCAAGCCAATCTGTTTGCCCATGGGATTCATTGTCTGAAAACAAGGTGTGTTCAGGTGCATTGTTGGCACATTGCTATTTGGAGAAAACTGAAAACGACTGCGCTATTGACCAACAAAAACCTGGTCTAAAGTCACTGGAGTATTTTTGGTGTAATTTAAAGAGCTTGTTAATAATATGCACCTACACTATAAAAAAAATGTTTCCAATTGAAAATTTTCTAGTGACTGATCACATCTACATTTTTCAGTTGGCCAAATTGAATTTGAATATGAAATATTTCAGAGCATGAAAAATTTAGATGTGATCAGTCACTAGAAAATGTTCAATTGGAGACCTGATTTTTTTTCTCTCCAGTGTATAGGTGGGTGCACAACATGCATACACCCTGCTTATAACACACACAGGGATACGCAGCAGCACACAAACATATTAAATATAAAATATGTATATATGTACTTTCGACTGAATTGTGCTGCTATCTTAACTTGTGTTCAATTTAAGTTTTTGTTGTTGTTGTTACTTTTGAATGTTAGTGTAGGTTATATACAGGGGTGCACATACTTTTTCCCATCTGGTTTTCATGAGAGCATCTGGAGATTCGGTTTGGTGCTCACACTACACATAGTGTGTGAGCCATTAGATATAACTATAAAAAATTAAATAATTAACAGCAGCATTATTTCACTTTATTACTTTTTATAAAATAATAAATAAATTGTGAGAATATTATATTTTAAAATAAATGAGTATTAAATAATAACACAATTATTTTATAGTAGACTTAAAAGTCCAACGTTGATATTTACATTTACATTTTTTCAATATGAATTTTCAAAATTTTCAAACCTAAAATCAGCAAGCTTTTATTTTGGCAGCTTCCCAGGAAGTAAGTATATGCACTGCCAGCACATGTCAGTGCATGTCACAGCTTTACGTCTTGCTCAGTTGTTACAGTTTTACATCTTATACAGTATTACAGTTAGTCAATCTAAAACGGGGATTGTGCCTTAACAGCTGTCAACCGTTAGCCTGACAAGCCAGACCCACATCAAGATATTTGGTCTGAAACTCACCATTGACAGGGCTCAATCCGAGGGGCGGGATAAACGGTTGTCTTTCAAACTCCCTCTGCACGCGATAGGATAGCGCTACACCAACCAGAGCAACGAAGGTGAAACGGAGCTCATTGATAGCATAGACAGTTGATAGATTAAACATTCGCCGTATCCAGGCGGCAAAACTCGAACACATCTTCCCTTTTTAAGAATGACTTCAGTGCCGTTCTTTGTTCTTTTCTCAGAGGAAAGCTTAACTTCAAGTCTTCCAAAGTCGTGGTCAAAGCTGATTCGAAAGACCGCCGTTCTCCAGTTTCTGTGTTTACTAGAAGCACGAGCGCAGCTCGGCCGTCGTCATTATGTTAAGCCCACCGACTCTGTACACGATATGATTGGCCCGACCAGAGTTTGGCGTTTACAGCTCAGAACTGTATTTAGAGTTGCTAGGCGATATTCGTGGGCAGATTAGATTTGCTGCCGCTATGGTACGTCTAGATTTCTAGGCTAGTCAACCGTGTCAGTACACAAATGAGTGGTCTGAGCTTATTTACCCAGCGTTTTTTACAGCAAGTTTGGTTGCTAACCTGCGCACCACTTATGTGCACCCCCGGTTGTATAGTAGACTTTGTATATGCTATACTTTGTTGAGATAATAAGAATAATGGCATTTTTTGTCTAAACTCGGAAAGGTTATTTTATTCTCCAAAAACGTACAACTCATTGAAGGTCTCCAACTCTTCCTCTGCTTCAAGGACTCCCTCCTTCCCAAGTTTAGAGAGGTTGATTTTGGTCTCTAGAGTCATTTGTAGTGCTCCTGTGTACTCCACCTCCAAATGCACCCATAGGCCTGAGACACAAAGATATAAATAGCAAAAGTTACCTGTTGTCGTTGTTAAAACTGTTATTTCAAAAACTTTTACATTCAGTAATAAATATCTAATTCAGCCATGAAATACTTAACATGCAATGCAAGGTTCTAAATTCTAATACTAGGAATTTCTATTTTAGGAATATCTATTTTAAAGTCAGTCCAAAATTAAATAGGAGAAGGGCAATACAAAAATAAATGTTTAATATCTTCAAGTGATGTGTCACAAAAAGTGCATTTATCACAACAGTATGAATATTTTTTTAATGATTGATCCTAAAAAACCAAAGAACCATATACGTAACATTCTATGAGAGCAAAAAAAAAAAATGCTTAGACAACATGCACACAGAGCCCTGTGGCTCATGACGCCACATTGATATCTTAAGACACAAAACTATCAGTTTGTGTGAGAAATCAAGCCGTATTTATGTATTTTTTTTAACTCAAATAGAATGCTATATCCAACAGCCCGGAATGCGCTTCACTTCCGGTAAGGAAAGACAATATACACACTCGGGCGTCGTGTACAAGATTCACTTCTGGCGTTGGCGTAAACTACACCAGATCGTGTACAGTATACCGGAATCTTGTACACGAAGTGAAGCGCATTCCAGGCTGTTGGATATAGCGTTCTATTTGAGGTAAAAATAAAATAAAAATACGACTCGATTTCTCACACAAACTGATCGTTTTGTGTCTTAAGATATCAATGTGTCATCATGAGCCACAGGGCTCTTTGTGCATGTTGTCTAAGCATGTTTTTTTTTTCTCATAGAATGTTACCCATTCACATGATTTTATGACTGGCAAACAGTAACGGTTGGAGTTAAAAATCTTAATTTGTGTTCTACTAAAGAAACAACGACACCTAGATGATGGATGCACTGGGGGTAAGCAGACAAACATCACATTTTCATTTTTGGGAACTATCCCTTTAACATCCCAAAACTACTCTAAGAGTTGTCACAGTTGAACTGTTTATTTAAAGAAGTACTGTACTTATTCAGAAAATGCTTGATTTATTCTTATAAATTAAATAAAATGTAATAAAAAAGTAACAATTAAAATGTTATATCAGCTCAGCTCATGTACATTCATTTCCTATTTTAATATTGACTAATAATGTTGTAAATTGTTGAAATCAAAGACTGCATATACATTTTTTATAATTGCATAAAAGACTGAAATTGCATATAATTATAGCATAATAAACTGCCCACAAGTCTACCAGCACACATTATAAATCCATAAATGGGATGAGACCTGAGTGAGGGAGCCAGACAGTTGAAAGATATTACATGTTACATAATGCTCGCAGATCATGAGGCGGATAGTAAAAGACACACACTGTGCCCCACACAATAATAGCTTCACTTCTCGCGGGGATAATACATCCCACATATGCTTCACAGTGGGCATTTCACCATGCAGCTGAGCGCGTAAACAGACACGTGTACACATGCTCGCAGACGAGCTGCTATTCGCTAAGGAGAGTGACGTGATGTTATGTTCTCTATTGATCCCTGAGATTACAGAAGGATAAAAACATCCCATCTACTACCCAGTGCAGGAACAGAACACGTATGTCAAGCAGTCCTGACGGATGAATGACCTAATCTGCTCTTTTATAAGAGGCTCTTATCCCCACCAACCTCTGATGTTGACCTGTGGTAGTGATGTGCATGTTATCTGGGGCATGCTGGAGCCCATGGCCAGTTCGGTGAGGGTCAGTTCATCCATGAAGTAAGGCAACTATGGTAAAAGAGGGTAAACTCAGAAAAACAAGCACACTGTGTAGGACCATTAATATCACAATCTATTTTTTCACTTTTTGAAATTATGCTTGAGGAAGATAAAAAGCAAACAAAAAAACACTCTCTCACTTTGTCCAGTTAAAGGACATGACATACTTCCTGTCTGTTCTCTTACCCGAATTTTGCTCAGCTTTCGCTGTATCTTCTGTTGGACTTTATCAGCCCAGTACTTCTCATGGAGGAAGTCCCAGAAGATTCGACCAATTAGTGCATTCAACCAGGCAGGCTTTGATTCATCCTCACTGCAACAAAAGGTCTGCTCCTAAAGGGTTGATGGAAGAAACATCATCTTGTTATTTTCTACAAGCAGGGCTAAGATGCACCCCTTTTCACTTAAATTGTCCTCTAAGCAAGGATAAATGAAATAGAAGTAAAACAATAATACTCCTTAATATATTTCAAGATTTTCTATTAACTAAAAACAAAACACTGCCATAAAAAATATTGCTTCTGAAAAAAAGTGGTCCAGTGGCACATCTTGCTCCACAACTTTGCTAGGGGTAAACTGTCATATCAAGAGATATGTTGAATCACTGAAAATGTGTGAAGGATTTGCATTTTAAAATGTGTGTGTGTGTATATATTATATATATTATATATATATATATATATATATATATATATATATATATATATATATATATATATATATATATATATATATATATATATATATATATATATATATATATATATATATAACATAATTGTATTACTCCCATTCCAGAATTGTTTGAAATTTTTATGTAATGTGATTAATAAACTAGCTTAAATTACATTTCACAATCTTTTATTGCAGTAAAACATTTTTCCTCATTTTGTTATAGTATTTCCTGTATTTGGAGGCTAAAGTAATTTTAGCCACTGCCTCTAAGCATCTGACACACTTCTCACACCCCACAGCAAAAAAGCTTCATTTAATAATTCATGGGTAATCAACCATTTCTAACATGTACTGTATAGCCAACATGTTTTAGACCTAGTAATGTGCTTATACACACCTGCCATTAGAATGACATTGATTATATGAAATAGAACTAGGTTATGTATCAATAAAATAATGACTGGGCCTTCTGTAAGGAGAGGGTCCTGAAAGAGCATGGAAAACTACTAGAAGATTACATCACTTGGTGTACAGGCACGGATGTGAGGCCTAGGTGACCAGTGGAGCGTTATGAGAATGGTACATGATATGTATTGTTGGAAAAAAAGAGAAACTCTGGGGATTTTCCACAGTAAATCAAAAAAATGTAGAGGTTTGCATTTAAGTGTTGCAAAATCATAAGGTGGAGACGAAAGGGTGGTTGGAAAGGTGCCCATTGGATGAGGGAAGATAATAAAACAGGATAATTGATGGAGTTTACTATGGAAAATTCAGATGTTCAGCTGGCATCTCACTTTGTTGTTCATACAATGAAGTTAATATCTTCTGAAGTCTGGAGCTTCGACTCTGAGAGATTTCCTTCAAATGCTGAACTGAAGGAACATTGGGACTTGGAATTTTCCACGACACCATTTAAAAAATGTACATTTTTAGCATTAAAAAACACTGTCAGATGAAGCCTACACTATCATTCAAAAGTTTGAGGTATATATATATTTAAAAAAAAAAAATCAATAGTTAAGTGGTAAGGATGAATTAAATGACTCAAAAGTTATGGTAAAGACATTTATAATGTTTAAAATAATTTTGTTTAACATTAATCCGTGAACACTTCTGACACGCCCTATGGTTGCGCCGCGCTCCACTTTATTCCTATGAGTGACGTCGAGCAACTTCAACGCTTCAGCACAGCATTCCGGGAAGGCAGCGCTGCATTTGAACCGATTTGAACGCAGAAATGACGGGAAGCTTCACAACATCACTTCAGTCGCGTCGCAAAGTGGATTTCCACCGTTCACTGCTGTCAGGACTTTACCAAATCATACCAAAGAAGTGTGTTTTTGACGGAGCGGTCCCAGCGATAAAGGTTCGGTCCTGCTTTGGAAGCAGCCGGTGAGTAAAACTGCTTCAAATGTCTGTGCTGTTGTCGCGTGAGTAAACATCAGTAAACGACACGATCGCGTGCTTCGTCATTCAAATGCGCTAACGGACTCCATTGTTGTATAACTTATAACCAATGAGATCATCTATGTATAACGTTACACTAGTCTGACATGCAAAACCGTTTTGCTTGCTACTGCTAAGCTTTAGTCGCATACAATAGTCCATTAACCGAATCATGTCCTCATAAACTGCGAGTAGAGGACACAAATGTTGACAGGCCACTAAATACAGTACATACCACAGAGACGGACGTCCTGCTGTTGCGGTTTCTCCTGTTCAATTTATTTCAGCCTCAGAATGATTCTGGATCATATCTGTATTAGCTGAGATCGATAGCCATGTGCTTCTCCGCGCTTGAGGACGTCATCGCTTTGCGCTCCTCATTCTTTAGCTCCGCCCACACGATACGCCTCCAGGCGCTTGGTTTTTTCCGGAAAGACTCGGTACAGCCCATATTTCTTTTATAAATATAATAAAACTAAAGACTTTTCAGAGATATGAAGGATGCAATACTACTCTATAGGTACTCAAGATTGACATGAGATTGACTGAAACTGAGTGTTTCACCCCCCCTTTAAGAGACTTATTTCAAAAACATTAAAGCATCTTAATTATCTATGTTGAATTATTGGAGAATATGTGAAATATCTGCATTTTTAAAATGATAATAGGAATCATTCCAAAATTTTATTTGGGGGCGCATTTTCATATATAGCCAGTAAAAGGGTTAAATGCAGTAAACAATTCAGTATGTCATGCATTTATTTCTCAATTTTAGCAACTGACACACTTCATTCACCCAAAGGAATGAAGCTTTGTTTAATAATTAATGGCTAATCTTTAGCTAAATATTTTATCTAGTTTTACACATTAGCATTTCACCTTCATGTAAAGCCAACATGTTGTAGACCTAGATAAATGTGCTTTGACATTCCTGCATGTAGAAGATGTACTTTGACATGCTTTGGCCACATCTGTATATCATCAGCCTTTTTACATGGTCACGTGACAAAGATTATTCACAGTTTGCTGGGATGACAAAGCTCGTCCACAGACACAAAGCATTCTATGGCACAAAGCATGTTTGTTTGAAGCTCACCTGCTCTTTGTCAGTCGGACTGCCCTGGGTGCTGCTTTGGCAGGGGCTTTGAACAGGACTGGTGTGTGCTGAGAAGACGAGACTGGTCATGTAAGAAGTGTAATCTGGTAAAATGTTCTCCTTTACTCTGCCAACCAGATCACTATGGAATACATCTTCACTGCTGTCCTTGACTGAGCCTTCACCACCATGTGACAGACCAAAGGGGATCTCCTCACACAATACAGGCTTATCTACAGAGCAAAATAAATTATTAGAATAGTATTTTACCCCCTGATATTATGGATAAGAATAAAAGAGCATAATATAAGAATATAAGACTAGCTTTGGTACAGGACCATGGCTTCTTACATTGTTTACTCCATTAAAACATGGCACAACGATCAACACTAATATAGTTTTTTTGTACAAAGTGGATAGTGTATTGATACTTTTTTAGCATTATTGATATATGAAACAAATAATTGCTATATTAAATACATTACATATTATTATTGTTAAAAAGTATTATAACATTAAATAATATTAAATCAATATATCTTATTATTTTTCACTTGCACTCAGAAAATATGTAATATTTGATATGAATATAACATTTCTATTCTATTCTATGGATTACAGTTCAGTTCGTTTGGATGAAGTGAATGCTGTTTTCTGAACTCGGATGTAAACCTGTGAACTGCAAACGAGTTCATATAACAAGGTTTATATATTTATCATCGATCAATTCAATTGTTTAATTCTAATACATTTTAACTAATTGAATATTGCTTGTACCACAGCTTTTTTGTAAGATTGTGGCCAAAACTGCAATCACTTTCACATGACGGTAGAGCGGTGTATCCCCTGTATTATCCCCTGTGATATAAGTATTTGAAATAAACATGATTTCTTACAAGGTCCACTGAAATCAAAATGTAAGTTTTTTAGCTTTTAGTATGACTGTGTTAGCCTTAAAGTTATGAATAAGCTGGTATGTTCCAAAACTATGACAAAATTTGCATTTAGGAGATACAATCATTCAAAATGTACAGTCTCCCACTTCCGTTAAAACGGATCTCAGATTTTGGTGACATCATCGCAGACTTCACTTTCTCGTCAAATCTTCTGTCCAATCAAAATGCTCTCTAGAATCTAAAGCCCACCCCCTTACACTGCTGAAGCTGCGGCTGAAATCGGTAAGTTTTTGACACGCATTTTATGTATATTACGCATTTTATGTATACATTAATGTATATTTACTTCTTTCAAGTAATAAAGTATTCTCGTGAATTTATAATATGCTATTGAAAATACATACAGGTGAGAGTTCGAATGCTGGTCGCCATGTTGCTCCTCCATCTTGAAAGTACATTAGCCAAAGAGGGACATACCCATAAATTCAAGCTTCGCATTTCTCGTTTTAACACTCGATGGCACCGTGTCGAATGTGAAGAGGGGGATTGCCATGTTAATCATGGACTAAATCGGCCACCATAGGAGTTCAAACGAAATCAGAATTGAGAGGAACAGAAACTAATATTCACTGGATGGTCCTTTACACCGGTAGATGAGCGAAAATATCACACAGTGTAGCTTTAAACTGACTGAATAATTTAATTGTTTTCATAATAAACAGATTTATGTAGATTCTAAGCTATTTTTTTAAATAAATAAAATAAACGCAAATAATTAATAATAATATATAAATAGTTAATAATAAACTACTATGCCATGATTTTCTTTTTTGAGTGCAGAAATCTTGCCTTTCTTACCCATTTCATGTTTGACTGAGTGACAAATATGCATCACATTAAGTTTATTCGTTTGTCAAAATTTTAAAAAGAAATTGTATATGCAATCTAAATACATAAATCTTAAATTTAGGCCTAAAATGTTTTGGAGTGATGCAATATACACCAATCAGGCATAACATTATGACCATCCTTTGTGTTGGTCCCCCTTTTGCTTCCAAAGTAGCACTGACCCGTCAAGGGATGGACTCCACTAGATCCCTGAAGGTGTGCTGTGGTGTCTGGCACCAAGATGTTACCAGCAGATCCTTTAAGTACTGCAAGTTGCGAGGTGAGACCTCCGTGTATCGGACTTGTTTGTTTATCACATCCCACAGATGCTCGATTGGACTGAGATCTGGGGAATTTGGAGTCCAAGTCAACACCTAAAACTTGTTGTTGTTCTCTTCAAACCATTCCTGAACCATTTTTGCTTTGTGGCAGAGCCTATTATTCTTCTAAAAAAGGCCACAGCCACAAGAGAATTCTATTTCCATGAAAAGGTGTACATGGCCTGCAACAATGCTTAGGTAGGTGGTACGTGTCGAAGTACATCCACACGGATGGCAGGGCCCAAGGTTTGCCAGCTGAACATTGCCCAAAGCATCACATTGTCTCCGCCGGCTTGCCTTCTTCCCATAGTGCATCCTGGTTCCATGTGTTCCCCAGGTAAGCGACACACACACACTCGGCCATCCGCATGATGTAAAAGAAAACGTGATTCATTAGACCAGACCACCTTCTTACATTGCTCTGTGGTCCAGTTGATGCACTGTTGGCGCTTTCGGTGGTGGACGGGCAACCTGACTGGTCTGGGCAGCCCCATACGTAACAAACTGCAATAAACTGTGTATTCTTTCTATCAGAACCAGCATTAACTTCTTGAGCAATTTGAGCTACAGTCTCATCTGTTGTCAGTACCCAGCATTCACTTCCCATATGCATCAATGAGCCTTGGCCACCCATGACCCTGTCCCCGTATCACCACTGTTCCTTCCTTGGACCACTTTTGATAGATACTGACCACTGCAGACCAGGAACACCCCACAAGAGCTGGAGTTTTGGAGATGCTCTGACCCAGTCATCTAGCCATCACAATTTGGCCCTTTTTCAACTCTCTCTTAAATCCTTAAACTTGCCCATTTTTCCTGGTTCTCAACGTTCATCAACATTGAGGACTTCACTTGTCAGTGGTCATAATGTTATGCCTGATCGGTGTATATTCATTCTTCGTTTTTGATAACCACAAAGCAGTTAAAATGTTCCATTATGAACAAAAATAAAATTGATCAAAAGAATTACATTAAAAGTCAAATTATGTTTCATTTAAATTCATAATTCAATAAAAAATCATTTTATTACAAATGATTATATATTTTGTCACAAAAAAATGTAATGCATGTATGTATGTATTAATGTTCAACTTTACCAACAAATATAGATTCAGAATGGTCCTCTTCATTGTGAATGGACACAGAAAACAGTCGATGGAACCATTCCTCTTTCTCCCGTCCCGTTCGTCCAAAAAGGTACAGTGTAACAGGATGGCAAACATTAGTCATAGAGCCAGGGGGGTTCTCGACTTTCTGAGCCTCCCCCTGACCATCTTCTGTCTTGTCTTCCTCCACAGCTCTTTCTCCTTCAGCCAAACTAATGCAGATAGGATACTTCCTGTTCCACACTCTCTTGTGTGCCAAAGCCAGTGGCAGAAGAAATACCTGTTACCAAGGCAACAACTTCATTATAATTACTTGACATCTATGCAACATTCTGCCACATTATAATTCAATCTATTTGGGTGCAGAGACCATAAGCAAAACTGTGTCGCACGCACTACCTCCTCTTTCTACCATGGGGCTAAAATCATCGGTACACTAACCTTGCTGCCAGTGAGTCGAAATATCCGCGAGTGGGTGAAATGCTTTTCGCAGCAGGGCTCGTCAAAGGCAGCCCAGCGGGGAATGTTGTTACGTGGGTAGTCAAACCGTAAACAGGGTCCATCCAATGTGACATACACAGAGTGCATGAGGGATGGTTGGTAAGTCTCTGGATCATACGTGTACATCTCGTTCATCCAGCCCTGGAATGCAGAAACACTTTGCTTAAACTCTACTGTAATCTTTGCATCCTCACCACAAAGTTTTAGCACAAAGATGAACAAAAAGAAGTAGGGCATCAGGATAAGAGCTGTAGCTGGTTGTGACAAGCAGTGGGTGTATTTTTTTTCTGCATCAGACACTGAAGAGGAGAATTTATCACAGAGCAGATTTGCAATAAGGGTTTTGCTCAGTTTTGGAAAAAAGCAAGATGTTTAAAGCTTAGTTTAGACACTGTGAAATTCACTGCAGTGTGAAAGACTGATTGCCGAAGGACATGAGCTTGACACACTGAAGTGCAGGGTTTGGTTTAATAGCAGTCTGCAAGTTCTGTTCTGGTGCTTTTCTTAGCTTTTAACCCTATGCTGAATAGCCCAACTACATGTATTCTGCACCCTCCTGGATTATCCATGCTCTATATCTGCCTCTTTGTTGTGATGTATTTTTCAAAATTAGCAACAATTTCACACCAAAAACAAAGTCACAGTAAGAACAACTTTTATGGTATTGATATTTCAATATGAACATTTTCAGGGTAAGCTTCTTATGCTAAGTTGATTTTTCATACATTGCATACAGGAAAATTGTTTTGAAAATGTGTGGCTATATGATATGGGTAATATAGCTAGTAAATATATGTATTATTCTTAAATTAAAATGATCTATACTAAGATATATTTATAATGGAACATTAAATATGTATTATATGCATTAAATAAGTCAAAAGTAACAGTAAAGAGAGATGTAACCGCTGACCACTCACAGGGTGAGAACCTATGCAGAACCTTAAAGGGTTAGTTCACCCAAAAATGACAATTCTGTCATTAATTCCTCACCCCAATGTTGTTTGACACCCGTAAGACCTCTGTTCGTCTTCAGAACACAAATGAAGATATTTTAGTTGAAATCCGATGGCTCAGAAAGGCCTTCATTGACACTAATGTCATTTCCTCTCTCAAGACCCATAGAAGGCACTAAAGACGTTGTTACATCTCATTACAGTGCTTCTACAATAATTTAATGAAGTGACGAGAATAGTTTTTGTGCACAAAAATTAAATAAAAAAAAATAACGACTTGTATAGTGATGGCCGATTTCAAAACACAGCTTCTTGAAGCTTCGGAGCGTTGGGAATCAGTATATCGAATCAGTGGTTCGGATCGGCAAAGTCACTTGATTTCAGCAGTTTGCCGGTTTTACAAGCAATCTGAATCATGAATCGATACATTGATTCATAAAGCTCCGAAGCTTCAGGAAGCAGTGTTTTGAAATTGGCCGTCACTATATGTCGTTATTTTTATTCCATTTTTATTGCGCACAAAAACTATTCTTGTCACTTCATTAAATTATTATAGAACCCCTGTAGTGAGATGGACTTTTTAATGACGTCTTTAGTGCCTTTTATGGGTCTTGAGAGAGGAAATTACATTGCTGCCAATGGAGGCCTTTCTGAGCCATCGGATTTCAACAAAAATATCTTCAGTCTTACGGGTCTGGAACGGCATGAGGGTGAGTAATTAATGACAGAATTTTCATTTTTGGGTGAACTAACCCTTTAAACGTGTCCATATTATGCTATTTTAAAGGCTCATAATTTTGTTTTAGAGGTAAGTAAAAAAAAAAAAAAACTTTCATTTTCTCATAAAATACATTCCACATCAATACATTTTTCAATGATTCTCCTTTCCAAGAGCTTCTCTGCGCTGATTGGCCAGATGGCCTAGTCTTTCTTGATTGAAAAGTCAACCGCATACAGCGTGTGTTTCGGATGCTAAATAAAAAAAAAATCGTAATTTGCAATGTATATTATGAGAACATGTAAGTGCTTTAACCTTTGATATATGTAAACCTGTAGTAGGAGATCAGAAAATGAGAACATTTTAAAATAGCATAATAGGGGCACTTTAATATTTTCTTTTGTTTTGATTCAGTTTATTTAAATGTTATGAATTAAATAGTTTGTTTATCACTTTATCACTAGAAAAATGTATTATCTTTTAAACATGAAAATATCATGCAATAATAATTTTTTTTCTTGCACACCAAATCGGCATATTAGAATAATTTCTGAAGAATCATTTCATACTGAAAACTAATATACAGTAATGAGTAATGATACAGAAAATTTAGCTTTGCAATCACAGGAATAAGTTATATTCAAACAGAAAAGTTATTTTAGATGTTCACAACATTATTGTTTTTTTTTTACTGTATTTTTTAAGAAATAATGTGGCATTGGTGAGAGCATGTATTGTATATATTGTAGTTTTATCTTAAAATATGTGCTAAGGTTCAATAGAATGTTTTGCTATTCTGATTATTATTTCATACTATTATTTTCAAGTACAGAATATACCACCAATTCTTTTTTTAACAAATATATTCGCAATGAAAATGCATCTAACTCACCTTGAGAGAAGGTACATTGCTCTGTAGGGTTTCAAAGAGAATGTTATTATAGGAGGTCCCATGTAGTCTATGTTGGTGACTGATGGGCAGGTGTCTGACGGAGCCCCAATGGATCAGCACAAGCCCCACCATAAATCCAAACACTAAACCGAGGAACAGGCCAGACCAATACGCTGACAAAGGAATGATGAAATAGCAGTATGACACCAATGCAACATAACCAAGACCCACTCCTGGCACTGGAGAGGAGTATTGCTTTGTCACATCTTCTGTCAAACCTTCTTGATCAGTTCTGTTTATATTTGTGTTCTGGGACGATCTTCTGTGAGTGCTGCTCTCCATCAAAGGTCCAGTGTCTATCTCTCGGCAATGGTCATGGGAGAGGGAGGATTTCTGCACACAACGTCTACGATTTCTCACAGGCCAGTTGCACTCTGGTAGAAACTCACTTTCCACTTTCCTAGCACTTTTAGGAGATTCGGAAACACTCAAATCAGTGTTCGATTTCCCAATTCCAACGTTTTTGTAGCTTGGAGAGTCCATCGATCCTGTGCTCCTCTGGTGCTTGGGGCTGCCAACACTGTCCTCACGCATGATCTTACTGAACATGCTCAGAGGTTCCTGCATGGCCTCTGAGAGCTTGCGTCTGGTGTCCTCCAGCTCCATTTTAAAGAAGCTGGCTTTGGGCTCAGTGGGGGACATGTTGACCGGAGATGGCGGGGCCGTGCGGGAGTCACCATTGCGGCTTTTGGACTGGGTGAATTGCGTCCACAAATGCAGATTGAGCTTGGAATCAGACCTAGATTGAGACACTTCAGGTTCACTGCGAGAAAGCTCGGTGGAAATCGACTTTACAAGGCTGAGGAGTGGTTTGGGCTTTAAAGAAGACTCTTTCAGTTCCAGTTCTGTAGATAATGACTTCACTAAGCTGGCCAGGGGCCGGTGAGTTGGAGAGAGGAAGCCAGAACCCCGAACAAAAGCATCTCCTGGGGAGCCTGATGAAGAGAGAGGAACATTGAATGCAGGTGAGCTGAGACCCCACTCCCCCTCTGTCTGAATGTCAACCGAACACGGTCTTTGGTTACGGAGGGAGCTGAGACACTTTTTGCCACCACAGTCCATTGTGAATATGAGATCATTGTCATCATCAAGATTGTCCCATTCACCCTCGGTGTCCGTCAGTTGGATCACTATTCCCCTCCGGTCCGCGTCCTGCTGTGGCTGTAGACCCGGCCTCTGGTTTTCACTGGACAATTTGTGGATTCCTTCATTCCCTGTTGTCCCTGCCATGATTTACTTCTACACAGAAAAAGTAAATCCTTTTTGAGTCAGCAAAAAAAGACAATGAAACTATTTTGCCTCTAGATATCTGGTCAACAGTCATATTGCTTCCATCAGCAGTTTATAAAGGATTATGACAGAATTCTTTCTTTGGCAAAGCTCATTTTGGACAAAACATTGACTGGATCAGTTTTGTTCCACAACGAAGTAACTTTTTTCCCCCCAAAAGTAAATTCTCTTAAAAATAAAGGTTATTTATTTGCATCTATGGTTCCATGAATAAAATTTAACATCCATGGAACTTTCTATTGGACAAAAGGTTCTTTGTAGTTGAAAAGGTTTGAAAATGTTCTTTACACTAAGACAATAATGGTTATTTTAAGAAATGTTCATTGAAAGGTTCTTTGGGTAACTAAAAATGGTTCTTCAATATGGCCTAATTTTTGAAAAAAATAATAATAATGCACTGTATATAAAGGGACCATCAAATATACCAGCAATCTGCCAAAGGCGATCTGCCTTTAAGCTTTTAAAAGCTGAGAAGTGAGAACCATTGCTTTACAGATCCTCCTTGAATATTGTCTAGAGCCTTTAAATCTTATATAATGAAAAGTAAGGTTTGGTCGATAACAATACTTACTTTAAAATACTTTTAAAAAGTCAGTTATATATATCTCGTTATATAAGGATTTAAGAAAGATTTAAGAAAGTTCATGCACTTTGTCCCTGATATTATCCTCTATAAGTAGAAACCACAGCAATGGAAAAAGATTATGATGAATATTTGCATTTACTCTGTTAATGTTACATTTCAGCATGTGTCTAAGCCCCTAAAGCGCTGAAAATACACTAAGATTATTATTTTCTTTCTGTCTTCAGTAAAAAAAAAGAAACAAGCTAATGAACACTCAGAAAACGATCTTGTTCTTACTGAATCTTTATGCTGTAGGCCTATTTAAAATAAGTTATATCCTACTTAAATACGGAATATACAAACAAAACCATTATCCATAACAAAACCCATATTGATTTTACTTTGAAAAATAATTGTAATAATTTCTATACAGATTATAGCATCCTAAAATACTACTGGGCACATCAAGGGAACCAGAATGAGAGTCTAAGCTATCTCTTAGTCAGGAGAAAATGGGACCTTTCTAGTTCAGTTAATGACTCAATTAAAAGCAAAGATTCTTCTAGGTCAAGAAAGGCATTTAAAAGTAAGTTAAAGACAGCCTTCTGCAGTTATGTAACCCTGTGACACCAATTCTCCAGCAACTGGCAAACTCTCTTTAATCCCTACTCCGTTCAAAATGGACTGATGAAATAAACTCAACAGACTATATGTGACATTTCAGACTTCTCACATGTCATCTAATCCTACTGAAATTACCAATGACGTAAATAATATGGGTATAAACAGTGTGCCATACCATCATTTGATGTGAATGAAATATGCGCTTTCTTTAAAGCTGACCATATAATAGTAAACATTTTGCTCAAAATGTCAAACAAAAGGGTAAAAACGTGATGTACAGTGAAACATTTGCTCCCAAAATGTTTGTTGATTACTAATTTAAATCTCAGACTTGGATAAGCAAAGCCTTTCATAATCTCTTTTGATCTACTACTGGCAGTAAAATAGCTTCATGTTGATGGACAGCCTGGAAGACAACCATAGAAAGATCTAGACTAAATGTTGGAAATAAGCTAGCAGACAAAACTTTTGTAGAATGTGCTACTGATTAACATGACAATGGCATGCAAATTTTAAAAAAAACATCACATTATATGCCTGGTCCTTAAAAATCCCTTCAAAACTGTCTGTCTGACACTTAAAAAATGTTTTAGACAGATTATGTTCAGTATAATTCTCAAAGAGGTGTCTGCCAACGATGGGAACAAAAACTGAGCAGTATGGTACACTTTAATTCGTTGCAACGAACAGGCAACAGCAGATGATTCATCACAGCAGATGGCATGTTGCATTTTAGGATTCATAAAGTATAAAATGATAGGGGATACTCGTATAAATTAGATTAAAACAACTTTGTGACATTTTAGAAGCACTGGCAAATGACAGTTTCTGTGAGTGAAATTTAAAAATAATTAACTCACCCACTTTCTGCACCATCGCCTGATCTCCAAAAAAATAATCAGCTTTTTTGCCCTGTCAGTAACACTTAGTCTCATGTCCGAGAATCATGTCCAGAGAGGAGACAGATGACACTTTCTTAAAACGCCTTGAATGAATCATGAGTCTGACTCTGCACACGGCTTCCCATCAGACTTTATGATATAGCCTAAGATACAGTTACAGACCGACGCGCGCTCATGTCGTTCATTGCTGTGCAGTTGTGCATGTGTCGGTTGGTAAATCTGGACTGTGCAGCGCGCAGGTCCCAGTTTAGAATTATTACTACACTTATGCAGAGCATCGCTGTTATGTTATGCTACTGTAAGCTGTGTATCCCCATAGAAACTAACTCCTCCCCCTCACAGGCTCCATCCAGATGTGATTTTGCGAACAGCAGCTCCTCAATCTGATTATAGGAAGCATGGCTGGAGTCCACTTTAATCCCGATTTAAAAAAAAGCTCTCCAACATCCACACGCGCACAAAGACACAACAGGACATTTCGATGACCCATAAACACTCCACATTTGTCCTGAATCTGTGACAGTGACCACGTTTACGCACAGTAGCCTACTTTCAGATTAAAATTCGTATATTCGGGTTATGATGTGCAATAAAAATAACTTATGCTCTGGACATATCACCGGAAATGCTAGCTATATTATAATTATACCTAATTTAAATTTAAACGTGTTAATTCTAATTCATGTGCTTATTTTTTTCTTATAATATTGATCTAAAATATAAAATGTTAAAATTATATAAATACAGGCTACACATGATTAAAAAAGGATTTTGTTTTTATGTTTGTGAAATGTAAATTTTCTGTTTGCTCCAAACATGTTTCTGTCTTGAAAACTCTGAAAGATTAGCATATAGCATGGTAATGAATGTAGCGATGTTGATATATTTGGTCTTGGCGGAATACATCTACAACCCTGCTGCTGCTGCTGTAGATCAAGTACAGAGACTTGCTACTGCCGATACATTTACAGACATGTGCTGTGAGTGAACATGTAAGACATGCTGCTGCTGCACATATAACTTACATGAAATAACCCCTGTAGAAGATCTTTCAGGTGGAGCTGGTAAGGTGTATGGTTTCCGAACGCATGCTGCAGACTGCTTAAAGCACACAGTGCCAAGTATTTTAATGTTAAAGGTGCACTATGTAAACATTGTTCAGTAAAATATCCAAAAACTATTAGTTATATATTTTGTTCAGTTGAGTACTTAAAATATCCCAAATGTTTCCAACTATTTGTAAATCGTAACCAATGAAAAGGGACATGTGAGGGAGTCGCCTGCGTCATATCTGTGTTACCCTCGGTATCTAATATGATCAACAAAGCTGTTACCTTTACTCATGACCTAAAAAGCAAAAATGGTGCCGGTGTAAGGCCGCCCAAATCGTCCCAATGGAGGCTAACGATCGGCGGGTGAAGTTCGCTGCGCGTTCGTCTTTTCAGCGGGGAAAAGGGGATTTTATTCCAATTCCTCGTTAATCTGACTCCATTTAATCATAATTTAGAATTTAGGTTAGAATGCCAATTGGTTATTTGGTCATTTATATTTAATAGTTTAACTACACATTTAATTATTCCGTTTAACCCTTTGTTGAAATTATGTCCGTTCATAACCTGAATAATTCCAGAGCAAGTCAGAATCAATCAAAGTATAACAATTTATTAACAATCAGGTAAATGTATAACGCCAATTACATAATCAATTCAAAGGTATACTTCACATCAAATACCCTAAAGTAAAGAATGAGATGTATACCGGACTTATCAAGGTTACATAATGCTGCATGGGTTAAAACGTCCAGCATTACGGGCTGACCTGAGTACAGTATCGAGCCCTGAGCTCTTTGCAACATTTCCTTAAATACCCAAAACCAGATACATACCCAGAACCATTTGAAACTCTTTCAAATGGAAACACCAGTTAACAATAGGAATTTGCATTGATCAGGTCCTATAGACCTGATTAGAAGAGAGGCCAAATGGCTGAAAGCCACACCCACCATACACCAAGGAAAGATATCTTCAAACCCTTAAAACATTTATGATGTTCTAGTTTACTTCTGTGGAGTTGAGATATTTGTACCAGTCGCACTGAGACATTTCAAACGATATCAAACACATATGATACTCGATCGTGTAGATTGACATTGTAATATAGAGATTCTGGATGCATTTTCAGTGATCTCAGCATGAGAGAGGGAATGAATTGGGGGAGAGGGAGTCAATAGGGAAAGATGTAGATTAGCTGATAGTGAGGTGAGACTTGCGTCTCCAGTGGTGTGTGAGGGACAGTTCAGATGTTAATTTCCTTATTTTCTCAGAGAGTCTTTGTTCTTCATTCAGACATTTTGGCATATACTAGTTTTTTCAGTCTTACACCGGCGACTGTGGCATAATAAAAGTCATGTTGCTCGCCAGGCATGTGTTGCGTTCATCTCATTAATAATCACTCCCACAAGACTCAATCCTGCTCTCTGCCTCAGTAATGTTAATAATTGCATCCATGAACTTGATTTCTGAATCCTATCCCAATTCTTTTTCACCGGCTTTAAGGTGAAGATCACGTCCCAAGATTCTGGACTCAAGCTTGGCGTCACCAAACTACGCCTTTGTTTTGAACAGGCGACCTCTAGCAGACAAAAAAGTTGCATAGCGCACCTTTAAACAAGCTCGCTGGCTGCTGATCCAACAGCAACCAGTTAAAGGGATAGTTTATCATTTACTCACCCTTGTTGAGTAACAAGGATGAATTTCTTTCCCATGAATTTCTTTCCCTTGCTGAACACAAATTAAGATATTTTGAAGAATTTTGGAAACCAAACAGTTGATGGACCCCATTGACTTCCACAGTAAAAAATACTATGGAAGTCAATGGAGTCCATCAACTGTTTGGTTTTTCAACATTCTTCAAAATATCTTCCTTTGTGTTCAGCAGAACAAAGACGTTAATACACGTTTGGAATAACTTGAGGGGGAGGAAATGAAGACAGCATTTTTTGGGGGGGTGAACTGTCCCTTTAAGGACAGCCCGCGCCTTCTAGAGTTTCATGACAGAACTTTGTATTTCTTATATTATTTACTGTCTGATTTCTTGAAACTGGAATATGCCCACTGTTTCCGGTTATGGGAATCAAGTTAATCCATTCATACTAACCTAATCATAGTATGACAACACCGATTAATACGAATATTCTTGACTCTTGATCATGTGAATGAAATCAATGAATTTGACATTAAACAGCAAAATAAAGAGAGAAAAAAAAGAAGTTGTACCACAGCCTACCTCCTTACTAATTTTTCATTGTCTCAGACTGTGCCAGGGAGGTGGGGTAAAAGAGGACAAATTGGCCTAGATAAAGATTTGTGACACTATCTTAGCACAGATCTCTCTGTACTAAGAAGATAAGTGTTAAAAGATATACAATGCAAGCTCACTCTGTACTTTCTTATGAAAACAATTAAAAAAGAAAGGAAACACTATGATCTCTAAAAAAAAAAAAAAAAAAAAATCTGTGAAAAGAGATTTTCCAATGAGCAGTTCTGATCTGAAGGCTAAAACTCCTCCCAGTCATTATTCTTCACTCAGCATATCTTGCTAGCTATTTAAAACCACCAGTGCCACATGCAGCAGGTCAAAAATAGGCAGCCTTTCAGGACTAGAAACTTCCCCAGGCCACATGGGCACCATGGTGGAGGTATATGCTAAAAAGACAAAGACTATCCCCAAAGAAAAGGAGAGTAAACACTGAGGATAATGTACAATTTCTGCATTCGAATGAGTGAGTGACTCATTTTTTTAATCCTTTATCCTTTTTAGAGCATTTGTTTTATAGGCTTGAAAATAATTCACCTTCCCTTGTTTTATTTAACTTGTAGAAAACTGTCAAAATGGTAGATGTTTTTGGTCAGTTTATGGAATTTCACTCAGTCCACGGGACAAATGTGAAACTGGACCCCTCGAGGACTCAGGCCACCAGAGTAGAAAGCTTTGCAAATGGCGTTTGCTTCAGTAAAAACCCTTTAAGCCCTGGCGAGATCTTCCTTGTGGAGATTGAAGAGAAAGAACTGGGTTGGTGTGGTCATTTAAGGATCGGACTTACTGCCCATGACCCCCGAACACTGGAAACTGTGCCAGAATACTCTCTGCCTGATCTTGTGGAATTGGGAGACAGCTGGGTGTTCGCAATAACAAGAAACCATAATAAAGTCATTGAGGATGGCGGAGAAGTAGAGGGTGGTGAACCGCCAAATATAGGCGATGAGGCAGGAAACAAGCCTAAAACATTTTTCACAGACACTCATCTGTATGTAGAAAACATGGGAATACCCAGAGACAAATTGGTGGGACGCAGTCGACCTGGGAGATACAGTCACATTCTGGATGATCTGTATAAAACCAATGCTTTACCCCCTACTGCCCGCCGTAGTCGGATAGGGGTTGTCCATGTACCCAAGGGACAAGGACATGCCGACATGCACATTATTATCAATGGTGAAGACATGGGAGCCTCTGCCAAGAGGATCCCCACCAATAAGCCGTTGTATGCTGTTGTGGATGTATTTGCAGCTACTAAATGTGTTCGGATTGTCCAGGTGGAATATGGCTGTAAGTTTCATTTTTACTTGCTGATATGGTTCGATATTATTTTAAGACTTTAATGATTCCTCTCTCTGCCTCTGTGTTTTAGTTTCTTCATTGCAGACACTCTGCCGAAAGACAATTCAGAAGCACATCGTTCACAGAATGGCTTTGGACTGGTTGGAACTTCCGGAGTTACTTAAACACTATTGCAAATACGAGTGAGCGAAACCTAATCTGGGTTGAAGCAAAGACTTTTTTAATGCTGAGCATCAAATGTCTTTATCTCCCCCGTTTGAACACAAAAATCATGTCATCTGAATTTTTTTTTAATAAATGTTCTTGCTCAAGCTAGGTTGATGCTAATTATTCCACCAAGCACAAGCGCTTATGTTGCTAATACTTGCTAATCCACTTTCAATCATTTCAATCAGTATATTTTGATAAGTTTAGGGTTTTGAATATAAGAAATTGATGTGAAGTTTTAAGAAATATTTATGATTCTTCAACTTTTGGAACTATATTATAGCCTAAATAATGAAAATAACTTAATAAGAAGTATAATTAATACCTGTATTAATTAAAATATGAATTTATATATGCATTCTTTGTACAAAATTGCGTATACTGATAAAAATATTCTGTGGTGAAGTAAATACATTAAGTTTTGGGCAAAACAATTTCTACATAAAAAAGTTATTTCAGGCAAGAATTAAAAAGACAAAGTAAATTTGAGTACTCAATTCAAGTTTGTAGAAATTATACATATACATCAATGCTATAATTAAGTAAAACTACTGAACTTTTCTGATACTGGTTCCCATCCTCATCATGCACTGGGGCTTGAATAATGAATAAGTTTGATTTTTAGCTGTAGCACTGTTTTATCATTGATTTTGTTGTTAAGTTTAGTAACTTTCCATTCGGAGTTAATTTTCTACTCAAAATGACACATTCATACTCAAAAACGATCCATCGCATGTTACCGTCATTGTGTATTGTGTACCAAGTATTCAGATCTCTGTGTTCAAGTGCTGTGTCACTTAGATACAGTGTCTACACAATTGCCCTGTCCAAATACCCACACTTTGCAGTTGACCACTTGTCTACTTACATAATGCATTTCCTCTATTTGGCGCGGGTGTTCAAGTAGCCGTGAAGACCATTTGTCTACTTACATGACATATTTCCTGTATTTGGCTCAAGTGTTTAAGTAGACATGAAGACTGCAAGTGTGGGTATTTGGACAGGGAAACCAACCATCTAGTGATGGGGATAACGGATTACAAGTAACGTCAGTTATGTAATCAGATTACTTTTTCAAGTAGTAAAGTAGCATATACTTTTCAAATTTACAAAAGAATATCTGTTACTTTTTCAAACAAGTAATTTAATTTACCTTTTCCCATTTATTGACTGTCAGCTCTCTTGTCCTAATGTTGAGGAAAATTGTATAATACAGAGGCGTTGAATGTTATTGTAGTTTTAGAGTAAATGTGAGCATCTACTAATCTCACTTGCAAAAAAAGATACTGTATCACTTAAAATGAATAGAAATTAGGCAAATGCAAAACCAGAATACTATGCAAACCTCCAGTAATTAAATATGTAATCTAAATAGCCTAAATGAAAACAAATATTTTTATGCATTTAATCTAACTTTATTGACCAATGTCTTGCTGCTGACCTTCAATAATTCAGTTTCAATTTTTTGTTTTTAATGGTGAAGTGTTCTCCAGCATCTTATTCTTCCATTATTCCGAATGGCAGCACAGCTGAAAGGTTTGTATGAGCTGAATTGCGTGAATTTGCATTTTATGAGGCTTATCATTTCAATTTTGGTGTGAAAGGGTCTTTACATTTGTCTAAAAGTAGAACTTTTTGTTGTTAAAAACAAAACCAAAATAAGCCCAGCCCAGGTGAGAAAAAGTGATGCATTATGCATTCTTAAAAAGTTACAAAGTAATGCAATAGTTACTTTTAAGGGAGTAGGCCTAACGCAATGGTTTAATGTATTATTTTTCAAAGTAACTTTCCCCAACACTGATTTTTAGTCTTGCTAAAAGTATTGGTAAAAGTTAACTTGGCCAGTATTGGCCAAGTTAAAATGACTTTTGCTGTTAATTTTACACAACATAGTTAAGTAGAGTTTACTTAATTCCATAGCCTATGTGAAATTTAGCTACTTGAAAAAAGCAGAGAAAAAAATATGTAAATTTAACTTTTTTTTTATTTCAGTGGTATTCTATTTGTTATTTGTAAATTAGGTAAGTGCTTAGTTCTTGCATTTTTACCTGTGGTCTGATTTTGGACTCAACTGTAGCCTATACAAAAAAAGAACATTCCATGCAACTGTGATTTAATTAATAGTTATTAATTATTGTGGTCAATTAATTAAAATGAAAAATGATTTGTACCCGTAATTAAATAAAGTATAACTTGTACATGTTTTAGATATTATTATTATCAAACATTCAAGATATGAGTGTTCGGTTGATCTGCACTGACACCTAATGGTCCTTTGGGGAAAATTCAACCTAGCAGTTTTGTAAGACTCACGTGACCGGAACATTCTCGTCCTTTAGTCAGTTCCCGGCTTATCCTCATACTTGAACTGCACACAAAATACGCAGTTTAATTTAATTTGTTGATCTCTAAGAAGCAATGTCCTTTTGTTCATTTTTCGGGAAGGAGGTTTATAAAGATCATTTCAAACCCGGTAAGTTTTTTTATTTCATGTACTCTCCACAACCTGCTAGTTGCATAGTAGGACGATGATGTAACTTAATACATTGGATAAACTAATGTAGCGACAGTCGCTCACCAACTTTGCTTCACTATTCTATAGCTAATAAAACACAACGTTTGTGGAGATCATTCGTCGTGTGTGTTATGTTCATTTAAAGAGAACATTTTCCTGATGTGTTGTTTCTCTGCAGGTATATATGTTTGTTCCCAATGTGGACATCCACTCTTTTCAAGCAGATCCAAATATGCCCATTCCACCCCCTGGCCTGCCTTCACAGAGACCATCCGAGAGGACAGTGTAACCAAAATGATGGAGACACTAACAGCCTACAAGGTCAAATCAGATTCAAAAACATTACTTCATATTTCAAGAAGCCACAAATATGTTCATATGTGTTCAAATTGTTTTCATGCATGTGCAGGTTCTGTGTGGCAAGTGTGGTAATGGACTAGGCCATGAGTTTCTGAATGATGGGCCGGAGGAGGGCTTATCACGTTTTTGAATATTCAGTCACTCGCTTAAGTTTGTCCCAAAAGGTAGTTGCATGAGCATGACCATTACTAATATAGCAGTATCAAACGGCTTTAAACTTATTTACATAACTGAGTGACCACTTGAATTCATCCTCAAACTGTTTCCCCCATTAGATAAGGTTGATCAACACTAAGCGAAGTGATTGTCCACGCTGATGAGGCTGCTGTTGCTTGCACACTGGTAAACTGGATGTTCAGCTCATGAAGTGGACAAGAAAAGCCCTGGATTGGGGGTCCTGTTCACAGATATACCATGACCATCCTGGACACCACAGAGACTAATGTAGTTGATATATTTTTATACTAGTCTGCATAAGCTGATATGAACGTGCTCATGAATGAATGACATTACTTGCTGATAAAACCTCAGAGTCTCGAATATTGCTGATTTAAAATTTTAACTGTAAACCTTCAATAATTCAATTTACAGTATGTGTAATTATTGAGAATATTCTTAGGCCTTATTGTTAAACATAAACTACAATCATTATAATAACTGTGCGTGTGTGTGTGTGTGTGTATATATATATATATATATATATATATATATATATATATATATATACATACGTGTGTGTGTGTGTGTGTGTGTGTGTGTGTGTGTAAATGCCTCCTGATTGAGTTAATGGAAAGAATAATTAAAAAACAAGCAAACAACTTTACCACAGATATCAAAACTTTATGTCACATCAATTTTGAAATGGCCTGAAAATTATTTACTGTTTTTTTTTTTTTTAAGTACATTTTTGTGTCTGTGACCATTGTTTACCGAGTTTTGATTCATGAACCGAAAATAAGCTGACTATTATACAGCTGAACATCAGTCCACCTCCACCAATAAAATATATTGTCTAAACGCCTTGTTATTATTTTGGTTTAAATGTAAAAATACTTAAACACTAGCTTGATGACATTTATGCTTGATTTTAATAAAGGGAACATTAACTACATTGTTAATTTAAAAATACAAAAAAATATTTTTCTTTTTAATCCGATAGTCTAGTAATGTTTTTACCAGAAAATTGTGATGACATTTATTGTAACTGAAACATGAATTTATCATACCACAAATCTTTTTTTTAAATCATTCCAAATTTAAACTGACATATATATTTTGAGTCTCTTAAAATAAATTATTTAAAAACAAGAAAGCAATTAAAAAATGTGTATGTTATCCTAATTTTGAAACCAAATAGGCCTATATATGTATACATTTGTAAGTCTGTTTTTTTTTGTTAATTTATTAATGTCATACTTTTTATTTCATATTAAGTTATTTATAATTATTTGATGTATAATCTTTGTTCACGGACTGTGATATAATGTTTGTAAATTGAATTCTATAATAATAAAAATGCATTATTTATGGACATTTTTGTCTTTTTATTTTGTTTTCCGCGATTAAAATATGAGTCAAAACGAGATGTTTGTTTCGGTTTTTTTGTTTTTTTATAGTAGCAGTGACATCATGTCTTACCGCCAAAATGACGCTGCTCCCGCTCGTAACGGTCAACATTTCATCAGCTTGAGTGGGACCTGCCGTCAGTTCATTCATCTGCGCCCTTGACTTTGTAAGGAGAAATTTCCCACCGTGATTACTAATGTGTGTTAAACTTAACGAATAATACGTCGGTTAATTATTTAATAAGTTTTTGAATTATATAACAAGTTATATGGGTTTCAAATGAAGTAACAAGCAGCGAAACTTTTACCTCAGAGTCAGGTAACGTTAAATAGGAATGTTGCTAACGGTAGTTTTTTGTTGATAACTCATTTGCTAGTTGGATATTATTTTAATTAAGTTACATAGTCATGCATATTTTTCCATATGTGTCATTGTTACAGAAATGAAAATGACGTACGCTCCAGTACAAAAGTATGTGCCAATATGTGACCTAAACATAAACATCACACACTCGGTGAGAAGCCAAATATCAGAAGACTTTTATTCTTTAATGCCTGGTTATGGTGGTATCTTAATTATAATGAATAATTGGTGAATTACTTAATGTATGTTATTTTTTTAGTAGTGTTATGATAAATGTTTTTTTTTTTTTTTTTTTTTTTTTTTTTTTTTTTTTTTTTTACAAAATTGGCCTTAAAATGTATGCAAGGAATATGTTTTAAATTCTAAAAATATGGCCTTTTTGTTAATTTCCAGAAGGTGGTTGGAGTGATAATTGGGAAAACTGATTCAAGGGGATTTCCAGATAGGAAAAGTTAGTTACATTACAAATTTCCTGATTTAATTGTTTTTTTGTTTGTTTGTTTTTTACAGTCTTTTGTTTTTATTTCAGATGTTGGCTCTGAAAGGTTCACATTCAGCTTCACCGTAAAAGATTCCCCAGAACATTTTATCAATGTGTCTGCATGGGGAAATGAAGAATACGTCCAAGGACTGAGCAGTTGCTTTCAGATTGGGGATTGTGGTGAGATTTAGCAGTAGCAATTTCAGATGTCACTTTCTTGTGTTAACAAAAAATAACTTCTAATAATAGATGAAATACAACAACACTTAATAATAGATAAACTACATTGAAGTCAACATGTGAGCCAAAATAGACTTTTTTTGTTTTAGTTATAATTGAAAATCCCCTCGTCGTGACCAAAGACTATGAGAAAGAAGAACGATTTTGCCCTTCAACACCCAGGTAAACAAAAAAAAGAGAATAAAATTAAAAATCACATTTAACTACTAAATATTCTGTATCATACTGTATTAGTAAGTGACACATAAACATGTTTCATCTCAGTACCTACAGGCTGATGGTAACAGAGACCCACTCAAACATTAGAGTATGTTCAGATTTAGAAACAGAGGCCAGGATTCTGCCACTATTCCACATGCCAATTAAAGACCCAAGGGACTTCTATTCACTGGGAGACATTACTGCAAATGGACAGAGTCTGGATGGACACATTATTAACATTCTAGCAGCTGTGCAATCGGTTAGATTCCAACAATATACTTCCAGCCCTCCTCACGGATGTCAGGGAAGTTAACATACCTTGACATCAGTGGCTCGTGGGCAACAAAGTAATTTTCCACCCTGCAAATGTACTGATCCTGTTCAGTGACTGAGATTTTGTCATCCAAAGGTCGGAGAGGAGAAATTCTTTACCAAATCTGACGGACGCAAAGGACAGAGGCTAGAAATAAAGCTCTTTGATGACACTGGGACGTCATTTCCCTTGGTGTGGTAAGTAAAATGTCATTAGGTTTATATCCAGGTTTTTTGGAGTCAACTCCGATTCCCGACTCATACTGTCTATAGAATTGACTCCATTTACTTTACATCAAAACAGGGTCAGAAATAAGACAAAATTAGAGTTGTAACATACTTAAATTATTTAACCCCCGTCACAAAGCCTTAAAATCTCATTAAAACCGCACACTTTTAGCGTGACCGTCCAAGTTAATCCAATTTAGCAATGAATTGATGAGTTACTATCGACATTTCTACCTAGCTGTTGAAGATACCTAATTTTAGAGGAAAAAGTCACGGGAAAAAGCTGTTGTCGAGTGATGTCGTTAAACGCACATGATCATAGTCTTAAAAGGTGAGTTAAAGATACTAAATACTAAAATACATACAATAGGGCTGGACGATATGGCCAAAATTTATATCACAATATACTGTATTTCTTTATTTCGGTTGATACAATATAATTCCAATATCGACATGAACTATATAAAAGCCTTAGAAAAACTGGCAAGAATGTCCACAACGGATGTCTGTACCTACAAACTAATGAAAAATGTATTTGCCAAGTCTATGAAACCTATGAAACTATAAAATATTTTAGAAATAAAAACTATAAATAAATTAGTTCAGCTTTTAATTTTAATTTAGCCTTCATACAAACAAGAAATGTGAAATCACCATCAAATAAACATAAGACTCTCACTCACTATATTATTATTATATATTATCTTTAACTTTAGTCAAGTCAACTTTATTTATATAGCCCTTTTACAATGACGATTGTTTCAAAGCAGCTTCACAGCGTTAAACTGGAAAATATTGCAACAGAATTTAATTCTGTACAGTTGTTCTGGAGAAAACAGTGATGTCATGAGCTAATTTTAATTTATCATATTGCGACAATGTGGGCAGATCAGTGATATAGTTGATATATTTAATTTAGTAATTAATTTTATTTAGATAAGTATTTGAAAACTTAATTAGAAATTTAAGGGTGCGTTCACACTTGTCATGTTTGGTTCGATTAAAACGAACCCTGGTGCGGTTGCTCGGTTAGTGCGGTTCATTTGAACATATGTGAACGCTGCCATCCGAACCCTGGTGCGCACCAAACAAGCGGACCGAGACCGCTAAAAAGATGGGTCTCGGTCCGCTTCCAAACGAACTCTGGTGCGGTTCGATTGATATATGAACGCAACACGGACCAAAGACATGTAAACGGATCAAAAACAGGACGTAATGTCACAAGATGCGACGCATAATGCAGCTGATTTGACGACGCGGAAAGATCGGTGTATCCAAAATGAGTAACTTTAACATTAGAGGGCAAACGTGGAGCAACGAGGAAGTGCCTAATCAATATTTGGTCAGACGAGCATGTTTCGAAAATGCTAGAAAAAACACACAAAAAGCATACCTGGCTCTTCTTATCAAAGTTTCTGTGTTGCCCAAGCAGGTACAGACGACAGAACGGCCGTCTCTGTTCTGCACAACGGAGGAAATCCTGCTGCTGTTTTGAATATTTTGAACATTTTATGAGCTCTTCATGAGTTCTCAGCGGGTAAAAATAATGCCATATGTATACGCATAAAATGATCGCGTTTAATCCAGCACACAGCGTTGTTTTGAACATTTCGTGAGCTCTTCATGAGTTCTCTGGTAAAAAATAATACCATATGTACACGCATAAAATGACCGCGTGTAATCCATCACACAGCATTGTTTTGAATGTTCGGTAAACGAGCTCCTACGTCATATAAGCCGACCAATCAGGTTGTGACCGTCTCCCTATGCCTTTGGTTCGGTTACTTTAGGTTCGCTGTTAAAAAATGCCCGTGTGAACGCTAAGCGGACCAGGACTATTATGTTTGTTTTTGTTTTTTGGTCCGGACCAAACGAACCGAACTACAAGTGTGACACTCCCTAAGTGTCCCCAACTGAGCAAACCAAGCCAAAGACGACAGTGGCAAATAAACTTTGGGAGAAACCAGGCTCGGTCAGGGTGCCAGTTCTCAAACTATAACCTTGGCTTTAAACTATAAACTTGGCTGATTATATTACTCTTAATATAGATTAAAACAAATATGCTTCAGCCAGGGTAAAGAATATGAAGTGCTCAGATTTGCTGAAAACTCAGTCTTCATCATCTGACTCTCAAAATATTCTATCGGGGTGAACTGCTTCAGATGGTGGAACCGATTTGATGTGTTGTTCCCGTTGCTAGTCAGCACCAGTGTTGTAAGTCGGACATTTCATCACAATTCATAACCGCAGTCACTCCAGCTGATGGTGACGTCCATACCCTCAATACAGAGCGGCAGAATGATGCGCTTGAAGCAACACAGAGTCCTATGCTGTAGTTTATTGAGCATTTTCTTTTAACAGATTTAAATGTCAGTGTGAAGAACGCTTCATAGCACTATATTTTCCATATATGCAAAACCATAGACCTTTATCTACTGAAGAATAAAAACTAAAAACAGAAGACTCCATTCGGTGGTCTATTTGTGCTCTGTTTGAGATGAGTGCTGCTTTTTGCAAAGCTTTAAAAATAAGGAAATGATAAACGTTTGTGAAGCACTGTCCAAACGCCTTTCAAAAGCTCTGAACCTCGATTAAACGAGAATGAATGCGTTGGCGATAATACATAGACTGTCTTGTGTGAAAATATCTATTTGTAAAGCTTGGACTTTGTGCATTGCATCGTTAGACATTAAATCAATGTATCGGTCTATGTTGATGTATTGTTACACCCCATAGTCGGCACCACTCTCCGGCACATCTTGCAGCACACTAAAAACTGAAGTTTATCAGATCCACGCCACTGAATTAGTAATTCCTCTCCTATCAACTATTTATTCTGCTTTCTGCTTACTTGTGGAAGCTCGTTCAGTCACATTTGTATTTCGGTCAGGGGTACTCAGCATACTACTGCTGAGTACTGTCTGTGTACGTCATCACGCAATTAGACAATCTTGTTCTGTACAAGGGGGTAATCTAGCATTCGGAAAGCGTTCCACCCATAGGGGCGGCCATTGCTAACCAAGCCATCACCTGCTGTTAGCATCCCATTGACTCCCATTCATTTTTGAGTCACTTTGACAGTGAATAACTTTACATCTGAGATGTTTAAAGACTCCATTTGTCCATTGTTTATTTATAAAGAAACACGACAATGCATAAAAGGCTCCATCACCTCGTATCTTATGGGTCCTGCACACTGTGCGATTTTTCAAAATCCTTTGCGAATGTCCCTTGTCAGACTGTACGAACATGATCGCCATGTCACACTGTAAGATCTTAGTTGACATTAATGTCAGACTGCACGATAGTTAAGTAGTCGAAATTACCGAATAGACAGGAGTAGTCGATCAGAAACAATCTTTTACTGTCTATGAGGCATTTGGGGGGACGTGGAAACATAAAGTCCGATAAAGTCAAGGGAGAAGAATGGCGAGAAGCCAATAGTGAGCCAAAAGCAATGGGAGAAAATATTTAAACAATGTGATTCAGATTTCACTTTCCACAACTACTAGAAGACCTACAGCTGTCAGACAGGAGGCTCACGTCACATCTACGTCGTCAAGCTCAGTCTGAGCCTGCGCAGTTCGCTCAGCCATCAGGAAGTGAGTGCCTCTCATTGGCCTCATTTTTCTGCCGTTGAAGTCAATGGGATAGCTCTGTCCATTTCTTTTACTGTCTATGGTTCTTTCTGAAGGCTGCACCCTGAACGGCAGTCAGCGAGGAATGCTGTAATGTATATCGAAATATCGGAAATGTGTTTAAAAATCATATCACCCTTATTAAAAAAAAATTATATTGCGAATTTACTGGTATATTGATATTAAATTTTTGTCCAGCCCTAACATACAATAATGTAAACTTATTGATGTGTTTCTTCTTGATGTGAGTTTTATGATTTATGGTTAGTTTAATGATTATGAACACAAGGTTAATCATGGAAAACCAAATCTATATGTATTGCACGAATATACCATCAATCAAACTAAAGCTAGCATGGAGGAAGCCTATGTATAATTACAAACTAAAGTCGCTGTGACTGTTTTATATTTCTAAAGTAAGCACTCAATGTGTGAAAAAGTTTCTGCGACAGCTCTCTGACATGCTGTATTATCTCATAGTCTGAATTCCTCGCTTCATTTCATTCAATCCTGGCTTATAGGGCACTCAACTGCCATGCACTCGCTAAATGTCATTCATTTCAACATACATCAACGCCAAACACTTGAGTGACTTCATTTATTTTTTTTCATCCAGTTGGGATAAAGAGTGCATTCGGCTGGTACAAACACTGAGACAAAGAGAAACAGGTAATATGTTTATTTGTCTGCTTATTTTTCAATTACAATTTATATTATATAGTAAATTGAATTAATTGTACTTGTTTTGTCTCAGTGCTGTTTATTGCAGATGCTCGCATCACCTTTGACAGTTTTCGTAGTTGTATGATAGCAACAGTGACCTCAAAAACGATCATTACCGTCAACCCTGGTACTGATGTTATATGCTAGATTAAAGAATCTATTTAAAAACTTTAAATTGTAATATTTTAACAATCGGACATTATCATTAAAATCCTAGAAACAGCAGAAGCCAACCAGCTGTACACGTGTATAAGGGAACTGTTAGAATCCGGAGGACTGGATGACCAAGACATCCTCTCAGGTGATGATGTGCCATGTAAGTTTTTGATCTATATACATCTAGACCTCTACATTAACAGTGCAGCATGTGTAGTGTAGCTCAGAGTAACACACAGTAAAACTGTATCCTTACATTTATTTCTCAGTGGATTCCATTAGTGATGTTCTGACTGTGAACCAACTTAAAACCAGAACTCAAGAACATTCTGATGTCTTTCATTGCATAACATATGGATTCATCACAACTCTTGATCTAAGTTCCTCTATCTCCAAAGTCATACGCAAGAGATGGTAAGTGTGCAATACTTTGACGGTTTTGTGCAGTGACCTAATCAGTGTTCCCACGTGTCCTGCAAAACGAGTGCTGTTTACAGGGACGCTGAGATTTGACATGTGAGAGAAGTATTTTGAATGGTGATGTTGAGTCTCATATTTATGGAAGCTTGTTTCCGCCACAGAATAAAACATTGAGTCCACAGGTTTTCTAACAAAAAAAAAGTTACCAGCATGGTGGCACTTTGTGCAGGTGAAGAGACAGGACTCCACTTCTGCATCTGCTTCGAAACACGCGGTAGTAGCGTTCAGACCGAGTTTAGGTCTCGCAATTCTGACTTTATTGTAAATTGCAATTGAGATGTAAATTGCAGGAATTTATTTTTTAGAATTGTGAGATTAAAAGTCGCAATTTTTATTCTGTTGCGGAAACAGGCTTCCGTACATACTGTCCCTATCAGCAGTTAGCTAATGTTATTAACTGCTCATGTTAACATTTGCAGCAAATGTCAAATGGTAAGCATCTCCCTAAACTTAACATAAATTAATTAACTTACTAAATAAATATTTTATTTTGTTTTATGTTATTTCTGATTGTCAAAAGGTACCATTCCTATACTGAGATTTAAAAAATGTAATGATACCAGCAGGTCCCAGCTAGTAGGCGACTATAGAGTATCAAAGGTTTCTATTTACTAACTTATTTTACTATGGTATTGCAATTTAGTATTCAATGCCAAACTGTATAGTTAAAAAATATTAAATAACTGATTGCAATGTCAAGTCATACAAAAGACCTATAGAGAAAGGGCCTGATCCTTGTCTTTTATTTCCGCTGTAGTGAAATTGAAAATGTCCTGGAAAACGATCACTGAAAAGGTGTGGGAATCCTGCCTAATGTTCAGAAGCCTGAGTTTTAATAAATAATTTCTCCACTAGTGCCAAATGCAAATTTAGAGTCAATGAGGACATTCAGACGTGTTCCAATGATGCCTGTCCAAATCAAGGACAACAGCTCCAGGCTACTCAGGGCTTTGATCTGCTGCTGGACATCAGTGATCACACTGGGACTTTGCAGTCATGCAGCTTGGCAGGCACAGTGGCTGAGAAAACCCTGGGCTGTAAAGTGAGCGCATCTAATACTTACGTTATCAACTCATCAAATGCCATAATTTTGTCTGATAAAAACCTTTGTGCATCACAACCCTTGGGTTCATTCACCTGACAGAATTAGTTTGTCTGTGTGTACTGTAAAGAATAAAAGTAAAATGTTTTTCTTGACAGACAGAAGCATTTTTGTGTCTGTCGGACTCTGAAAGGATAATTCTGCAGTGGAAGTTCCAACTGGAGAGATGCAAAATTTATCTAAAGGTTAATCATGTTGGCTATTTGCCACTTTCTTTGAATATTGAATATTTAAGGATGCAAGTTAATCTTACTTCTAAATTGTAGGTTGTTCCATCTCCTAGAAGCAGAAGTGGAATGAGGCCAAGGATTTTGTCATGTGCACTCGCTGACCCTGTTGAAGTGAAGCAAAACCTTGCCTCCTTTGCGGTTTGATGCTGTTTTGCAAAACAGCCACAAAGCGACATGGTTCCTCGTGTGAAATCCAATAAACTATAGGCCAACTTGTATTAAATTAATTTAGTTTCAAATGCAAATGTAGTGACTAATATTTTTATTTTATTTTTTTGACATTTTGTTCCAATGTCGCATTTGATTTCTGTGTATTGTAACTGGTCTCTATAATAACTTGACGTT
The DNA here is from genome assembly GCF_024679245.1 of Pseudorasbora parva. NCBI lineage: Eukaryota > Metazoa > Chordata > Actinopteri > Cypriniformes > Gobionidae > Pseudorasbora > Pseudorasbora parva. The sequence goes on from NC_090192.1 coordinate 19,584,588, forward strand.
TGTATCTCTGCATATTTGTTTCAAACTAATTTTGCTCAATTGCTAATAAAAACAATGAATATGAACATGCGGAACCTTTTATTCAAGTATTGTTTCTAAGAGGACGGTTTTGGATGGAGCGCCGCTTAGGTTTGACATTTGTAAATAATGTTCATTTCGCTGTAGAGATCATAGTTTTATATTTATCTTATCGGATTTCTAGTGCGGTTTTCGTCCTCAGGTAAGAACATTGACTTATTTTGTGTTTTTCTAATCAAGTTTGTCCAATTGTCTCTTCAGAGAGCATTTTAGCACCGTAAAAACAATCAAGCTATCATAACAGTTTATTCTCTTAATCGTGATACCAACATAAACGATTTACAGAAACAAGTACATTTAAACGCATAGAGGTACATCATGCATGTTTTTCAACAGCCACAGCTAAAACGTGTCATTCTCCTGCAAAGTTGTCGTTAGGTCTGCATCGAGTTCATCATGAACGTGAATCAAGGCACCGTCGGCAGTGATCCGGTTATTCTCGCCACTGCTGGTTATGATCACACCGTCAGATTCTGGCAGGCTCACAGTGGCATCTGCACAAGAACCGTCCAGCACCAGGACTCTGTATCCTTCACGAACAAGAGCGTTGCCTCGCAGAAACATTCACTTGTGGGACACTAAATATAATATTACTTTCTATTAAATTCTGTTGAAATATATTCCTGTTATCACTGTGAAGCTGCTTTGAAAATCTTCATTGTAAAAAGCGCTATATAAATAATGCTGACTTGTGAAAAAGTGCTCTCAATTATATTGAATGTTATATAGTTTAAACTTTGTGTACTTTAAATCTTAAATGCATGTTCAAAAATAACTACTATATTCTTTTTACTTATTATATTATAATTTTACATATTACTTAAGTTAAAGCCCATTTACAAACAGTACCCTTTAATGACTGTTTAGTGCACTTTTAATGCACCTTGGATTCATTTCACATTAGAAGTTTTAATGACACTTAATTTTAGTGTCCTTGTTACATGTACCTGCTGTAGTATTAACTGTAAATTATGCACAGTTACGTTTAACTAAACCCAAAACTATTCATAAACACAACCTATAAGAACATGTTGGAAATTAAAATGACTTGCACTACTTATATAATTACATAAAAGTATTATATACTTAACATGTTCAGCTTTGGCTTGCGGCCTTGTCCTTTACGCACTGAAATTCCTCCAGATTCCTTGAATCTTGTTATTATGTTATGCACTGTTGAATGTGAAATATCCAAATCTCTTCCTATCTTTCTTTGAGGAACATTGTTTTTAAACATTTCAATAATTTTCTCATGTATTTGTTGGCAAACTGGCGATCCTCGGCCCATCTTTGCTCCTAAAGGATTAGATCTTTCTTGGATGCTGGTTTTGTACCAAATCATAATTTCAATCACCTGTTGACATCACCTGTTTCAAATCACATCATTATTTAACCATTTTACCTCATTACTAGCCCTAAATTGCTCCTGTCCCAACTTTTTTTGAAATGTGTTGCAGGTCTGAATGACAGGAAAGGATGCATATTTACAAATGACATGAAGTTGACCAGACAAAACATGAAATATTTTGTGTTCCTATTGTCTGTAATGAAATACAAGTCAAAGTAAATTTAGAAAACACTTCTTTTTTTCTTTTTCTTTTTTGCATTTTCCATACTGTCCCAACTTTTTCTGATTTGGGGTTGTATAATACAAGTGTTTTTTTAATTATCATAAATGTCTGTCAGTACATTAAGAAGTATACTTTAACCATATTTGAAAATCAATAAATGTAATTATGAAATTACATAAAAATGTATATAAGTCCTACAAAAGTGGGTCAAAAATTGTACAGTTACAAGTTCAACTAATTGCATTTATAACATTTAAAATACATTTTCTTTTAATTGCAAATACCATGCAATTAAGTGTATTAAAACATTCAATTCATTTAATTGTTTTAAAGTATAATTTTTCTGTAATAAGTATTTTTCTGTAAATATTCTACATTAAGCTGGTACACAATATTCTTCAAAGATGCTTAACTCAAACACCAGCAGGTAAATTCTCTTGAAGTAACACCTGATAGAAGCATGATTGCTGCTGCTGGTAAGTTTAGCATGCACCTCGTTGTGTATAAAGCTATAAATAGTGCAACCTTCTCCCAGTTTCCTAAACTTGTGTATTTTTCAAACTGTACTTTCATTCTTGCATTTCAGGTTATCAACACATACGCATGTATGACTTAAACTCAAATAATCCAAACCCTGTGATCAATTATGACGGTGTAAGCAAGAACATCACGTCTGTCGGCTTTCACGAGGATGGTCGGTGGATGTACACAGGTGGAGAAGACTGCATGGCTCGCATCTGGGACCTGAGGTAGTGAAAGCTTTCTGCTGTATGTACAAAGTCTGTTTAGAGAGGTTTTAAGTGGTACTTAAATACTGTTTTCATTCAGGTCAAGGAACCTACAGTGCCAAAGAATATTTCAAGTCAATGCACCTATTAATTGTGTGTGTCTTCATCCCAATCAGGTCAGTTGGATAATATATCTGCTACTGATGCTCACAATCAAACCAGTCGAACAAACAAGTAAATGTCTCTAAATGTATTTGCATTAGGCTGAATTAATCGTTGGGGACCAAAGTGGTGTTATTCATATCTGGGATTTGAAAACAGACCACAATGAACAACTCATCCCAGAGCCAGATGTGTCTGTCAATTCAGTCCATATCGATCCTGATGCCAGTTATATGGCTGCAGTCAACAGCTCGGTCAGTAACCAATAACTTTAAAGGGTTAGTTCACCCAAGAAACGAACATTATTTCATCATACTCATCCTCATATCATTCCAAACCCTTGAAACACAAACAATTGTTTTCTATCCCTCCATTGAATGTCTATCCACCCAAAACTCAAATTCTTCAAAACGTTTATAAAGAGATTGTTAAAGAAATCCATATGATCTCTTTATAAACCGCCAGTTTTAGGTGAATAGACATTCAATGGAGGAACCCACATTAGAATGACATGAGAGCGAGTAAATGACTTTTTTAGATTATCTATCCCTTCGTAGAGTCACACAGCTAATGAATTTGTGCTAATGTGTACTGCATATATTTATATAATCTATGTGAAGTGTTTTGTAGAGGTTGGTCAGATTTGGTTTATTTGTCTTTCACTGTAGGGCAACTGTTATGTGTGGAATTTAGCTGGAGGAACAGGTGATGAGGTGACACAACTCATCCCAAAGACCAAGATCCCTGCCCACAAGCGTTACTCATTACGCTGCAAATTCAGCCCAGACTCCACGTGAGTGTGTTGCAAAACGCTAATCTGAGGAACAATGGGAGAACAGTGAAAAATTTAAATAGTTGATTCTTGTTTAAAGCTATTATACAAATCAATGCATAATGTTTTTCATCTCTTTACTAGATTACTGGCCACATGCTCTGCTGACCAGACCTGTAAAATTTGGAGAACCTCCAACTTTTCTCTAATGACAGAGTTGAGTATTAAGAGTAACAACCCTGGAGAGACATCCCGAGGTTGGATGTGGGATTGTGCCTTCTCTGGAGATTCCCAGTACATAGTTACAGGTGAACACTGGGCTCGCATCAACATTCACAGTTCATGTGTTTTATTAATATGAGAAGATCATAAGTTAACATATCAATGTAGAATCTTTGGTCCCACTTTATATTAGATGTCTTTAACTACTATGTGCTTATGTTCAAAAGTGTCAGGTACAATTTACTTATTGTGTTCATGTTGTATTGCACAACACTTTTGCTGTTATTTAGATGGCATACAGGTAAGGTTAGAGGCAGGTTTGGTGGTAGCGCTTTATTTTACAATCCTGTTCTGCATGTACATACTATGTACTTATTGTTGTAAATGGGTAATAACTGACCCCTAAACTTTAATCTTAATGCATGTAGTTACCTTATATTACTCTGTAATATAATGGTTTTGGTAAGGGAATGATCAACAGTATAATTACAGATTTAATTACATGCAGGATTTAAAAAAATAAGTAAAAGTAAGTAAAATGTAAAAACATGTTTGTATACAATGTGTTTATATACAAAGTGCATTGTATCAAACAATTAATTTATAGCCCTGTTCACACCTGGTATTTAGAAGTGTTTTGGTTGATCAGATCACAAGTGGAGGACGACAATACAGGTGTAAACGGGGTGTAAAAAGGTGAGCTTGTCCACGTTTGACCACTTCAAGAGGTAGTCGAAAACACATTTGGCCGTATTGCTTTTGTTGTGTAGATTCTCAATACTGAAGTGAATTAAACTGTAATTTATCGACTGATCACTAGAGACAGGCTCCAAAAGGGAGCAAAATCTCATTGAGTTCCATGTTAAAATGCCAAACTTTACAGCAGAAAATGACAACTTTACTCTTCATGACAACTGTGAGGGGGGTGAATTTTTTTCATTAAATAAGCCTTAAAGTTCTGCATAATTAAGGGCGTGGCCACTTTGAATGACAGGTGAATTGTCATTTGTCTACACTGGATGCAACAAAACAACCATTAAAAAATTAATTAGATATTTGTGTCAAAACAGAAGCTTGAAGTATGTCAAGGCATATAGATAGTAAAATAGTACGAGGCATCATTTTACTGAGGGGAGTTTGTGGTGTCGTGCCACATACAGCATAGACAGCATCATTACTGATTATAATGGCTTTTGTCACGTTGTGTGTTTGTGTCTGGTGTAGACAGAGTAATTGATTGCTTTGGTTGGGCTCTGGTTTGGGTTGTTAGGTTTTATTGTATTCTTAAAGGGTTAGTTCACCCAAAAATGAAATTTATCCCATGATTTACTCACCCTCAAGTCATCCTAGGTGTATATGACATTTTTCTTTCAGACGAATAAAATCTGTTATATTAAAAATGTCCTGGCTCTTCAAAGCATTATAATTGCAGTGAATTGTTGTCTCATTCATAAAGTCAGTAAAAGTGCATCTATATCCATCTATGTCTGCTTCACAAGGCTCCGGCAGGTTAATAAAGGCACTCTGAAGTGAAGCAATTTTTTTGTGTAAGAAAAATATCCATATTTAAAACTTTAAAAAGTTAATTATCTAGTTTCCAGCAAATCGCCTTCTGTATTCAACTTGCAGAAAAAAGTGTAGCGCTCTCGCAGTTCAAAATGCTCACGCTTCGTCTGAAGAGCCTAACTGGTGTGCAAGATAAGCTAGATAATTATGGATATATTTCTTACACAAATGCCTCACTTCAGAAGGCCTTTATTAACCCTCCCGGAGCCGTGGGGAGCAGTTATATGATAGATAGATGCACTTTTATGGACTTCAAAAATGACCCAACAGTCGCTGTCATTATAAAACTCGGAAGAGCCAGGATATTTTTAATATAACTCTGATAACCTCTGAAAGAAAAATATCATATACACCCAGCATGGCTTGAGGGTGTGTAAATCATGGGATCATTTTCAGTTTTGGGTGAACTAACCCTTTAAGTATGTTCCACAAGATAAAAATACTTTATACAAATTATTCTTTTCAGAAGTTTACTTCCTCTTTCTTAATGTTGTGTGTTGCCTCCTTGAGCATAAACATTTTGTAGTAGTCATGCAGGGAAACCAAAGAACATAGAAAACACGGGGTCAGTTGCATAATCTTAGCCACCATGCTGACCATTTTATGTAACTGACTTTAAAAAAGTTAGGACCAGTTTTGAAGAAATAAAATTAGGCTGACTGACTAACTTTTAAGAAAAGTTGTGCAATATGCAACCAGGGCCGTACCCAGGATTTTCTAAATACCGAGGTCCAAATATGAATTTTGGAGGGTTTGAAAAAAAAAAAAAAAAAAATCCCTCCTTTACATATGCATTTTAAGACATAAGAAAATCAAAGAATCAGCTAACTGTAGCTTTAAAACCATGTCAGTGTGCAGTATAAATTATTTTAAGAAGACTACAGATTTTTATTAATGAGAATTAAATGTTGCAAAAAAATTAGACTCCAAATTAGAAAATCAGAAAATCTGTTTTGTTGTTAAATTGAGCCAAAGACGACATATGTGTGACTCTGTCTTTGAAAACCATAGCTTAAGTAAATTTTTTGTGATTTACATTATGTAAAGAACATTATTTGATCATATAACCTTGATATATTTAATGTTAAATGAGTAAGATCATGTCAAAGATAGAAATCAATGAGAAAATATAACCAATGAGTGAAATCAAAATTTGATGCTAATCTCAATATTAGATTATGAGCCTGGATTTCACAGACAAGAATCACATTATGTTTAGCAATTAGGAATATATTGTAGGCTAATGCTTTTTCTATTCTGAGCACAGTGGGCTACCTGCTCTTTCTGTCTCATCACCATCATCTCCTCTCTTTCTTTTTTCCCCAGTCTCCTTCTCTTGCCCTGTATCTTTTCTCTTTTCAAAGCTGAGCTTTGTTTGAAGCAGTCTTTTCATTTTTGTCTGTATCGGTTAAAACAAAGTTGTAAATGTAAATTTACTGAAGGCTTCCAAAAAAAACCAGGTCAAGAAAACGTTATTAGTTTGCATCCCTGATTATTAAGCGCTCTTGCGGTGTTGTGATGTCAAATATCAGTCGTTGTTCGAAGCGCCGGTTGGTGGTTGTGGGGTATTTGTCCCGCCTCTCCTTCACTGTGATTTAACATTGATGTTCACCCAAAGTTGAACTGTGGACGCTCAACACGTAAAAATGGACAAAACCTGCCAGCTGTTGGCGCTATTGAAAAGTGCGGCGCATACATTGGAAACAATTGAAAACATACGCCGGGTGAGGCGAGAACACCTGTTTGTACACGCCGCCTTAATAGGCTATTATTATTATTTTGTACACCTTTGAGAATTACCGAGTTCCGGACCTCGGGGACCTCAATGGTGGGTACGGCCCTGTATGCAACATTGTTTTAGTAAATCATCGCCATGTTGATTTAACTGAAACAAGGGAACGAATTATATCGTGCACATAATGTACTTGAAAAGAGGGAACTAATGAGTAAACCATGTTTACTTATTAGTAAGTTCATACTGGCTACGATATACATTTTTTTTTTTGCATGTCATGTGCGAGCTCTGTACATCAGGACAGTGCTAAATAAAAAAAGTGCTAAATAAAAAAATAATAATGTAATTTTTATCTTTATATTAATGTAATTTTTCTTTCACAAATCTGTGTTGCTCTCAGTGGAATCATTTGAAGCGTTCCTTAATTGTGTACTTTCAACTGATTTTTAGCCTCCTCTGATAACCTGGCACGTCTGTGGTGTGTGGAGACCGGAGAGATCAAACGTGAGTACAGCGGCCATCAGAAGGCTGTTGTGTGTTTGGCTTTCAATGACAGTGTGATTGGATAGTATGCTGAAGAAACTCCTTCTGCTGTGAAAGCTGTGGCTGTCATTAGACTCGACATCTGCACCTATGAACCATACTCATGGTATTGAATGGACATGTTGCATTAAAGATGACCCTCAATGGCTATGATGATGAAGACTGAGCAAACAACTGTTAAAATGTATCATTATCATAGCTCATTCAAATGTATGGTAAGATACTTTGTTCCATATACCCAGTATTTGTATGCATCCACAATAAATAACATTTAGCTTTTGATTATTATCCAGACATCACTGAAAGATTCCCTTCTTGAATTAAAAGATACGAGTGACTAAACACAATAGTGCTTTATTGTAGACCAGCGGCGTTTTCCATTACTCGTCTGCATCAGGTTACAAGAGCTGGAATGAGTCTTTGAGCCAAGTCATGTTCAAACCACTGCAAAAAATGGGGCTAAATACAAAAGAGGATGAAGATAAGGATTTAGCAGATAACATGACAAGATAGTTCAGACTTCGCTGCCAGATTGGCATTAAATAGGGCATTTGTTTAGCCTTTCCAGTTGCTCTCACACATTTGTTTGTTTGTCTGGCGTGTGCTGGTACACCGTCAGTGGAATGTCACTCTGGCAGGTAGTAGAAACACACAGAAACGCAAATGTTGCTGGGGAAGCAGATGTCGATGCAGAAGTAAATAAGTCTTTGTTTCCCGGGACCTTCAGAAAAAAGGAAAGAAATCTCAAGGTTCTTATTTCTATAGATGTGCCGATGCCAATCATAATCAATGCCCTGTTCCTCGTTCATGCTCTGCTGGTTGTTACTCTAAAAAGGTCACAACTCCGTCTCACTGGACTACTGGATTAGGTTTCTGTCACACTGTGCTCTTTATAGAGCATGTTCTTGGCTTATGCTGTGTCTTCTGTACATTCTCTTGTCACAAATCCATTTATACAATGTTTTAACATTTTATTAATTACTTAAAAGTACAATTTACAGTACAATTTAAGCTTAGTATTGCTTTTGTGGTATTGATTACCACTAAAATTAGTCTTCTCCGTTTAAGAAAAAAAAAACTAAAATCTGGGTTACATTGAGGCACCTATAATGGAAGTCAATGGGGCCAGTTTGTAAATGACAGACTTTTACCTTTCCTGTGTAAAGTTATATCCAAATTTACCATTTTCTTGACATGACAATGTAACCCATAATTTTACACCTTAACAATGCTACAGTAATAAAAGTAATACAAACATTTTAACAGAAGAATGCAGGTTTAATGCAAGTGTTTTTCTAAAATTATAGGCCTTATATTTCTGCTTTTAAATTATCCAAAAATTGGCCACTTCCATTGTACATGCTTCACTCTAACCTCAATTATTGCCTTAAAAAAAGTTGGGTTTTACTTTATTTGAAGGTGTCCATTTACGGTCTAATTGTACATTTAAAGGGATAGTTAACCCAAAAATGAAAATGTGATGTTTATTTGCTCACCCCAGGGCATCCAAGATGTAGGTGTGTTTGTTTCTTCAGTAGAACACAAATGAAGATTTTTAACTCCAACCATTGCTTGTATAATGCATGTCAATGGGGTATGAGTAAATCACACAGACATACGAATCCATATTAAACCCTGTGGCTCGTGGCGACACATTGATTTCTGCGAGAAACCGATCAATATTTGTGTTCATTTTTTACCTCATATCAGACGAATCTCTTCTAGTATTCCCAATGCCATTACTTCCGTCAAAAAAGGTCAAAACCTGGCGACTATCATAGATAGTCAGTTTATGCATCTATGTAAATATATATATATTTACATAGATTTTTTACGTCATATCAGATGAATATCATCAAGTATTCCCAATGCCATTACTTCCGTCAAGTAAGGTCAAAAACCCAGCCAATCATATGATTGGCTGGGTTTTTGACCTTACTTGACGGAAGTAATGGCATTGGGAATACTTGATGATATTCATCTGATATGACGTAAAAAATTCACACTAATACTGTTCGGTTTCTCACAGAAACCGATCGTTTCGTGTCTTATGACATCAATGTGTCGCCACGAGCCACAGGGTTTAATATGGATTCGTATGTCTGTGTGATTTACTCATACCCCATTGACATGCTTTATACGAGCAACGGTTTAAGTTAAAAATCTTCATTTGTGTTCTACTGAAGAAACAAACGCACCTACGTCTTGGATGCCCTGGGGGTAAGCAGATAAACATCACATTTTCATTTTTGGGTGAACTATCCCTTTAACTACTGAGCAATAATAATTAACTACATGTACTTACTACAGGGTTAGGAATAGGAGTTGGTAATTATGCATCATTTATAGTTATTACTAGAGTAACTAACGTGTAACAAGGACACTGTAAAATTAAGGGTTACCAAAAGGTTTTTTTTTTTGTTGTTGTTGTCAACATTATGGCATAAATGCTGTCAATTGATTATTCAAAAAGTTTGCAGTTTCTACATTTCTTAAACGACTGTTTTCTATTTTTAAAATATGAATTTATTCCTATGATGGCAAAGCTGAATTTCCAATGCAAGTTGTAGAGCACCTCTGCTCTTGCTTTAAAGTGGAGGGACACAGTTGGCACATAGCAAAAGAAGCAAAAAGGAGAGAGAAACAAGGAAGGAGAATTCCATAGAAAGCCACACAGAAACAAAGGTCAGAATATGTAAAAGTTGTTTATGGTGCATGGAAATAGTTCTACATGATCTATTTACAGAAATCATTCTAATATGCTGATTTGATGGTTGACGTAAGCTTACCATCAGATCTTCTAGTCCAGTACACAGAGGCCTGCCGACAGAGGGACTGAAGAGGTTCCTGAAGGGTGGAAGCTTCAACACGACTGCTGGGCAGCACTCCCAAAAACTCAGTGTGTTTTTCAGTCTGATTTCCCACCACCCAGACCTGACGGACCTGTGAGAATCATCACATATCTCGCTGTATATCACTGCAGAGTAAATTATCCTCTAATGGTGCGATACAGACTCACCATATTGTTCCTATGTGAACTCACTGTATATCTCCTAAATGTATAATTGTGTCTTGAGGGGTTTAAGTGCTTCCTCTAGTACAAAAGGCATTTGTAATTACACCACTTACTCCGCAGAGATCAGATAGACACCTGTTAAAGCGGAGTAATGCTTGAGCGAGCCTGCAACAAGCAGTTTATGCCTCTCAATGGCTCATTGTGCACCAAAAATTGGAAATCTTGTTCAAAAGGCTATTGACCACGGATTGAGTTTCCAAAAAGTTTTCTAATGGCTTTAATCAAGCGCAATGATGCAAAAATCTCAACCGAGACCAAGATTTTAAGTGGTCAGCGATACTTATCGGTTCAACAGCCCATCCCATTCTGCACAGATCATAACCCAGCGCATGAATCTCCTTGTTAAGTGCTGAGAGAAGTGTGTCCAGCACAGGTCTCTGCCCTGTTTGCGGACGGGAGCTCTGTCTTTCTAGTAGTGACTTATAAGAGGAAAAAGCCAACAGAGTGGCCATTGTGCACCCTGTGGTCCTATCCTGTAACGCGATCCAGCCAAGGTGGATCAGATGGTCTGTGGAATTCCGACTCGGCTACACTAAAACCCTCCTGAGCTGGTGCGGTCCATTACTCCCTTTCTGGAGTCACGGAGGAGAAAGCAGCCAAAAGAGCTCTCTAATCTACCCAAGAGCACTGGGGTGGAGCTGCGTTCAAGTGTCAGTCAATTTGCCAGCCAGCTTTACGTTTTATATGGCATATAGGGTCTTTAAAGTTGCTGCGGTGAGAATATGATCCGGTTAAATACACCGTAGCAATTCACATTTGACTTTCTCATTCATACGGTAAAAGTAGGAGACTCGACCATTTATTCCAGTGATGGCAAAGCCGAATTTCCAGCAGCCATTACTCTTTAGTGTCACATGATCCTTCACAAATCATGCTAAATCGGTGGGCAAGAAACATTTCTTATTATTATCAATATTAAAAAATAGTTGTGATGCCAAATATTTTAATGGAAACTGTCAACATGTCTTTTTCAGGAACCTGCCATAAGTTTAAAAAAAATAGAAAGCTTTTGAAACAGTCTCAGTCTAATAGGTCACTTTTGATCAAGTTAATACCTTACCCTGATTCTCCCTAATAATCTTACCCTACATTTTTTAACGGTTGTGTGTGTGTGTGTGTGTGTGTGTGTGTGTGTGTGTGTGTGTGTGTGTGTGTGTGTGTGTGTGTGTGTGTGTGTGTGTGTGTGTGTGTGTGTGTGTGTGTGAGAGAGAGAGCCTGTTTATGTGGTTTATGAGGACACAAATTTGTATAACTACATGGGTATTACACTGGTATTACACTATAAATGTGGTTTATGAGGACATTTCAAAACATACTAAATTATGTTTTTTTGAGAAAGTAAAAATGCTGAATGTTTCTTGTGATGGGTAGGTTTAGGGGTAGGGGCAGTGTAAGGGGATAGAAAATATGGTTTGTACAGTATAAAAACCATTACGCCTATGGAGAGTCCCTGTAAACCACATAGACCAAGGTGTGTGTGTGTGTGTGTGTGTGTGTGTGTGTGTGTGTGTGTGTGTGTGTGTGTGTGTGTGTGTGTGTGTGTGTGTGTGTGTGTGACCATCAGATCTTTTGGTCTAGCACAAAACTAGGAAGCTCGACAAGCAGAAATCCTTTACCTGTTGCTCCGACTTGTTTAGTTGAGATTGCACGTTCTCGTAATCCAAACGTTCCATCCGGCGAAGAAAGCAGCTGTCTTGGTTCTCAGGTTTATAGCATACCAACCCCTGAGGAAAAGAGATAGGGAAGTGTAACTGAGCTTTAGAGGAAAAGCCTAATCTGTGCAGAAAGAAAAGAGCCTTACATGTCTCATGTCAAAAATCACAGTGGAGGTGTAGTTGACGTGGGAAGTCACAGAGTAGGTCACTACATTGTTGTGCTTGTCTATCAGAGCCGACTGATTGATCAAGTCACCCATGTGATCGGGAAATCTGATAACCTGCAGCGAAGACTGTGTGGGAAAAGGTTCGTTTTCAGTGATGACATGTTTAATAAAGCTTGAAGATGTTCACATTTTAAAATGCTCTGACTCTTACTTGTGTCTTGTGCTGAAGCCCTAGATGTGCCGTCACGCTGAGAGCAATGATAACAATGAGCAGCATGGCAGCGAGACTGCACCAAAGAACTTTGTGAGGAACCCTGGAGGAGCTGAGGGGACCACAGTGCTAGAAAATCCAAACACACATTCATCTCCCTCTGTGTTACATTTAAGGCCATTGCACATCCACATTAAAGATTATTTATGGTTTGTACACATAAGCAAGACAGCATAAAACAGTGCTAAGCAAAACACAAACTGACATGTTTGTGCTACACTCTTAAAAATAAAAATTCCAAAAGGGTGGTGGTTTGCAGTTGCAATTAAAGAGCCATTTTGGGTTCACCAAAGAACTTTTCAATTAACCTTTCTTAAAAGAACCATTTTTTCTTAGTGTTAAAAAGTTTTAGAACCTTTTTTCACTTTATAAAAAACATCCTTTGATGTTAAAGAACCATATATGCCAATAAAGAACTTTATATTTTTTAAGGTTGAATCCTGTTTTCTGCTAATGGAAACAGCAATATAACCACAATATCTCTTACCATGCTCTGTGGGTCCTCCAGACCGGCTTCTGAATGCTTCCAGCACCTCACCATTCTGCCCTGTTTTGCTTCTCCTCACGGTACCTGTCTTACTCTTTTGTGTATAAGGCAATGTTCATGACTGAGACTGACCAGCAGAGCTTGCAGTATAGGTGTCTAACTTCTCTCTGCCATCCTCTGCCCCCCACCTCTTTCCTCACACCAGGTAGTCCAACCCACTGGCTGACTACCCCACACCAGACAATAGACAAAGGGGACAGGTAGATCGGCACTGCGGACAGGGCTTTTCGTCGCAGATACAGTTTTAATGCATCGACTGGCCTTGCCCTTAGGCTGCTGACTGACCAAGGTGACTTTAATAACTTCAGTTGTGTTCATATTGAGAAAATTGATGAGCAATCGCATTACAAGGATAGTTCACCCAAGAATTACGATTCTGTTATATTTTACTCACCCTCAGATCATTCCAAACCTATACTTTCTTTCTTCTGTGGAACACAAAATAAGACATTTTGAAGAATGGTGGTAACCAAAACGGTTTGAAACTATCGGCCTTGCCGCCTTTGGTTTTTGGCTTACTTCGTTTGGGACACTATATATATATTGTCAAAAGTTTTGGGATGCCTGCACATGAACTTTAATGACATACCTTAATCCCCCGACAAACCCAGGCTCATCCATCGGAATGCCAGACAGAGAAGTGTAATTCGTCACTCCAGAGAACATTTCTCCACTGCTTTAGAGTCCAGTGGCGGTGTGCTTTACTCCACTGCATTCAACGCTTTGCATTTCACTTGGTGATGTAAGGTTTGGATGCTTGGTCATGGAAACCCATTCATGAAGCTCTCTACACACTGTTTTTAAACTAATCTAAAGGCCACACGTTTTGAGGTCTGTAGCTATTGACTGAAAGTTGTTGACTACTTCTCACTGTGCACCTCAACATGCGATGACCCCACTCTGTGATTTTATGTGACCTACCCCTTTTGGCTGTTGTTCCCAATTGCTTCCACTTTGTTATAATACCAACAACAGTTGACAGTGGAATATTCAGGAGTGAGGAAATTTCACAAATTTACTTTTTGCACAGGTGGCAACCTATCACAGTACCAGACTTGAATTCACTGAGCTCCTGAGTGCGACCCATTATTTCACAAATGTATGTAGAAGCAGTCTGCATGCCTAGGTGCTTGATTTTATACACCGTTGGCCATGGAAGTAATTGGAACACCTGAATTCAATGATATTATATATATATAAATTTCTTGAAGTATCTTCATCAGAAGGTTTGGAACTATGTGAGGGTGAGTAAATGATGACTTAATATTATTATTATTTTTTTTTAGGTGAAATAGCCATTTACATTATTATAAGTACATTATTATGAAAAAAAGTACACTTTTCATTTACAATTCTTATTTATTTGATCAGTCTCATAAGATGAACACTGTCCAAACCATGGTGAGAAGTAAAATCCTACCAGGTTGATGGGTTATGAGTGACAACAAAGCTGTCAAGTGCAAAATAATTGCAAATATTTATAATATTCTCTCACTCATTTTGTTACAAGTACGGTGAATTAACAGTACAGAGTTGAACAATTACTTTGAATAAAATAAAAACAAACAGCACAATTTTGAGGGTTATTTGTTTCGTAGTACCCAAGCATTGCTGTATAATAAAACACATTACAAATGTTAAATATTTTTTTAGACAAAATAAAACAAAACAAACAATAACACTTAAGTAAAAACATATAGCCCTTATATTACCTTTAAAAACAGTGGGATATTCAAAAAAGAGGTAGGCCAGTTTGAAATGAAGCCTTGATGGTAAATCATTTCCACATGCATATTTGTGAAGAAGAAGAAAAAACTCTGTTAGACTCATTTAGATTAACTATAATATTAAAATAGGTTATTTTGTTCCATTCTGATACCCATATATTGATAAATATTCTCTACTGAAGTAAGTAAATCTCAATTAAATCACAAACTATGCCTGTAGTGCATGCAGAATATCACCAATGCTGTCTATATAGTAGTCAGGCACCATTCTTTGCCGGTGTGGGCATTCACTCTTCTGGTTTGCCTCGGCTTCTGCTACAGTGGAAACTCCTGTAAGGGTCAGCAGGGTCTTCAGGCCACAGTTTGAACCCAGCATGATGTCAGTGTCCAGTCTATCTCCGACCATCAGACACCTCTGAGGGTCCAGATCAAACTGGCTGGCCACACACTCGAACATGAAGTTGCTGGGTTTTCCCACCACTTGAGCTTGGCGTTGTGCAGCGGTCTCCACCGCCCGCAGGAGGCACCCTGTCCCTGTAGATAAGCAGAAGACAAGGTCGTTGTGAAAACACGTCATTCAGGCAATTCATATTTTTTATTAATAATTGCTTACCAGGGACCGCCTTGCCTCCCTCCAGAGGTAGCCTCGTGTCCGTGTTAGTGCCCACGAACTGACAGTCGTTGTTACACAAGTACTGCAGAGCTCTGTTGAGTTTCATGTAACTGAAATGCTCATCAAACCCGACCAGTACAGCTTGGACCTCCTTATCGAGAGGAACATTGGCCCAGTCGATTTGAACTCCAGTGATGGGGTCAGGCCCCACACCGACCGACTGAATTCCCACCTCCTCGAGCTCCTGCCTCATCGCATTGCTCCCAATTAAGTAGACTTTTCCGTCGAGTTTACAAACATTTTTCAGGTACATCGCTGAGCAGTATGCTGTCCCGAACACCTCGTCAGCGGTGGCATCGAAACCGAGCTTGCCTAATTTATCCGCGTACATTTGTCGGGTTTTCGTGCTGTTGTTCGTGACAAAAAACACTCGCTTTCCGTGTTTCTTCAATGAGTTGATAACCTCAGGTGCTCCGGGGATGGCCTGATCCCCTCGCCATATCACGCCATCGCAGTCAAACAGCACACTGTCCACAGAGTCCAGTAACTGTCTGCTCAGCGCGCCGGTCAGCTTCGTACATTTAGATGCAGCCATTCCTCAGGTTACTCTCGTCCTGACCGCGATCTTCTTTCTTGTCCTAGGTCCGTCCTAAAATAACATTTGATCTACAAATAGACCGCAGACTAGTTCGAGGTGAGCTTAAGTCAGATCACGAGAAAATGACAGCGAAGCGACATTTACTAGTTGCTGCAACTGAACGGGACACTGGCGATTCATTCGTCAATGACACACTGTACGTGACGTTTTACACTAAGGCATTTCCGCACCGGTTTAACAGGCTCCGGTTTAAAGGGCCAGTGACCCTAATAAAATGGCATGACATTTTTGAAATTTCTTGAATGAAAACAAGAATGTGAGGAAAAGAAGTAATCTTTTTTTTCGATTATAGAATGTTTTATAATTACAGGAATCACATACAATTTATTTGAAGGCAAAAAAGAAAAGAGTTAGCATTTTAGCACTTCTGGTTCTAGCATCGCAAAGCCATGTTTTTTTTTTTTTTTTTTAAATGGGTTTTTGTTTAAATGGCTAAAATAAAGTCTGGTTAACACAAGTTCAAGCCCGTGTGAAAAGAAAAGCTTTAAGGCAGTTGCAAACAAGTGGTTGTGGGACTAGATATTAAGGAGTTATTTTAATATTTTATTCAGTCTACCTATATTTGAAAACACTAATAAAATAAACAGTTTTAAGTAGGCCTATGTCTAATAATTTGTCAAGTTAATATAATTTATTAAATCAATAACTTATTACTATATTTTATTTTTTTCTGTCACTCTCAGTCCTTAGTAATACTTACTTAGTAATAGTAAAGAACTACCTCTGAACAATGTGTCAAGACAGACTAAGAAGTCTTGTCAAGCTATCAAGACAGCTTTATTTAAAAAATAAATAGTTATATATTTAATAATATAGTAATAATATTATTTTCTTATTGAAATATTTTAATGTTGTTGAAATCAAACCCTCAACAATAGTATGCTATTTGTTACCATGTAAGAGCTTTTCAAATCATGATGACATTAGCATATTAAGTCTCACTTTCTGGTCCTCCAGATTAAAAATTACCTTGTAGCAAAAACATTGAAACACTGCATATTACTTTACAACCCATTGAATGGACTCCTATTTAACCTATTGAATATGCCTATTCTTGACAGCTTCATTTTCATTAAAGAAACACCACCATTTTTAGAAATATGGCTTATTCAACTTCTTTTCGACATTTAGATATGTGGGAAAATGCATTTTTGTCTCAGTGCATGCATTCGTTTGGTAGGTCGTCGCTACCTTAGCTTAGCATAATGAAATGGAATCCTATGTTGCCAGCTAGCATGTTCCGAGTAAAAGTAATGGATCAAAAAACAAACACACAAAAAAACCCCCCACCTAATTACCTCTTGTGGCCTGCATATTCACAACGAGTACAAATAGTGATGAGGAATAAGACTAGGCGATTTCCTAGGCAGATATTGACTTGGGACTATATTATGGGGATGCACAGGCGAAGCACTGTTACTTGGGCGCAGAGATATCACGCAATATATTGCGATCACTCACAAGCCAGAGGACATGAGGATGAGAGCCGTGATATCTTAATATCTCAAAGTCAATATCTGCCTAGGAAAACGCCTAGTCACCTAAAACATCTTTCCTGAGAGTACTGCGAGTTTGTATATATGCTATATACATATAAATATGAAACTATTTGAAAATAGTTAAAAAAACAAGTCAGAAAATAAAAAAGAAAGAGAAAGGTTACCAATAATACATAAAGCTGAGAACGTATTTATTTTAAAAAATCCCATTTACCAAAATGAAATACAGTTTAGTACAAATACACTGTTTAAAAACAAAAACAAGTTGTCCTAATTTTCTTTTTTCTGAACAGGGCATAAGGGCCAAAATATTTCCCCAAGATTTTTTAGGATTCCCTATGATAGAAACCTCTAAATGGATTGTATGAGGTCTGGCACTTGTGTCCGGTATACGGATGGCAATGCTGGCAGTTGTGACCTTTTCCTTTAAACCACTCATTGGAGGTTTGGTTTATCAAAGCCAAATACATGTGAAACATGGAATAACCCGCCAAGAGGAAAAAGACAAATACTAGAAGCCCAGCATGAAGACAATCCGTGGAAATGTCAGAAAGAGATGCTGTACAAAGAATGCAATAGCAAAAGATTTATTAGAGATGTAATCCATGTACCACAGCACATTTATTAGCAAGTTATTATTATTACCTGGATAATAAAGAGAGGTCCAGCAGGCTGTTGCTTTCCCTGATCGTCAATGTAGTGAGCGTAGAGAAGTCCAGTTCGCAAAACAGTTTGGAGCAACATGTCTGCTATAAGGAATGCAATATCACCTGCCATGGCACACACACTCAGGAGGTACAGCAGGAAGTATCTGATGTTCTGTGCACCGATGCAGTTGTTCACCCACACACAATGATGGTCAAATCTCTGGACACAACGATTGCAAACCCCTGTACAAATGAGATCAACAGCATTTGTGAAATAATATTGATTACAAAGTAAAATGCCACTTACAATGAAAGTACAGTGGGCCATTAATGATAAAAATAACAACAGCAATAATATAATGTTTGCTTATAACTTAATTATTGTGTTTCTTTTTAAGCCGAGGGACAAGGGAAATTATTTTGTGATACCGCTTAACTTGCACTGAATGCTGAAAATTACATAAAATGGAGTTAGTAATAGCTGATTCCTAACTATTCCTAATAGGATACTATAACTTTGTCAGTTTTACGGATTTAACTTAAATGTACAGTAAAAAAAAATTCTCACTTAAAAAATCTGTACAATAGAGGGCCATGGCACAACCTTTTTCAGCGTCGCTGGTTCCGAAAGTACTTTTTTCACCCCTTTTTCCCATTGGGATTTTAAAAGTCTTTGTTAAAGCAATTTTATATGCCATGAACCAAGCCAATCAGCTATGAGGTGAATCATAACATTACAAACTTTGATTTGAAACATTTTTTTTTTTTAAACATACAAAATGTACAAGACATTAGGGAAAGAACCACAATCCCATGAATCTAAATTGAATTAAAAACAATATAAAAATATGCATTTACAAATGATTATATGTATAAAAATATATATTTTAAGTTTATTGTATGTATATACATAGAGAGAGAGAGAGAGAGAGAGAGAGAGAGAGAGAGAGAGAGAGAGAGAGAGAGAGAGAGAGAGAGAGAGAGAGAGAGAGAGAGAGAGAGAGAGAGAGAGAGAGAGAGAGATGAACGGATATGCTGCACGTTTTAAATAGCGTTAAAAACGACACACAATATGTGGCGGCTGGTGTTGATTCTGTGGAGCACTGCCACTAATTTGTCTATGTGTGGGAAACACTGTTGTAACATTGGGCCTATGTTGCTCTCCAATGCCACGTTCGAATTGAAATAGTGGTGTTTAGTTGCTAGGTCTAAACACCACAGCACCTCAGCTCGCAATGTAGCACTTCCCCGTGTTTTAATTTCTGAATGGAAGCGAGCTCGCGTACACGTTTGGCAGCAAGCCAGCCGGGTACCGAGTTTGTTCCAGCGCGTGCGAACGAATGATTTCGCTCAGGTCCTACTCTCAACATATAAATAAATCTACGCGATTTTAGAAGAAAGGCCTGCACTTAACACAAATTAAAAAATATTATCTAGAAAGTTGAGCTCGAAAATGTAATACCTCGTCAGATGACGTTTATTACTTTTTAATACTTTTTAATGCCCTTAATTTTGGCTAATTTCATTTACTACCTTTTACAACCCTGTGGTTATAAATCACAATAACTCATCAAATAAGGCTTTGGCGGGACAAAAATTTGTTTTGGTAGCCGCCAAAAAATGTTCAGTGTAGGAAAGTTCACCAATTAATAGGTTTTTACTGTAGCAGATAATCAGTATTTTTTATGTTAAAATTATGATTTTTTTTTTACAGTGCATGTTCTAAAGTTTCACTTACTACAGTGTTTGGATCTGGCAGGTTTGACCAGCTGACAGGTTGAACACCTGACTCCCTGCTGGAACGTTTTTCATCATACTGGTAGACCTTCAGTTGAGTAGAATGGTTTGCCTTTGTCAATGTGCCTTCAAAGAAAAGTCAAACTGAATGCATTTGGTTCTTTATTATTGATAAGACAAGTCTTCTTTTGCTTACCTGGGTCTCTGCTACAACACATGTAGAACAGATAGGACTTCAGTGCAAGGAGGATGTAGGGAATGCACAGACTGATTGAACTTGTGCCCATGTCCAAACAGAAGCCAAAGACCTCACAGGAGAATTCTCCATACACGACCACTTCAAGTAACAGGTGCAAGTAAAGGAAGAAGTTGTTCCTGATGTGGAGGAAATGATTGGACATAGGACATCAGGGAATGTTCAGGGAACACAATTACTGATAAAATAAAGACTTTCAATACATTAAGATACATTGGACGCCAAATGCATGGATTTACATGAACACCTTAAATGTATCAATAGACTAATTTGTTAGGAAGTTTATAGGCAAGTTGTATATTATATAGGCAACTTAATATGTCTAGTACACACTCCTACTCAAAAGTTTGGGTTCAGTATGATTTTTTTTTTTAAAGGAATTAATACTTTTATTTAGCAAGAATGAATGACATTGGTTTAGTCACTCCATTCTTGCTAAAGACATTTATAATATTACAAAATATTTATATCTTAATTAAATGCCAATACATTTTTTATTAATAAAAGACTCCTGAAAGAAAATGTATTACAGTTTCCATAAAAATATTACACCAAATCGGAACATTAGAAAGATTTCTGAAGGATCATGTGACACTAAAGACTAGAGTGCAGACTACTTTGCTTTCGCAGGAATAAATTACATTAAAAAAAATTGAAAATAGAAAACAGTTCCTTTAAATTGGTAGTGTACATACACTTAAAACAAAAATGATTTGGCGTCATCTGAATTTTGCTTTACGATATTATGAAATCATCTGATCATTTTAATATACAGTATAAAAAGCTTGTAGTAAAGCGTCTGAAGTGACCAGTTCAAACTTCTGATACCTCTGATGGAACAGTCTGTGCATTGTCCTGTAGCAAATGCTTTGGAGACATCGTGGGATCCATGGAGAGACAGCCTAAAAGAACAACGAGGATATAAATGACTCTTAAACATCTGCAGAAATCATTACGTTTGCAGGACTTTTCCTACTAGGCTCTTACCCATGTGAATGTGTCCAAAAGCCGACCGAGAGGAGTCTGCTGGTGTCCTGAATACTTACAAACCAGAGCAATGCAGGTGAGCACTACTGCCACATATATACCAAACAGAGTGAGGAAGTCCATTTGCCACTAAGTTACCTAAACAGCACAGAACAGAACAGAACAGAACAGTATTGTGAGTAACTGACTTCACTTATTATTACAAATGTTTTGTTGTTGTTGTATATGACGAGACCAAAACGCTTAAATCAAAACCGAACTCGTAACCGATCAATAACTGTTCAATATTAAACAGTATTTTAAAAAAAATACAAAAAATTAAACAATACTGGACACACATGTATAGCAGTGTATACAAAGAGAAGCAAGCGAAGGAAAGTTTTACCTTTTATTCACCTGAGCACCATCCTCACACCTTTACTCTTTCCGTACAGACCTAGTGTGAACTAGCAGCAAACGTGAATACGAAATGTTGCCAGATATCAAAATAAACAAAACCTGGTTTGTCAAAACCTTACAGTTTATGGTAAAAACACACCCAGACTTACTTTTAAAAATATGATTTTACATAAAAAAAAAATTTTTTTGCACTTTGGAAATAAATTAATCAAGAACCCGTGATTAAGTTACCTAATAAACGACATTTCGGTGGAAAACAACCCCAAAGCGGACATGGCAACACTGTACGGAACTAACTCACGACAACTGCGTTGTCAAAGTTAAAGTCTTCACAGGCTTTTTTTTATTTAAATTTTTTTATTACCCTTTTCAGGCTCAACGTTTTGAAGTCGTTTCGTTTACATTTCAAAACAGAATGCAAATTACCTATTCATTTCAAAATAGTCTCTCTCAAATTGCGTGATATTCTCTTAAAATGTATAATTGTCGCCATGAAATAAAAAAATATTGTGTTTTTATTAGAATATCGTATTTATTATATTTTTATATACCCCGTCATTATTTATTATTATTATTATTATTATTATTATTATTATTATTATTATTATTATTATGTATTTACCTTTTTGGTAAATACCTTTTTGTTTATGGATATTTTTTATTTTTTTAAATCCAAACTAAATAAAACAAACTGTTGGTCAAACAAAAAACAAAAAAAGGTATGGCCTCGCGTCATACTTTTTCACATTTTCTGACTGAGGTGGACTCTGCTCCTTTTGTGAGGTTTCTGAAAAGGCCTAAATGAAAAAGAAAGCCTTTATAATGACTGTGAATACGTTCAACCAGCTTTCTTTCTTTCCTTCTTTCATTATTTGTTTTCATTTGTTTTATTTCAATAATCTTTCTCTAACTGTTTCTTTATAGGGATTGTATGATTAGACCTGTTTTTATTTTATTTTGCTAGCTTCATAATGTTCTTCTGAAGGTATGCCTATTAGAATATATTGTATATTTTTGAGGAAAAACATAAAATAAAAACCTGTCACTCACAGCAATGGCAAACCACATCACCACGATCCAATCAATCCCCGAAGTGCATCCTACATTTTTTTTAGGGACAAGAGCCTACGTCACAAGTAGGCTAAGAAAAGACGACGACCACTTCCCTTTCATATTTGGATGAGTAATATCGTTCATCAAGTGGCATAGCTTCATAAAAAATTACTCGATAAGCCTAGCTTCAGTGTCATTAAACTAGCTAACATACAGACTTTATATTATTATTTTGAACTTAAGCCTTTTCCCCCAAAATTATTTTAAATTATCTCATTTGCCTCAGAAGGAGATAGTTACTAATATTAAGTGTACTTGTTTTCAGTTTAGGGCTGCCATAGCCTTCTAACTGTTTCCTCTTACAGTTATCATGTTACAGACCTGCACAGTCACTAGTGGTGATGCCTCAAAGGAAAGGGATACCACCAAAGCCCTTCGAGAATACTCCACAGAGCAAAGGCAGCAGGTATTTCCTTTTAAGATATGCGTTCATTTTAAAATCTGTGTTAACAATATTTTTTTTATGACTATGAAGTGTTATATGTGTATTTAAAGTTACTCTTTGTGCACCTTTTGTTCAAATTACTTTTTTAATATCTATGGATTCCACTGTAACAGCTTCGTTAATTCTGTCTAATTTATTATGTCTAATTAAATATATATATATTTTATATAATAGCAGACAGAAGCCATTTCACATTATAAAATCATTTAGAGTGTAGCCGGAATATGGAGTATTTTTTTGTAAAGTTTTATTGCAATAAAGTATTTTTTCTATACAACACATATACACAACCACTTTTCTGTTGTATTGGTAAGTTGAGATGTTGATTGAGGAACAGTGTGTTTGGAAATACAAGCATTGACACTAAATAATTCAGTTAGCCCTGTATAACTTGTCTTTGCTTCAGTCCTTTACATAATATGTATATTACGTTTTACTACTAGTTATATGGTTTCCCTGTGTAGATTGTAAATTGAAAGTGAAACCACACTACACACAGTTTATACTGTGGTAGCATGTTCATTTTTTTAATTATCTGCCTCGGCCAGTATTTAAAAAAAACAGTCTGGAAGACCCTTGTTACACCTGAGCTGCATGTCAGCTCACTCAGTAAATCAATTATTTTCTTCTGAATCCCCCCGGATGGATGACAGAATGTGTCCCTGCCATGTGGCACGAGAGATCTCGAGATGCAGCATTTAATCTGTCTAATCCAGAACAAGAGCTTTAATAGCACTGCTCCTGTTCAAAGATGTGTGACTGCGCTCTTCAGTGCATTCAGACGTTCTAATTATCCACCATCGTCCTGGCAGATCCCCAAGCTGATACTGGGCTACTTTTTGTCCCTTGGAGAGACAGCTAGAAGAGAGAGTATGGGAAGGAGGTATTTATAGAGAAATGGGGCCTCACTTTACCCTTTTTGGAGAGAGAATCATTAAGGATCTGTGCTAGGTGTCCCAGTTTCTTGATTTGAGCTCTGCAGGCAGGACTAGGAAGACTCGCCAGAGATGCAGAGTCAACTCGTAGACAAGATCACCCTGGCACTCGATGCAGTGTCACCCTTTTTTTAAGTGGCAGTGCTCGTGCCACACGACGATGGGGGGCATTCGCAAGGCGTTTCCCCTGAAGCGTGGTGCGGTGCAGTAGGAGGATCTCGGCGACAACGTAGAAGACGTGGACCAGGCTTCTTTCCATTTAGAATTTTGATACCTGTTGAAGTACGACAAAATGAAGAAATTCCTCCAGAATAAGAAAGGGAGATACTCCTTACGGCAGAACAAGCCGGGTCCTCGCTATCCGCCCAAAGATGTTTGTAAGTGTTCAAGAATTTTGTATTAGTAGGATAATTTTATATTAATATTAACATGAATTTCTGTAGGCTAATGCTTTAATGAATGACCATTTTATCAATCTATATGCCTAGGCTTTGCATGTACTGGCCCATAAACACAATATTATACCAGCCATTTAATTGAGGAAGTAGTGCTTTTTGTGTTCTGGTTTCATTGGTGAGTACTTGCTATGCAATGAACGTGAGTTTCATGTCGCTGACACTGTGGCAAATCTGTCTTCCAATATCGGATGATTTGGGAGCCTCTGTTCCTTTTCAATGAGGTCAATGTTACTGGGAGGTCTAATGTATCAGCTGAGACTCTGAGATTTAGTGAAGGTTACGTGGTTCGTTTTAGCCTGCATTACTTGTCTCGTCAGGATGGGCAGAAATTCACATATCTTGACACATTTTAGCATCTAGGTGTATATATTTTAGGCGCTTGACATATTTTAGTGTCTGGATATTGTGACTGCAGTGTAAATTTCCATTTTTCTCAGGAGACTTGATCATTCTGGTGTGCATAAGTAGTTCTTACAGGCTTATGACATTTTGGACCCTAGTTGACTATTAGGGAGCATATATCCTGTTATTTGCCATCTTTTTTACAGTAATCACCATGCCGGCATCCAACCAGTGCTGGCCAGAGGAGTTTGGCTTTCAGATAGGGGGGAACGGGCCCAGCTACATCCTGACTGTGGAAGAGGGAAGCAGTGCTCACCTGTCTGGACTGCAACCTGGAGACCAGGTCTTGGAGATTGAGGGGCAGAATGTTTCCAGTCTTAGTGCTCAAGAGGTTATTGCCCTGGCCCAGTCACAACGAAACATCCCGCCCAGTATTGGAGTGGTTTCACGCATCCAACAGGTGGGTCAGTGACATGATGCTCATTTATTGTCAGAATATATTCATTTGCGGAGTGTCTAGTAGTCTATTTACACCAAGTGCAAATGGCCCACCTTGTTGGCAGAGGCTATTTACACTGACTCCACCCACTATTGTCTGATTGAGCTGGACATAATCACACACAAAAATCTAGTTGATAACAGGATTACTGGCATGGAGAGTAAGATTTCAGCTTTTGACGCAACCGACCCAAGTTCGAATCCGCTTTTTCCCAAACTCATTCTTTCCCTTTTCCCATCGCATATAATATAAGCTTCGAGAGGCTTTATTCTTTTATATTCGAAAATTGTAAATAAAGTATCTAACGGTTATTTAATAGTGGGAATATAGAGTTTATCGGGTAGGTGTATAGGAGAGCTTTAGGTAGAGGGACAAATAATGTCCCAAAAAGGCAACATCTATTCATGATTTTAAAGGTACACTATGTAACTTTTGGCACTCTATTTAATTAATGGAAGAACATTGTAGACGGAGATGCTTCTTTCTGGCGAGTCATGCAGAGTGGTTGGCATCCCGCCGGTCTTAAAGGGTTAGTTAACCCAAAAATGAAATTTAGCCCATGATTTACTTATCCTGGCTGTATATGACATTCTTCTATAAATCAGAGTTATATTGAAAAAGTCCTGGCTAATCCAAGCATTATAATGGCACTGAATGGCTGTTTCTGTTTTGAAGTCCATAAAAGTGCATCTATCCATCATATGGATTCACGGCTCCCGACCTGAAGTGAAGTGGTGCATTTGTGTAAGAAAAATATCCATATTTAAAACTTTATAGAAAAAATAACTAACTTCCGGTTGAAAGCCGTACGCAATTCGATTTACGGCAAAAGAGTTTTAAATATTCTGTTTCTGTCCATAACAATGTGTAAAATCAATAGCATTTCTTTGTGTGCAGATGGATATCACTCCAGGCCCCGATGGCCGCTTCGGATTCACTATAGTGGGAGACTGCCCCCTGCTGGTGGAGGACTGCTCTCCCTGCTCCCCAGCGGGTCGTAGTGGTCTCAGAGCTGGAGATTATGTCATGGAGGTGAATGGGATCCCTGTGAAGCACCACGAGATGGCCGCCGCTTTGATAAAGGCCTCTCAGGGCCGAACACTGCGTCTCGGGGTGCTGTGCATGGGCAGTCGTCAGAAACGCAGCAGCGGCAGCCTAGAGGGGTTTCCGAAAGACACAGACGGCATGCGTCAGGACCGCAAACACAAGGCTCTGGAGTTCAACAGGAGGGTGAGTTCATCTCACAGACTTTGAATGCGCTTTTATGATTTGATATCATTAAAGATGTACAATATCATAATCGTTCCTGTTTCAGGTTGAGGAGATTTTGAGGAATGATCCAGAGGTGAAAGAGAAACTTTTTGCTGTACTGAAACAGTTCGCTGCTGAGAGGAAGGTGGACTGGCTCGCTTCCGTCCTTCCTGACATCTTGACAACCGAAGAGCAGCAGCAGCTCATCTCAAACATCAGGTATCTATGAAAACTCCATCTGCCACCTACAGTGCTCATTAATTTTTAATCTCAGGGCCACTCTGACCCAGATGTTTTCAGCTACTGTATTTAGCCATGCAGGGCAGATTGAAGGCCACCAGAGGGCATCAGTTTAGTTTAGATCTTTCTAAATACGGTAAATTAATAGATTTTTAGTCAATTTAGTAAATGTATTTTTTGGCTGTTTTTATTATATTCTATAAACATATTATACTATGAGGAACATATTTGCAGTAAGAGAATTAACTCGTATGGCTTTCAGTGTAAACTGGGTTGACCTAATAAGAACACTGATAGATGTGTCTCCATCTGGTGCTGCAATGCTGATAATCTTCTAACCGTCTGATGTATGCTGACTCTGTTAATAGGGAAATTCCCTTTCCAGTCAAGCCTATTCCTTAATGCCAACTGGGTCAATAACATAAGATGGCACTGACAGAGAATTCTAGTGTTGATCTATTTGTTGGCTCCTTTTTGGGCTCTGTCAATTTGTTTGGCAAGTGATACTTCGAAGGCCAGTTTACAGTCTAACAAGGGATTTGTTTTTAGATGTTTCACTAGTCAATACTATAATACTATATTTTCAGCAGCCATTATTGCAGTCTTTACTGTCACATGATCCTTCAGAAATGATTCTAATCTGATTTGATTTACACCACACTTCTTATTACTATCATAGTTGAAAACAGTTGTGCTCCTTATAATTTTTGTGAAAACTGTGATGATTTTTTTAGGAGTCTTTGATAAATAGTTTAAAACAATAGCATTTATTTGAAACCGAAATCTTTTGTAACATTATTAATGTCATTACTGTAATGTTTGATCAATATTTAATTCATCCATCATCTGAAAACTAAAAAAAAGCCATGCCCTGTCAAACATTTTGAATGGTAGTGTATGTAGTTGTAAAAATATTTGTGTAATAGTTTTAGCTTGGTAAAGGCTTGCAAGAAAAATAAATTAAAAGATTTCTACTGTAAAACAGAGACAAGCTATTCTCTATGAACAGTAGGTGTTGTTCCTTTGTCTTATGAGATAATAACCTTTGTCACTGCTTGTAATCCTCTTTAGAGATATATCTGGTAAAGGGTAGTGAATGGGGATCTCACCATGTGTTTAGCGGCTTGAGGATGTTGAGTTCTCTGGGAATTTGTGTATTGCTAAATGTGCTAATGTTGTCATATTTGAATGCATGGCATTTGTGAAAAGAAATGAACAATCTGTATTGACCTGTTGGCACTTAGTATCTATTATTCAATATGTTTTGATCCGTTACATTTGAACATTATCTAGTATTCATGGTATGGATTTAAGCCTATCTGGGTAGATTTAGTTTGCACTCGGAATACTAGGACATTAGCCAGTTCTTAATACATATGCTTGTTAGTTACTTGTAAGTTAAAGGGTTAGTTTACCCAAAAATGAAAATTGCTTACCCCTATGTCGTTCCAAGCCCCTAATTCCTTTGTTGTTTTGAAACACATTAGGATATTTTTTATTAAAACCGAGACGTTTCTGAACTACCAGTAAAGTCATTGTAACTTTCAAGGTCCAGAAAGGTGGTAAAGACATTGGTAAAATAGTCCATGTGACTCCAGTGGTTCAACCTTAAAGGTGTCATGAACTGGCTTTTTAAAAAAAATTATACTGTTGTCTGAGGTCAACTAATGATGTTTGTGTGGTTTTTACATTCAGAATCATCATAACTAATAAGTAATAGCCTTATATTCTACATTGGTTTTGAGGCTCTCTCCTGAACACTGGGTTTTGTTGGGCGTGACGCACTGGAGACTTGGAAGTAAACACCCACGGCTAGGATTGGATAAGATTTACATATCTAATGAGTTTCAGCTCCCCTGTCAGTTCACATGAGGGAGGGATTGAGGGAGAAGTGGCAACCAGAATGATTCTCTCAATCACAGGGCTCGTAAACGTCTTTATCAAGCAAACACAATGATTTATTTCTAATCCAACACGAATGATTGGACTATTATTTTTATATTACACATAGCCCGCAAGATCGGACGATATAAGCGTGAACCGTGCACACACATACATGTCATCCTTCAAATGTTGAGAGAGAGAGAGTGAGAGAGAGAGAATAGCAGATCAAGAACTATATCTATTAACAATGCAATACTATTACATATAAAAACACGTTTTACTCACGTGTGTTGCACCATTCCTGTCGGCTCCAATTCCAGCATTGACTGGAGATTTGTTTACAAACGATCCCGCAGTGAACTGAAGTGAACATGTCTGTGATCTGGAACTTCATTAAAAATAAAGTTCAACCACTCATTCCTAATATTAGGATCCGAAGGTAGCTTATGCAGCAGCTGTGTTCTTCCACAACCAGGAATAGGCCGATATCTTGCTATCTTCCTCGGCATGTTTAGTGTTGTTGGCTAGCTCACACGAACTGATTACCTCCATGAGTTGGTGGGCGGAGCTACTGGATTAGATGCGCTGTATAGGCGGTGTTTCGTCGCGCACTGACGTCGGTATGAAGCACAGGACCATTTGCTGAGCCTGCATGGTGTCTATAAAAGCTTTTCTTTGACTAACAAGGAAGTTTTCAGCTCTGAAACGTACAGGAAATTCTTATATTATCATGACCTTTTATATATCAAAAGCTCAAGGGAAAGTTGATTTCTCAATTCATCACCCCTTTAACGCTATGAAGTGACGAAAATACCTTTTTGCGCACAAAAACAATAAAAAATAACGACTTTATTTAAAAATGTCTTCTCGTCTGTGTCAGTCGCCTATCCGTTTATGTTATAAACACAGCGCATCGCTTCTGAGCTCTACGCCAGAATGCCAGCTCCTTATTGGCCCGCTTCTGAGACAGGTGGTGCTCATGTGAACAGCGTCGGCCAATAATGGCCTGAGGGTGAGTCATTTGGAATGACAGAATTTTAATTTTTGGGTGAAATAACCATTTAACATACATTTTATTTATACATACATTATAGCTTGGATATTATAGTTGTTTATGGCCAATTCATGTACAGTTCACCCAATTAAACACATGAATTGGAAAAATCATATTACTGACTGGTCTCATTTAATCTTCACTATATATGATCAGCCTGATATATATGATCAGATTATGCAGACATATCTCAGTTTCTGCCAACACATGATCTCTGTCTCTCTTGGTGAATGGATTTTCTGCTCATTATTCAGTGCTGATCCTCTTCAAGTCATTGTAGAGAGGCAGCAGTCTCCAGACAGTTGCAGTCAATGATTCTTGATGGCTCAGAGGCTGTTCATTTGGGTTAAAGTGACACTTTCTGAATATATCTCTTAAGTAGCCACTTCACTTTCATCTTGTTCTGAGTCATGATAAGCTAAAAGATGAGTTTCTTTGGGTGAGTAGTTTTCATTCAAGTTTAATATTCATTGATCTGTCTTAACTGAATTTGTCTATTCAATAGTATGCAGTATTTTGGTGAGAACATGATCATAATTTGATATGTTGATTCGTCTGCAACATGGTTATTAAATGGAATTTTCTTTGCCATAAAGCTGGGCAAGTTGTGCCAGTGATATTTTAGAGCTATGTGGCTTATTAACAGTCTAATTTCTGTATTTCTTCACTAGTTTAATTATTCATATTTTCACTTTTCCCACAAACAGAGAGAACTGCTCAAATAAATAATTGAATTCAATTTTGGATTACAGTGAACTGAAACAGAATTAATAATAATTTGTGTTCTGTAATCGTGCAGTCAAGTCTAAATAAAATATTAAAACAGAGCTACTCATTAACCTTTACTCAAAATGTCCCAATCAAGTGTTTTTTTTTCTTCTTTTCTTAATAACAATCACATTTGGTTAGAAAATAGGCAGAGCATGGCACCGTCTGTCCCCTTAAATGAATTTCTCTTCACAAATGCAAATTCAGTCTGGCAATGTTAGTTCTGTCCACGTTTTCTGAGAAGCTTAAAAATGATAATGCAGTCTGTTATATGCTGTCATTCAGAATACTCATGCTAGTGCTGTAGTATTGAGGTTTGTAGTGGCCTGTTAGGACACTAAATGCTTTATTTATTCTTGTCTGCCATTAATGCAGTGACTGGCCAGGCCACTCAACTAAGTCACTGTGTCGCTCTTTCTGCGCCTCCATAATAATGTGAACCTGAGGCAACTCTGCTCTCTGGAATTGTCTAATGGTGTGTTTGTGTCAATACTGTCACCCAGGCAATGGGGAGAGTGAAATGTTATTGTGAAACTGTATTTCCATAGTACCTAGTACAGATAGTACTACAGAATAATAGAGACTGTGCTCATTTGTGTAATGTGTATATGTTTTACTTAAAGAGATAATTCATCCAAAAATGAAAATCGTCCTCATTTACTCTGGATCATGTCATCAAAGTTGTATGAGAACAAAAATAGATATTTTTTTTAAAAATGTCTCTTTGAGGGGGAATAAAGGATGACTATCCATTAGGGATGAACGATTAATCGAAATCGAACGAACCACAATCAAACCGCGATTTGGCTCATGTGCGATTATGAAAGCGCAAAGGCTTCAATTTTAATGAAATAAATAAACGACCAGCGTTAGTGAACAGCAGTGATCAAAAGAAAACGCTGCTCCATCTGAAGCGATGCATACTTTATTATAAGGAAAATATCTGAGAAGGCTTGAACAACTCAAATACAACATATCAGTGATGGGCAACTTCGATCCTGGAGGGCCACTGTCCTGCAGAGTTTAGCTCCAACCCTAATCAAAAACCGCACCCACTTGTAGATTTCTAGAAATCCTAAAACATTAATAAGCTGGATCAGGTGTGTTTGATTAGGGTTAGAGCTAAACTCTGCAGGACAGTGGCTCTCCAGGACCGAAGTTGCCCATCCCTGCACCATATCTTGATGCACTTTAATCAGTCAAAGTGTTTCTATCTTCGTTTTATTCAGCCAACAGCACTAGCTTCACATCATAGTTTCCTGAAAACGATTACTTCTTTGAGACAAGTTTCTGGTCAAGTATGAATGATTTAAAAAAAAAAAAAAAAGTTTATTTTATGTATAATAAATCCTTAGACCTTTCTAATGACTTGTATTCATGTCTGCATATATTAACAGGTAACCCAGCAGTTTTTTTTGTAAACTAAGTTCTGTAAAATATTATTATATTTATTCTTAAATACTCTATTTTTAATAATCAAAATGTTATTGTAATATTTTTTTATTTTGTTAGTTTTTTTTATTTAGTAATAATCATAATATTAATTTTTATATCATATTAATATATAAACATGGAATGTGATATACACACACTTCATTAGTAAAATTACAAAATAAATCACATTTTATTTTTTTAATTTAGCAATAATAATCATAATAATTATTAGTCATATTAATATATAAACATGAAATGTTATTGTCAGACACAGACAAGGACACAGAGATTAGTGCAAGTGCAAGGTTTATTATCAGAGGTTTCAGACACAGGTGATACTTAAAGGGATTCTGACACTCAGACGAAGGACGATGATGGTGAAGGCGATGAAGGTGAAGACGATGATGATGATGAAGACGAAGAGGGATACAGATGAAGGCTTTTAGGCAGGACAGGTAGTCAAAGATTGGACCAGACAATGGGAGTGAAGGTGAGCCGGGTTGATATAGTGGTGACTGGTGATGGTGCCCAGGTGTTCAGAATGATGGTGATGGGGAACGAGTGGGCATGACAGTGACTGATGATTGTGAGGGCGTAACAGTACCCCCTCCTCCACGGGTGGCTCCTGACGACTAAGACGTTAGAAGGTGGTCCACACTCTAGAGATGAATTGGGGTCCTCGGTCGGAAACAATGTCTTCCGGAAGCCCAAAATGTCAGAAGACTTGGGTGAAGAGTGCCTCCGCGGTTTCCAACGTGGTAGGTAAGCCTTTGAAGAGGATGTGTTT
The DNA here is from genome assembly GCF_024679245.1 of Pseudorasbora parva. Taxonomy (NCBI): domain Eukaryota; kingdom Metazoa; phylum Chordata; class Actinopteri; order Cypriniformes; family Gobionidae; genus Pseudorasbora; species Pseudorasbora parva. Next base: position 19,617,414 of record NC_090192.1, read on the forward strand.
GCAGGATTTTGAAAATCGGTTGACAATGACTAGGATACAGGTGAAACCTTGGGATGATGGCAGGTCAGTCATGAAGTCGATCCCCATATGTCTCCAGGGTTGCTCGGGGAATCGGAAGAGGGACCAGCTTGCCCTCGGGGAGTCTCCTAGGGGTGTTGGCAATGGCGCAGACTGAACATCCCTTGACGAATCGGGAGATGACCCGAGGCATGGCGGGCCACCAGTAACAGTAGCGAAGGAACAAGAGGGTCCTTCTCATGCCTGGATGTACAGAGCTGGTTAAGAATGAGCTAAGTCCAGAAGGGGCAGGCGATGGCGAGGCGGGACGTAGAGGCGCCCTTCTGGACCTCCTGGCGGAGCAGGCAGGCTGTTCTCCTGTTGAATCTGCTCGTGGAGCGACCACTGGATCGGGCTGAAAACCATGGCTGGAGGGAGGATGGTTTCAAGGTGCTCTGGCTCTGGGTCGGCTAGGTGAAGATGAGAAAGGGCATCTGCCCGGTTGCTCTGGTTCCCTGGACGGTACGTCACCTTGAAATTGAATCTGGTGAAGAAGAGGGCCCAGCGGGCCTGACGATAATGAGGATATCTTCGATATAGACGATGACAAACTAGTTTAGGAATTCACGGGGTAAGTTGGACAGGCCATACGGCATCACCCGATATTCATAGTGACCTGAGGGAGTGATGAAGGCGGTCTTCCACTCGTCTCACTTGGAAAGGCGAATGAGGTTGTAGGCACTTCTGAGATCGAGCTTGGAGAAGATGGTGGCCCATCGGAGACCAGATGGGACCAGGGGAAGAGGATAACTGAACTTGACAGTCTGAGAATTAAGGTGACGGTAGTCGATACACGGCCGCAAGTCTCCGTCCTTCTTGGCCACGAAGAAAAAGCTTGAAGCGGCAGTGGAGGTCGATGGACGGATGACCCCTTTTTGTAGCACTTCGTGCTCGTACTCCTCCATGGCCTTCTGTTCCGGGATGGACAGAGGATAGACATGGCCCTTGGGTAGATTAGCCCCAGGCAGGAGGTCGATGGTGCAGTCCCATGGCTGATGTGGTGGTATTTGGGTTGCCAACCGCTTACTGAAGACATCCTGGAACGTCCGGTAAGCTAGGGAATGGCCACGTTGACTTGAGACTCTCTACTGAGGTGGACTAGACAGGTAATGAGGGAACTGACGATGATGACGGACCTTTTCGGCGAGGACAATGAATACAACGATCAAAGCAGTTCTCACTCCATTGCAGGATCTCTCCGGTGGACCAGTGGATATGCGGCTGGTGTAAGATGAGCCAGGCGTGTGCCAGGATGATGTCGACGGTTGACTCCTCCAGCACCATGAACGTGATGGTTTCCTCATGCAGATGACCAACGCGCAGTGTAAGTGTGGGGGAGAAATGGAAGACACGACCTCCGCCCAGCGGTTTTCCCTGAATGGTGGTGATTCTGAGGTCGACGGGACAACGTTGACGTTGGCCGGTTAGCTTTTCGAGGGTTGGCTGACGGATGAAGTTTCCCGCCTACCCGGAGTCGATGAGGGCTTGTGCTGCAAATGATGAGTGGGAATTACTAACGTATACTGGCGTCTTAGTAAGGTTTGCCGTTAAAAGAGGTAACTGGATGGTACTCACCGCTGGCCGAGTAGGTCGCACGGGGCAGGTCGTCATGCCATGTCCATCCCACCACAATACAGGCACAGATGTAGTGAGATCCTGCGTTGGCGTTCAGTGGTGGTTAAGTGGTATGAGTCGAGCTGCATGGGTTCAGGTGCTGGAGATGCGACAGATGTTTGAGCAGGCGGAGGATCGGCCACAGGTGAGGAGAGGCCACAGGCAGATAACCGTTGAGACACGCGGATTGTTTTCTGAATGAGGGCTTCCAAGCCCATGGCGTCCTCATAGACCACAATGAGTTGCTTGATTTAAGCGAGGAGGCCGTGGCAGAAGGCGTGACGAGGGCTGATTCATTCCATCCGCTCATACAGGCCAGCGTGCGGAAACGCATAGGTACTCGTTGTCTCTCGTTTGCCTTGACGAATAGAAAACAGTCATCATGGACAGATAATTCGTTTGTTGACCAAATACCTCTTCTAGATGAGTGCAGAAGGCTGTGGTAGAGCCGATGACGGTGGCATTCGTTTCCCATAACGACTGTGCCCACTGAAGGGCTAGGCCTGAGAGTAATGAGATGATAAACGCCACCCGGAAGACGATGATGATGATGATGATGATGATGATGATGATGATGATGATGATGATGATGATGATGATGAAGATGATGATGAAGATGATGATGATGGAGAGGGAAAGGGAAAGGGAAAGGGAAAGGGAAAGGGAAAGGGAAAGGGATACAAATGAAGGCTTCTAGGCAGGACAGGTAGTCAAAGATGGGATCGGTGCGAGACCAGACAATGGGAGTGAAGGTGAGCCGGGTTGATATAGTGGTGACTGGTGATGGTGCCCAGGTGTTCAGAATGATGGTGATGGGGAACGAGTGGGCGTGGCAGTGACTGATGATTGTGAGGGCGTGACAGTTATATACACACACTTTTCATTAGTAAAAATAAATAAAAATCACATTTTGTTTTGTTAAATATTTTTATTTAGCAATAATAGTAATCGTAATAATTTGTATTAGTCATATTAATATATAAACACGAAATGTTATATACACATACTTTTCATTAATAAATAAAAATAAAATTTGAAATCGCAAATCACAATTTTAACCAGAAAAACGATATTTTAACCAGATATTTTCCCCAAATTGTGCAGCCCATTTTTGTGTTAAAATAATGCCTGATCTAATGAAAAGTAAATTAATTACATTCAGTTTGTGTTTATAATCTATTAGCCTTATTAAATGAATACAGTCAGTGACAATTAGAGACCTACAAATATCAAGACAATTTATGCCATGACTCAGAAAATGAATGTTCTTTTTATTTGATCAACACATGTAATTATTTGAAATGCTAATGTCAGTGCATGACCTTCAGAGAACAAAGCAGACAGAATTGCACTGACAAGGTTACTAAGGCTACATTCGCTGAGGTCTTTCAATTGGGGTCTTTTTTTGTTTCCCTGGTGGGTGGTATAACAGGCTTTTCCATAACCGCCAACGTTGCATAAATGTGACAAACGCGGCCTTATTTTATATACTCCATCTTATGAAGGCGAAGCTATCAGAGTCAAAATTGTATATCCCTCTCGTCTGCCAAATGTTTTCCCCAAACATTTTCCAAGTTCAAATCGCTTGACTCATTTCAGTATGAGCTGAATCTCTTCAATTATATTTTGAATGTCATGCTACAAGTGAAAAAAATTGCTGTGTTGCATCTGAGATTCGATGCTCATCCCAGAGAGCATGGGACATCACTAACAGCAAAAAGAGAATGAGGAATAAGGAGAGCGAGGGAGAGAGGGAGAGAGAGAGGCAGTAGTGTTATATACTCCCACACCTTTGCTATTGCTGGATTCTGGTATCTGTACCAGAGCTTCTAGAGTGGGAGTTTCAGATGAAGACAGTACTCAGAGAGGCTGCTACATGTTGGAATTCAATGAAAAATCTGGATGTCCTTCATTATTCTGCTTATTTTGACTTTTTTTGTCTCTGTCATCCTTTCCTTTTCTCCTTCCATCCCTATTGAATTTACTATTGGATTTTAAACAAGTCTCACACACAGTGATGCTCCTCAGCTGAATGCGGTGGACTCAATACTGAGGCTTCTTCACTTAGGGTCGTGATGGAAAAACTGACTGGCTGAATTGAACTAGCAACCTTTAAAGAGTCTTCACGATAATGGCTCCTCGTAGCTGATTTAAACCTTTTTTCTCTCTTGCCTTCCTGTGACCATGTTCGCCAGGATCTTCATTCCCAAGAAGCACCGTCAGCGATTTGACGAGGCCGTCTCTCAGAGTCTCATCAACCGCATGTGCCGTAGCAAGAGCCTGGGCGAGCCCCAAAACAGGCTCCGCCGGAGCCGAAGTCAAGACCACCACGAACGTCCGCAAGGCTCGAAACGGGCCAGTTCTGTGCCCAGAGATACCGGAGGTGACCCGGCCCAATCCGACCGTAGCCTGAGAAAGAGCACCTCCACGATTCCCAGCCACTATGTCACTGGAGCCAACCAGAGGTATGTATCATATGCCTTCTTTATATAGTAGTTTTTAAATGTTCATTGTCCTTTTTTTATGTATGATACAATTATTAGCTTTTAGATTTCAATTCCATGCTGTTTTGTAAAGACGTTTTTATCCCAAAACACTGCAGGAAGTCTCCTCAAATGCATAGAACACTATGTAATATGTGGGAGACTTTGTGTGTGGGCGGGTGAGAGAAGCACTGAGTTGTTTGTTTCTGTGCCTCATGCTTTCACACACAGATGCATGTACTGTACACATGGATGTACTGTCCGCATCACAAGCACTTCTTCATACGGTGATCTGCTGAGTGTTTTAGTGTGCAGAATATATTTTAATCATTAAAATCGTGACTTAACCTAAAGGGTAGATTGCTGTCATATCATATTCAAGCTGCTTATTGAATTTCAATCAAAACAAAAGCGGATCCTCTTGTTTGGTTTTTCTTCTTGTACATTTGCTTATAATTAACATTTACAGTGTGCCTTTCTGTATGATGTCATCACGTCTTCTCAGTATTCTTTATTCGTGAAAATGTTTTCTTAAGTATTACTGGGGAAGTCTCAGCGAGAGTGTTTAGATCATTAAATACTACAGCAAAAGTAGATATGATGTGCTGATACCATGTAGACTATATTTTTCATCTGCTCCTCAATAAATAATGCTTCCTTGGCTCAGTCCTTATGTAATCCCCATAGAGAGTTTTCTATTTTTTTTACCATGTCTTTGTGTATCTGTCATCCTCTTTCTAATCCGCCATCAGTGTTTGGTTCTGGCGGCCCACCTTATGCAAAATGGCACTGCGACAAGAAGAAAATGTTTCTATTGCGTTCATTTCTCTCTGTTTACTCGATGGTTCCAGTGTCGCCTTGAGGTGTTGCCACAGCAACTGCTAAGGCTAGCTTTACTCTAATGATATGTCATGTGTTTTCTCTAAGAAGCAGGGAAATTGCTTCTGTAATAGCCATTCAAGTGGTGCTTCAGGATGCTTGTCCATTTTGTTTAATTTATAGATCATTATCATATGAATGTGTTGCTATGAATCAGTATTTGGATGTTTGTCGGTCATGTACTGTTAATAAACAAACTAGGATAAATAGTGATCATTAGTGGAGCTTCTTTCACAAGTTTTGTACATATAAATCAACCTGCAGTGTAATCCGTTCTGAAGTCATTATACCTCATACCCACCATAATACCTTTTATATTTCAAAGCAATCAAACTTTTTTTACCTATTATAAAACTCTTGAAAAATCCCATGTATACTAGTTGAAAGGAAGGGCCGAGCCATGACTAGTGGCCAGAATGCCTTGGGACTTGACTAGTAGCAACCAACCAGCAATTTATAACAACCATCTAGAACCTCTTGGCAACCGCAACTCCCCTTTTGACTTTAGGCCAAGTGTCTACTAAAGCGTTTTTTCAGGAAGTTGGCTGGCATATTCAATTGTTTTCAATGGGAGTGCTGCATTTTTACAACACCATGAGTGTAACGTTTGTAAAAAGGTTACACTCACGTTATACACATTTTAACGTTTTTACGCTGCATTTTTACAACACACTGAGCGAGTGTTTCACGCTCAAGCGCTGAGCGTTCATCGTTTTTTACCGGCCGCCGAGAGTTGAAGAATGTTCCACTTTGAACAGAACACAGTGCTCATCACTCTCACTCTTCACCCAGCCGTCCAATCACAGTGGAGTAGGGGCAGGACAAATACAAATACAACCCCAACCGCCACATTCTGCTTGTACAACGTCAACTGAACAGATGAAAAAAAGTAGCATAATAACAACAACAACAAAAAAAACATTAAAACAAGAGCCAGAGCAAATAATTTACATTGTAACGGCATTTTTATATAGAATCAATACAGAAACAAACTATCTGTGAAATTCCGTATATTAACAAGCAAAGTCTCAATTGAAAAAAAAAACACTGTGCTGGCAAAATGCTATCAAGCGCCCACAGCGAGGTGTTTTTAGCAGGCTAAAAAGGCTTTGGTGGACACACAACCTTAGTTAGTAAATATCCACCTAGCAACCACACAGAGCACAACAGCTATGCCCTAGCAACCGTCTAGAATATCTCAGCAACCGCTAAACAACACTTTTGTCCGTCACCGTTCTTGGCTCTCTCATGGAGGAGTGACGGGAGCATAAAAGGAGAAGTGACAACAGTGAGGGATGAGAGAGAACCAGACATTCACTAGATTTTAATAAATAAATAAACAAACTGAAAGTAAAACTGAGCTAGCCCCTCATGGACGGCTGCCACTCTTTCTCCTCTCTCGTCATTCACTGTCATCGCTCCTCCTTTTATGCTCCCGTTGCTTCACCATGAAAGATCGGTGTGACACACAGCTTGCACTCATTATCCAATCACTCACCGGCCTCAAGTTCGCTCTCTCACAGCTCTCGATCACCCTGCTTGTCACAAACACTTTGGCAACAGCTTTTTTGACTTTATAGTTAGAAAGTAACCCCCTAGCAACCAGACAGAACACAACAGCAATGCTCTAGCAACCAACTAGAATCCCTTAGCAACCTCAAAGCAACAACTTGGAAACTGGGCTTTAGCCAGTAAGCAACCACACAGAACACTCAAGCACTGCCCTAGCAACAACCTAGTACATCTTAGTAACCTCAAAACAACACAATGGCAACTGTTTTTACGTGGGCCAGTAAGAAACCACCCAGAACACCTTAGCAACAGTAAAGCAACACCTTGACAACTGTTCTTTAGACTTAATCCAGTAAGTAACCACCTAACAACCACACAGAACAGAACACAACCACAATGCTCTAGCAACCACCCAGAACACCCTAGCAACCACAAAGCAACACCATGGTAACTGTTTTGACTTGGGCCAGTAGACAATCTCCAAGATCATCTTAGCATATGTAAAAAAAAAAAACACTCACAGCACCTTAGCAACTACATAGCAACCACACACTACATCCTAGCAATGTGGGAGTTTTGTACAGACAAGCACCAGTCATGATCCTTGGAAAGTGTAAAAATATGTATATTATGTGAGCGTTTTAAACAAACCTACAATCAGCCAGTATAATCAGTAATCACTCTTTCACTTCCTCTGCAGAACCATCCGTGTGTACCGGGGTAAGAAGAGTTTTGGCTTTACACTGAGAGGTCACGCTCCTGTGTGGATCGACTCCGTAATGGCAGGTGCGTATGAATGACTGTGATGGATACCCATAAGCACTCGCTACCTTTCATTACTTATCAGAGTGAAAAGAGCACTGACTCTCAGGTGAAGCAGGCTTTTATTTTTCTCAAGGTTTCTGATCTGATGCAGAATTATACATCCTGCCACCTAGGATACAGATCTAGCGCTATAAATTAATTTTTACTGTGATATTTTTGCCACCAGAATTTGTGCCACTTTGAGGGTCATATCGCTGTAGGCTGAAGCTGCAGAATTAATCGTTGAAAGGTTGCGATCTTGATTCAAGCAAGCCCTCACAATCTTATTCCTAAATGACAACGATTCGCCTGTGTCTATTAAACCTGACAAGTATGACCACAAGCAGAACACTCAAATCTGTGTTGCCACTGCTGCTGAGTCACAGAGAGCAGTTGTCATGTACATGCTATGAACATTTTCAATCACACTATTTCTGTGTGGTATTGTGTATTCTTACAATAATTCAAATGATCAAAGAAGTCCTGGGCTAAAAGTTTATAGTTCAGTCATGACAATCCTGAATTTTAACCAGCATTTATTAATACACATGGAATGCACATAGGCTTGGTCTTGGCACACTAGATCTGCTACACTGCTGCTGCTGGATGAGTGAGGATACTTCTAAAGAATTGCACGTGAAAAAAGTGAATTGAATTCAGGCTGCTACAAGAAACATAGGAAGAACTCCTCGAGCAGATCTAGGAAGGTGGTGCTGGGGAAGATGGGGTTAGCGAAATTCCATGGCATGCTGCAATGAACTGATCCAGTTCAAAGCCAGGAATAATTAGGTTATGTAGATAGAACAAATATAATGATATATATACAGTATATACCAGGCATAACATTTTGACCTAATACCTAATATTGTGTTGGTCCCCCTTTTGCTGCCAAAACAAGCACTGACCCGTCGAGGCATGAACTCCAGTAGAAAGCTGAATATATATATAACAGGTGCCGTGATGAAAAGATATATATACAGTATATACTGATCCAGCATAACATCACGACCGGTGAAGTGAATAACACTGATTATCTTTCATCACGGCACCTGTTAGTGGGTGGGATATATTGGGTAACAAGTGAACACTTTGTTTATCAAGGGCCAAATTGTGATCACTAGATGACTGTGTCAGAGCATCTTCAAAACTACAGCTCTTGTGGGTTGTTCCCGGTCTGCAGTGGTCAGTATCTATCCAAAAGTGGTCTAAGAAAAGTGGTGAAACGGCGACAGGGCCATGGGCGGCCAAGGCTCTTTGATGCACGTGGGGAGCGAAGGCTGGCCTGTGTGGTCTGATCAAACAGACAAGCTACTGTAGCTCAAATTACTCAAGAAGTTAATGCTGAGTCTGATAAAAAGGTGTCAGAATATAGCCTGACAAGCCAGACCCACATCAAGATGTTTGGTCTGGAAACTCACCATTGGCAGGGCTCAATCCGAGGGGCGGGATAAACGGTTGTTTTCCAAACTCCCTCTGCACGCGATAGGATAGCGCTACACCAACCAGAGCAACGAAGGTGAAACAGAGCTCATTGATAGATTAAACATTCGCTGTATCCGGTCAGCAAAACTCAGAACACACCTTCCCTTTTTAAGAATGACTTCAGTGCCGTTCTTTGTTCTTTTCTCAGAGAAAAGCTTAACTCCAAGTCTTCCAGAGTCGCGGTCAAAGCTGATTCGAAAGACTGCCGTTCGCCAGTTTCTGTGTTTACTAGAAGCACGCAAACGCAACTCGGCCATTGTCATTATGGCCCCACCCAGAGACTCTATACACGATGTGATTGGCCCGACAAAAGTTAGGCGAATACAGCTCAGAAGGGTATTGAGAGTTGCTAGACGACACTCGCGGGCAGATTAAATTTGTTGCCGCTAGAGTTCGTCTAGATTTCTAGGCTAGTCAGAATATACAGCCCATTGCAGTTTGTTGCATATGCAGTTGCATAGCCACAGACCAGTCAGTGTGCCCATGCTGATTCCTATCCACTGCCAAAAACGGCAACAGTGGACACGTGAGCATCAGAACTAGACTATGGAGGAATGGAAAAAGGTGGCCTGGCCTGATGAATCATGCTTTCTTTTACATCACGTGGATGGTCGAGTGCGTGTATGCTGACGAGCATCTGTGGGATGTGTTGAACAAACAAGTCTGATCCATTAAGGCTCGACCTCACAACTTACAAAAGGATCTGCTGCTAACATATTGTGTCAGATACGACAGGACACCTTCAGGTTTCTAGTGGAGTTCATGCCTTGACGGGTCAGGGCTGTTTTGCTGTTTTGCCAGCAAAAGGGGGACCAACACAATATTAGGTATTAGGTCATAATGTTATATGTATATATAATGTAATTTGTTCGTATAGGTAGAAGGAGGCGGGATCCGGCGAACTTTCAACGACTTTAATAAATAAATAAACACAAAATGAAAGACGAAATGTCACGGACGACTGCCACATACACACATAATCAAATGTAAACAAAACACAATTTAAAGTCCAGGCATGTCCTCTCTCGTCCTTCACTGGTGTCGCTCTTCCTTACATGCCTCATGAGAGGACTCGCAGGTGACGCTCATTCTCAATCATGCACCGGTCTCGCTCGCTCCTCCCACGTCTCTGGCTTGACTACCTCGCCACAATACAAGGGGTGTGACGAAACGCTTATCTCAAGATGAGACACGAGATAAGATTTTTATATCCTCCTGGGACCCAGGAAAAAAAAGGTTTTCGAATTTTGTATTTTTTCATGTCATTAGATTTTTTAGAGCATAAGAAACAAATGGACACATTATTTTTTTGTTATGATATGTCCTCTGTAGTTGACACCAGGACTCAGTTGTTACATTTTTTTAATGAAATGAAATTGCATGTAGGCAAAAACAATGGGATTTATTTTTAATTCACGAATACATTTTTAAGTTTCAGGATTTTTTTTAAACAAACTTTTTTTTAAAGATGATTCTGAGCTATGTTATAAAAGATATAACTGAATGCTTTGATATACCATCTTACTTTATGCAATATGTGGGTAAAATGGCCATAGTTGGATTTTCCCATTTAATATAATGTATCGGTATATTGCATCTAATTTGCATATTATTGTGTTCTTGGTGCAACATGTAATGAAAAAAATAAGTGTAATAAGGGTAGTAATAATTGGCAACATTTTTATAATAATGTGTAATATTTCATAGGAATATTGTTATGTAATTTATTTCCCTATTTACTGTTTGTGTCTCCAAAATGCCTGATAAACATGATTTATGTCCTGGTGTCCTCTACAGTGAACATTTATGAAATCAATGCCCTGTTTTGTAGCAAAAAGTCATATTTAGATTAGAAACCCCATAGCATTTTCCTGAGATGTTGATTTATAACAAACAATTAGAAAATTAATCAGATTTAAATTATAATTACAAAATATTATCATATTTCCATAAGAGTGCTAAACATTAATGTCAGCCATTTTTAAAGACCAAGAAATTGTTGTTGTCCTGGTGAAACCTCCAAACATTTGGTATCTTTGCAAAGCCCTGAATGTGCTCTATAAAGGACATCCTGACTCAAAACTGTGATGTCACAGAAACTCACTAAAATGTCCACTACAGTGGACAAAAGTCTATTATATAGTATTTTTAAGAAATCCTCAATGATGAAATACATGACTAGAAAAATGTTATTCAGTTCTACACTGTACTTTGATGTCATATGCTGACCAGTCTGCGCAGCGCCAATGGATCTCGAACAAGCCTGAAATCACAGTTTTAATCCCGCGACATCTTTTGGCACAAGATCTCGACACACCCGTATATATATATATATATATATATATATATATATATATATATATATATATATATATATATATATATATATATATTAGTTTATTATTCAAATGTATACATTTTTTTGATGATAAATTTAATTTAATTTTTTTTTTTAAAATAGACTGCATCAATTAACATTTTGTCAGAACCTCTAGTCAATTAAAACTATTTTTGTTTAGTTGTCTATTTAGAATCATTAGAGAACTGTGAACTATATTTAAAAAAAAGAAAAAAAAAGAGTTGTGATTCTCAATTTATACAGAATCGTGCATCTCTACAGATGGCTAAAGAGACGGCTGTTATAAAAAGGCACATGGAAAGCACAGCTTGGGTCAGTGGCTTGTTTTCAAGGGAAATGGAGAATTATTTTGTTTGGTGCATTGTGAAAAAGGAAGGAGTGGGCTTTTGTACTAATGAACAAGCTTTGGGTACATTTGTATTGAAGTCTGTACATTGTACATTGTGCGTGGAGAGAAGGCGGTGAGTGTGTGAGGGTCTGTATGACGATATTCGCCCACTGCAGGCCTGTGCTGAGGCTAGTTAACACTGACTCAGCCGCCTGTGTGGGGATGCTTATGAAAACAAGTAGGAGTGCAGCATCATGATGAGAAAACAGATTACAAACCCTCTCAGACCCACGACGGAGTTTCTTGTAGTGTTTTAATTACAAACAATCACAAATGGCAATAGTATTACGCATCGTTAAGATTCATTAAAGTGGATTATGTGTGTGTGTATTATTTACTGTAAGTGTTCTATTCTCAGTCACAAACCCATGTTTTCCCATTACAGGTAGTCCAGCTGAGGCGTGTGGCCTTAAACCGGGAGATCGCATATTGTTCCTCAATGGCCTAGACATGAGGTGTGTTTATTTTTCTTATGTTGTGCTGATGCTTTAAATGTGTTATTACAGTAGATACTGTGGTAAATAAATCTAATTACTGTTCATTATTTCATTTTATCACTTATGGGGTTAATAATAATTACATTATTACATATTAGCTTTGCCATCAAGCTTACTATACTTTAGAAATTCCAAATTCCTTAAAGTAGTTAAGTGATTTCTCAGAAACATAATCAAGTTAACCTAACGTGAAGCAATTTCACATAACCTATTTATTTATACTACTGTTCAAATGTAGAATACTTTTATTCAGGAAGGATGCATTAAATAAATTAAATGTGACAGTAAAGACATTTATAATGTTACAAGACAAGAAATGCACCAAATCAGCATATTAGAATGATTTCTGAAAAATCATGTGACACTGAAAGCTGGAGCAATTCAGCTTTGCATCATACATATTGCATTTTAAAATATATTAAAATGTATGATGAGATTATTTCAAATTATAAAAAAATCGTACTGACTCTTGAATGTTAGTGCATCTGTTTGCAAGTAGATGTAACTCAAATGTGCCATTGAAATAACTAAATCATTTTAATTGGCTATGACACAAGTTAAACATTACTTGGGGAAGGTTTTTTTCATGTCCCAGCATGCTTTTCTGGATGAAAATATTTTTATTTATTCAATAATATTTATTTATCATTTGCTCATTTGCTGGAAAAAGACAAGTAACACAGAGCCCTTTTAGTACTTCATATGAATGTTATTGTGATTATTTATTTTAAGGGTTAACAATGTGGGTTTGAATAAAGCTGTTAGGTAGGTCAGAAACAAGCTGTCATTAAATTCACTGAATTCATATTATGCAATTTTATTATTCTGCTGCTCCTTAACAAACCACCAGCTTTGTGATTTTTGCCTAAATGTAAATCACTTTCCTGGGGCCATGATTTAGCTGTTTCTTGGCTGTGTAGTTAATCTCTAGAGCACAGCAATATACCAGACTACTGTAGATGTTCAAGTTCATGCTGCCTCTGGGGAAAAACATTGCATAATGCCAATAAAAAAGGCAGTGGCTATTTGCACTGTGCCAATAGCAAAAGATGCTATTTACACCAAGTGAAAATAACATATTTTCTTAGCGATAGATGATATTTACACTTAGTCCAAATAGCTGTAGATGTGATTTACTAAGTGAAATAGTATACTAAGTGAAAATGGTGATATATTTTATTCACATTATGTAAAAGTAGTAGTTCTTTGCAATATGTGTAAATAGTAGCCTAATTAGATGATATTTATACTTTATTTTGACAGATAGATACTATTTGCACCTCAGTATTGTTGTACATTAACCGGATGCTGTACATAACAGTGTAAATGATTATATTTATTAAAATATTAAATGGATGCAGTCTTAATGGGACAATAAAAGCCCTCCTTTCTCCTACCGCTAACCCTACACAATAAATACTTTTTGTATTATTAAACATTTCGTTAGGCACTTTATTTTCACTTTTAGAACATTTTCTTAATTTTTATTGAAAGTAAAGGCCTTTCCGATGTGATGACAGGAAAAAGGAGAAGAGCGAGCTTGGCAAAAAGTGGATTTGAACCCGGGTCGATCGCTTCAAAACGTAGCTTCTTGAGCCTTTCGCTTTATATGAATATGTTAAAACACATGTCTTTTTTATATCTTGTTTGGGCCACCCAGGGATTGTTAGGCAGAGCTGGTGCAAATAGCACTTGCCAACAAGGCACGCTATTTGCACTTGGTGTAAATAGATGCTCTGTTAATGGCATTCCACCAAAACCAAGTATACATATACTTATAAATATTATTTAGGAGAAGATACTACTTGCACCTCATTTTGTCCCACATTGTATAATCCATCTCCTATCTCTAAACCAAAGCTTCTCTTACCAGTCTCACAGAACAGAAATCATATTATTAAGGACATGAATACACTGGATTAAATGCAATTGAAAGCTTAATCTCATTGATCACAAATTTCATAGAATCAACTAATTCCTTGAATTCAATATAAAAGGGTTAGTTCACCCAAAAATTAAAATTCTGTCATTAATTACTCACCCTCATGTCTTTCCAAACCCGTAAGACCTAAGTTTCACTTTGGAACAAAAATTAAGATATTTTTGATGAAATCGGAGAGCTCTCTGACCTCTCCATAGACAGCTATTTAATGAACACTTTCAAGGTTCAGAAAGGTGACATTGTTAAAATAGTGACTACAGTTGTTTAACCTTAATTTTATGAAGCGAGGAGAATACTTTTTAAGCGCAAAAAACAAACAAAAATATTGACTTTATATGACAATTTGTTCTAGCCTTTGTCAGACTCCTACGCAGTTCAAGTTGTAAAAACAGTGCAGTGCTTTCAAATTCTATAGCAGTCGATGCTGTTGACGTGAGCACGTAAACTGTGTAGGGGTCTGACACAGGCCAGAAATAAATTGTTACATAAAGTCGTTATTTAAGTTTCTGCGCACAAAAAATAATACATGTTTGGAATGACGAGTAATTAATGACAGAATTAAAAAAAAAAAATGGGCAACTAACCTTTTAATAGATTGAAAAAGGATTCATTTAAGGAGACATTTGAACATTTGTAAAGTAATAAATTAATAATTTATGTTTTAGATGATGTCAGTATGCCAATATTGTATGTTTTTCTGTCTATGTAAACATATGTAAATAAATATGTGGCAGAAGAACGTTACATTAAATACATACAAATACTAATGAGATCACTTTGTTACAATATATCAGTTAGAGAGTTAGAATACAAAAGATAAAAACTCTTTACATATGCTAATAAAATGCTAATTCATTTTTTTTTCTCTAAATTACAGTGACAAATGACTATGGATACCTTTAATGTATTAACAATGTAGAGACTACAATTTATAAACTATGCTACTATTTATAAACTATTTAACTAGTTTGCAGATGATTTATAAGTACTCTATTACAGTATACATAAAGGATTAGAAAGTTTTACCTAATATTATGTAATATGAAATATTATATGATATATGATTTGAAGAAAACTTGGCTACCTTCTTATCTTTGTCTTGTCCACTACTATTGAGAAACATATTAGCATCATGCTAAATGTATTATTTAATCAAATTGCACATGAATTCTATTTAATGCTCATTTAGGAACTGCTCCCATGAGAAGGTGGTGTCCATGCTGCAGGGCAGTGGTGCCATGCCCACCATAGTGGTTGAAGAGGGCCCTGTTGACTATCCCCAGTCAGATTCGGAGCCGGAGGAGACCCCCACTATCCCGCGCTCACGTTCCCCGGCCCTAAGCTCCCTGCAGTGGGTGGCCGAGATTCTGCCTCCCAGCATCCGCGTGCACGGCCGTACATTCAGCCAGCAACTTGAACACCTCCTCACCCTGCAAGAAAGATACACCATTTGCAAAGCTCTGGAGACGTTCTTCCAGCACAGGTCAGGTCACAATTCATAATGAATGATTGGGAGAAGACACATGGCATACTGAGATAATAAAATGAATTTTATTAAGTGGTTAGTGATCAGTTTGGTGGTCTGAGTTGTGTTAGTACCCACTTCTACTATAACAACAGTATAGTGTATACAGGCCCACCAATGCTTTATTTACTTGATCAAAAATACAATAAAAACATTAATGTTGTGAAATATTGCTACCATTTATAACAACTGTTTTCTATGTAATTTGTATTTTGAAATGTATTTATTCCTGCGATGGCAAAGTAGAATTTTTAGCATCATTACTCCAGTCTTTAGTGTAACATACATGATCCTTCAGAAATTCTAATCTGCTGATTATTATCAATACTGAAAACATTTATTTTTTGTGTAAACTATGATACACTACCATTCAGAGAATAATTAATAGTTTTATTTAAGAATGATACATTAAATGCATCAAATGTGACAGTAAAGATGTATAATTTTAAGTAAATGCTGTACTTTCGAATACTGAAAAAATTTATCATATTTTCCACAAAAATATATAGCATATTTTCAACAACAATAATAATAATAATAATAATAATAATAATAATAATAATAATAATAAGGACTAATATTAATAACTGAGTTCCAACAATAACGGATCAGGAGACCATCATATTAGTATGATTTCTGAAGGATCAGGTGGCACTAAATAATGGTAGCTGAAAATTCAGCTTTGCCTTCACAGGAATAAATTACATTTTAAAATATGATAAAATAGATAACATTTTAAATTGTATCAATATTTCACAATATTACTATCTCTACTGTATTTTAATCAAATACATGCAGCCTTGGTGAGCAGAAGAGACTTCTTTAATAAGCATCAAAGAATCATAATGTCACGGGCGGATTATGATGATGATGAGGAGTAGAGGGTGCTTCTTAAATGCAGCCTGCATTTTATTTAACAAAAACAAACAAGCACAATCCAAACATAACGATAATCCTAACAGAAGAAGAGCAATGCAACAGCGTGTATCACACAAACAACACCAGACAATGAGGAACTGAAACAAACTAATTACAGATTTTATTGTATTTTAGTTATGACTTTAGTGACCAATGCATTGTTTGTCCAAAATATACCAATGAGAAATGTTTGCAAATTTTTGGCAACAGAGCTAATTTACATTTATAGACTGTAACCATCTTTCCATATGATTACACATTTCATAATTTGCTTTTCCCACAGCGAGGGATTTTCTGCAGCTTGGCAGCAGCAAGGCAAATGTGAATAGCATTCAAAAATAGCTTCAGCCTGAAGCACAAATAGATACTCATAATCAGAAACAATCTGTGGATTCTTCCAAATTTAAGAAATAGCGCTCACTGGTGCGACTGCTTGCTGAGAGAGCAGGCCAATTATTTCTAAAATGGCTCCCTCTGTTGCATGTTAACAGGAATGTGGACACACTCATTGTAGATGTGTTTCCTGTGCTGGACACTCCTGCCAAGCAGCTGATTTGGCAGTTTATTTACCAGCTGCTGACCTACGAGGAACAGGAACACTGCAAGAACAAGATCGCCCGCTTCCTGGGCTTCAAGAGTGCAGGTTAGCCACGAGTTCACGATGTGAATGTCAGCCCTCTGGTGGCTTTATGGCCTGAATGCATTGTAATTGTTCATGTATTACTGCAGAACCAGAGACAGGTCCAGAAACCCACAGACGGAGCAGCTCCATGCGAGTGTCAGGTACCTCTCACAAAAACACTGTGAGAGAGAGAAGCTCAGATGACTGCATTATCGGCACTCACCTTGGAATGGGTATGTTGTTTTCCACTTGTCAGTCTGCTGGTTTTGATTGATAAGCAGGGTGCAAAATTAACTTTTTCCGCACTAAGCATGAAAAAAAGTACATAATATAACAATAATAAGAATACATTTTAATAATAATGTTTTATTTAAATAGCACCTTTCCCAAGCTCAAGGTAGCTTTTGCTGTACACAAAATATACATACACAAAATAAACATACATATACAGTGTAGAACATAAGCATGTACAAGTGTTTGTATACAGAAGAAAAAAACAACTCTAAGCAGATGAGTGTTGGAAATACTGTAGAAAAATATGTTTTTAGTTGAGATTTGAATGAGGATATACACTACTGTTCAGAATTATGGGACTTGTTTTGAAAGAATTCTCTTATGCTCATTGCATTTATTTGATCAAAAATACAGTAATAATAAAAATACATTAAAATGTTGTTAAAATAACAGTTTTGCACCTTAATATATTTTCAAATGTAATTTATTCCAGTGATGGCAAAGCAACATTTTTCCCTTTAGGAATCATTCTAAAAGGCTAATTTGGTGCTCAAGAAACATTTCTTATTATTATCAATGTAAAAAACAGTTGTGATGCTCAATATGTTTTGTGGAAACCATGACACATATTACAGGGGTACTTCAGCGCTGAGAAGATGAATCTGTATTTAAACTGGGTCATCAATGTAGTAGAAATGTGAAATTATTTTTGAATTTGGTGCCCTCTAGACTGAGAAAAGACATTAAATGTATTTTTGTCTCATGGGGATGAAAGACTACAATTCCCAGAATGCTTCACTGCCCTGTGAGGCCATTCCATAGACCGTAATAAAATATAGACGACTCAACATCATCCGTTTCCGCTTGCCAGATTTGAAGCTTTCAGGCGGCCTGCACGGCGTTGACATTTTGGGACCGAGTCTGCGCAGTAGAGAGCAGGAAGTAGAGCAAGATGTACAGTCGTGATATCAAAAGCCCGCCCACACTCTCGCAGATGCAGAACAATTAATTATGTTGGTGTGAAATAAACAGTTATTGAAATGTAGAAATTAAAGCTAAAGCTCCAATCTGCTCCCAAAAATTCCGAAAAAAATCCGTTAGTGCCTCAGTGACAACTTCACTCAGAGAAGATGTCGATCCCATGACGTCACACCCCCCCGTTTTTACAGCATCAAATAACTAACTAAAACTAAACTTATTTTAAAAACGAACACTTGAAATGAAATCATCGTGATGATAACTGCCTTCAATGACAAACTAACTTTAGGGAAAAAATATTTGAAGTGTAATTTTAGTTTTTAGTTTTTCTCGTATCCATTAGAAAACACAGAGGGCTATGAGCTCTGCCAGCTGAGCTCTGAGTGTGATCTCCCATCCCCCATGCGCGAGTTCAAAACATGCAGAAATGGCTCCCTCTGCTGGCTGTAGTCTTTGGCCAAACATTCCTCCTATGATGCAAATATCGTCAATTTGCATCATAGGAGGAATTTTTCCAGAAATAATATGCATACATCTCTTGTCTCAGGGGGATTTGAGGGGGGAAAGCACTATCATTTGAATATACTCCAGGGTTTCTACTGATACAAAGCCATATGCTAATCGCTGAAGTAACCCTTTAAAGTCACACTAATGTACCTTTAAATATACTCATTTTCTATTTCCATTAGAGTTAAACAGTTGAGTTTTACCATTTTTTTAATCCATTCAGCCGATCTCCGGGTCTGGCGGTAGAACTGTTAGCATAGCTTAGCATAGATCAATTAATCTGATTAGACCGTTAGCATCTCGCTCCAAAAAATGACCAAAGAGTTTCTATATTTTTCCTATTTAAAACGTGACACTTTTGTAGTTACATCATGTACTAAGGCCGACGGAAAATTAAAAGTTGCGATTTTCTAGGCCAATATGGCTAGGAACTATACTCTCATTCCTGCCTAATATGAGTCAAGGAACTTTGCTGCTGTACCATGGGTGCATCTGGCACAATGATATTACTCACTGCCTGAAAATAGTCCCCAGCTAGATAACTTGCAATGTGACCGGCACTAAGGGTGCGTTCACACTTGTAGTTCGGTTCGTTTTGTTCGTTTGGTCCGGACCAAATAACAAAAACAAACATAATAGGTCCGCTTAGCGTTCACACGGGCATTTTTAACAGCGAACCTAAAGTTACCGAACCAAAGGCACAGGGAGACTCTCGCAACCTGATTGGTCGGCTTATATGACGTAGGAGCTCGTTTACCGAACATTCAAAACAATGCTGTGTGCGGCAGTGGCGAGGCCAGAAATGTTTAACTGAGTGGACCTTGGTGGAATAGGGTGGACCTCAATGACTACTCTCAAATTACACAAATTTAACAATATGGGACAAAATCACTTGACAGTAAATATAAGCTATATATGATTTATTTTTTGCCAACAAATTCATATAATTATATAAAATTATATATAATAATATATACAAAATTAATTTATAACAAGCAGCTACAAAGCCTATTGCAAGGACGACAAATATAGATATTGTGCTGCTATGACCACTGTAACAAGACATCAGTGTTCAGTAATTGGGTTAATTTTAAAATGGAATAACCAGTTCTTGTCAACTAATGCAACTCAGTATAACTGTTATCAAACATGTATTTGCAGCTTAACCTGTGAGAATTTCGTCTCGTGTTATGCACCGTGGCCCATGTTAAAAGTTTATTTCACTAGCAGACGTAAACTCATCTTCCCATCCCCTCAACAATACGGGATTGGCTAAACATTACTACTAAGCTTATTGATTGGCTGTTGCAATAAGTCAGTTATATGAAAATGTTTTCGCTCTACAGTAATTATTTTTTAATAGGGCTGTCAATTGATTAAAATATTTAATCGCTATTAATTGCATGATTGTCATGAGTTAACTCGCGATTAATCGCAATTTAATCGCACATTTTTAGCAATTGTAAATCTTAAATTACGTTTTTAATACTCTAATCAACATGAGTATGGACAAATATGCATGCTTTATGCAAATGTACATTTATTATTAGTGAAACCATACTTATTCAATAACAATCAATACAGCATGAAGATTAGACGTATCAAAGGTCATTGATGTTTATCTAAGAAATTGTTCACGTCTCTTAAGCCTAAACTTAAAAATTAAGAGTAAGCAGTGATTTCTCTCATTTTAAGAATATAAAGGGAGTTTTTACACTGGCAGTTTAATTCAGAGCAGGGCACAGTTCGTATGAAAAATTGTTAATGTGTACCAGTGAGCGCACCAGAACCACACCATACCTGGAGGAGGTCCATATTCCACGAGTAGGAATATAGTGCGGCCCCTTTAAGAGACGCGCGCTCCCTATTGAACTGCCGGTATTTTGCGTGTGCGCGCCGAACTGGGCCGCGATTCACGTGGACAGTGTGAAGAACACGGACTCGGGAGCGCGTTCAGAAAAGTAGCCTGTGTATTCGTTTTAGCCGATTGTAATGTATTTAGTTCAACAAAGCACGTGTACTGTAAGCGGTGATGGTGTTAATGATTTACCTCAGACATGAGCGAGAGTGAGCTGCAGTGCATCGCACTCAGACTGCAGAGAATGTGCTCAGTGAAAAAAACGCACTTTTCTTTCTGAAGTCTAATAAAAGTTAAACAAAAAATGTGGTAGCTTATGTGGAAGCTTATGTAGGCAATAACTGCACTTTTGGTTTAGAATAGTAATGTTAATGTCAACCCTTTTCTTTCCCTATTTATGTTTGCTGCTGCATCCTTTGCGTCTGACTGCTCTCACTTTTTCCAACTACGCCACAGATCAAACAGAAAATGCGCGCTGCGTTAATAAATGTAGTGCTGTTAAAATGAATTTGCGTTAACGCGCTATTAACATATTTGACAGCCCTATTTTTTAATGAAACTTTTTGTACGTGTTTAAGTGATTTGTGTTGTCACATAGGCATATTATTTTCTGCTATCCCAATTTTTTTTTTTTTTTGTCTGTTCTGATTGGGTGGGCCAGCCGTCAATTTGAGTGGGCCAGTGCCACCCTGGCCCTTATGTAGCCTCGCCCCTGGTGTGCGGATTACACGCGCGGGCATTTTATGCGTGTACATGGCATTATTTTTTTACCAGAGAACTCATGAAGAGCTCATGTGCAGAACAGAGACGGCCGTTCTGTCGTCTGTACCTGCTAATAATGGGCAACACAGGAACTTTGATGAGAAGAGCCAGGTATGCTTTTTGTGTGTTTTTTCTAGCATTTTCGAAACATGCTCGTCTGACCAAATATTGATGAGGCTCTTCCTCGTTGCTCTACGTTTGCCCTCTAACGTTAAAGTTACTCATTTTGGATACACCGATCTTTCTGCGTCGTCAAATCAGCTGCATTATGCGTCGCATCTTGTGACATTACGTCCGGTTTTTGGTCCGTTTACATGTCTTTGGTCCGTGTTGCGTTCATATATCAATCGAACCGCACCAGAGTTCGTTTGGAAGCAGACCCATCTTTTTAGCGGTCTCGGTCCGCTTGTTTGGTGCGCACCAGGGTTCGGATGGCAGCGTTCACATATGTTCAAATGAACCGCACTAACCGAGCAAACGCACCAGGGTTCGTTTTAATCGAACCAAACATGACAAGTGTGCACCCTAAGTTTGTATAGTTGTAGAGTTGCAGGTATTCCAGTTCAAATACAGTTCAGGATCGACACCAAAGTAAATATCTTCTGAATTGTTTCTCACAAATGTCTCCATGGTTACAAGGTACGCTCCTTGTGCAACCATGTTGTCACGTTGGTTATGTTGACAGAAGTTAACCTATTTTCATGCGCTGCATAATATCATTGGCCGCTGCACCCATGGTACAGCAGCAAAGTTCCTTGATCCTTATTACGCTGGAATAAAAGTATAGTTCCTAACCATATCGGTCTAGAAAATCGCAACTTTTAATTTTCCGCTGGTCTTAGTACATGATGTAACTACAGAAGAGTCGAAAAATATAGAAACTCTTTGGTTGTTTTTTTTAGCAAGATGCTAACGGTCTAATCAGATTCAAAGCTCTATGCTAAGCTATGTTAAAGTGCTACCGCCAGATCCAGAGATCGGCTGAATGGATTAGAAAACGGGGTAAAACAACTGTTTAACACTAAGGGAATTGGAATATGAGCCTATTTTTTAAAACTAGTGGAGTGTTCCTTTAAGGAAACTTTTGTAAATTATAAATGTCTTTACTTTCACTTTTGTTCAATTCAATGCATTTTTGCTAAATAAGTGTTAATTTTCCTCAAAAAAAAAACAAAAAAAAAAACTCCTACCCCAACCTTTTGAATGGTAATGTAATTTATATTCTTTTAGGGTGCGTTCACACTTGTCATGTTTGGTTCGATTTAGGGTGCTTTCACATCTCTAGTTCGGTTCATTTGGTCCGAACCAAGGGCAAACAATAATACATTGTTGCATTTTTCAGCTTTTTTGGTTCCTTTTCACACCACACTGATTGCTTTGGTCCGAACCAGTTGAAACGAACCAAAACGCAGGCACGTGACAACATCCACATCACTCATTGGCCATGGCGTATTTCTTAAACTGCTTTTCTAATGGTCAGAATTTACGTGTGGGAAAATGCCAACAGAAGAGGCAAAGCCAGCAAACTATAATAACACTATGGAGAGACGACCGCGCGGGCCAGTTTTGTCCCTGGCCATAATTTACTACACGGTGTGTATTTACCACAGTATGCAAACAAAACATTTCTATAATGAAGCGCGGATGCGACATGAAAACAACATTCTAATGCACTGCAGACGGCGACCGCGCATCGCTCGTCACTTCAAGAGGAGGCGTGCATTAATTATTAACTCTTGACATGCTCATCTTCCGAAAATATTGCCAACGATCTATCAGGTACTAATATCATGCACACAATGTCAGCGCAGCTACGGCAGCTGGTTCAGTCCAAAAATGATCAGTACTTTTGCAGTTGGTTCTGTTGGAGGTCGGATCACGTTCTCACCACAAACAAACCGCTCCAGAGTTCGTTTGAAATCGTACCGAGACCACCTCCTCAAGGAGGTCTCGGTACGCTTGTTTGGTCCGCTTTTGGTGCGCACCCGAGTGCGATTGCTGCTTTCAGACCTGACCAAACGAACCGCACCAAAGAGGGAAACGAACTCTAGTACGATTCAACCGAACTAAATGAGGCAGGTGTGAAAGCACCCTAAAACGAACCCTGGTGCGGTTGCTCGGTTAGTGCGGTTCATTTGAACATATGTGAACGCTGCCATCCGAACTCTGGTGCGCACCAAACAAGCGGACCGAGACCGCTAAAAAGATGGGTCTCGGTCCGCTTCCAAACGAACTCTGGTGCGGTTCGATTGATATATGAACGCAACACGGACCAAAGACATGTAAACGGACCAAAAACCGGACGTAATGTCACAAGATGCCACGCATAATGCAGCTGATTTGACGACGCGGAAAGATCGGTGTATCCAAAATGAGTAACTTTAACATTAGAGGGCAAACGTAGAGCAACGAGGAAGAGCCTCATCAATATTTGGTCTGACGAGCATGTTTCGAAAATGCTAGAAAAAACACACAAAAAGCATACCTGGCTCTTCTCATCAAAGTTCCTGTGTTGCCCATTATTAGCAGGTACAGACGACAGTACGGCCGTCTCTTTTGCACGGAGGAAATCCTGCTGCTGTTTTGAATGTTTTGAACATTTTATGAGCTCTTCATGAGTTCTCAGCGGGTAAAAATAATGCCACATGTACACGCATAAAATGATCGCGTTTAATCCAGCACACAGCGTTGTTTTGAACATTTCATGAGCTCTTCATGAGTTCTCTGGTAAAAAATAATGCCATATGTGTTACACGCATAAAATGATCGCGTTTAATCCAGCACACAGCGTTGTTTTGAATGTTGTGAACATTTCATGAGCTCTTCATGAGTTCTCTGGTAAAAAATAATGCCATATGTACACGCATAAAATACCCGCGCGTGTAATCCAGCACACAGCATTGTTTTGCATGTTCGGTAAACGAGCTCCTACGTCATATAAACCGACCAATCAGGTTGTGAGCGTCTCCCTGTGCCTTTGGTTCGGTAACTTAGGTTCGCTGTTAAAAATGCCCGTGTGAACGCTAAGCGGACCAGGACTATTATGTTTGTTTTTGTTTTTTGGTCCGGACCAAACTAACCAAACGAACCGAACTACAAGTGTGAACGCAGCCTAAATTTACTTTTAATTATTTTGATATTATTTTGACTACATGTCAAAAAAGTCAAAACCGACATTCTATTTACTCTCCAAAATGTTCACTCTCATTTGATAATTGTTAATTTTGGATCCTGCTGATAATATGATATAGAACTTATATAGTTTATATAGAATACTGTATCTGCTATGCGTTGCTTCATTGTAACATTTCTGCAGCCATGCCATTCTGTCACTCTTGTGGGGTAAACAAGCAAGCAGTCATGTTTATGATTCACCAATATCTATTAGGAAATAGCTTTAAACTGCTTGAAAGCGTTGTGCGCCTCTCAGTCACCCCACTTTCAGAGCTTCTGCTAAAGCTCACTGCCCTCAGTCTCTTTTTAGCTCTTAAAGGGCAGGCAGCTTTCTGTGGACATGCTCTGTTTCTGGACTGGCTCTCTCTGTGTCTCAGGAACATTCACTGACCCTGTGACTCCAGAGGAAAGACAGTGTGGGGATGGGACTTCCTTCCCAGAGTCCCCAGATCTCAACCACGTGGGTACCATTTACTGCTCATCCACAATTCATTGCACTGTCATCACTGCTATTATGAAATCATGCCTAGTCTCATCTAACCACGCCCCAACCCGTAGATGTCAGGAGTGTACACAGAGCTTGGGAACGTGTATTCCGGGAAGAGCAACCAGTCTCTCCAGAGTCACTCCTCACCCAGGGCTGTCGGCATGGGCCACGCTGAGAACAATACATACACTTTGTCTTTCACGCAGAGTAACACAGGTATTCTGAGCTTACTCTGACATCCCCAATTGTCACATGGTGCCTCCGATATGATGACATATATTGGCTGCGTAGAACCTGTGTGACCATTTGACACTAAATGTGCTTGCTTATGTAGATAATTTAAGATTTAACATGGGGGTTTTCAAACTGGGGTCCAGGGAGCCATAAAGGGCCGCAAAGAGTTTTTCATTTATTACATTTAAAAAAATAATAATTTTAAAGAATTATAAAATATATTGTGGGACAAAGGTAATACACTAGCTTTTTAATTAAATATATTTTATGCATCATTTTTACATTATTACTGTTTTTTAGTTGGCTGTTATTAGCCGTAAATATATTATTTTATTGACAAACAATATATTATAACTGTGAGAAACTAAGAAAAATATTTATTGAAAATTAATATATATATATATATATATAATTAAAAAAAATGTTTTTACTGTTACTCTTCAAAATTCTACTATTATTATAACATTAAAAAGTGGGTTTTAAAAAAGAAAGAAAAGGTGGTACATATGGTACAACAAGGTTATTATAGTTTTGCTTTTTTAAATTAGTTTTTATTTTATTATCGTTTTCAATTTTGCTACAAATTTCAGTTTAGTTTTAGTTAGTTTTACAAATGGTTTTGCTAGTTTTAGTTTAGTTTTTATTTTGCAAATACATTTCTATTTAGTTTTTATTTATTTAGTTTCAGTTTTAGTTTTAGTAATTATAGTTTAGCAGAGTTACCATAATGAAGTGTAGAGACCAAATCAAGGTTTTTAATTTCAGCAAAGTTTAATTAACAGATTAGAGTTTAATCTTACTAAACATCCTTAAGTGAAATAACTTGATAAACGAGCATTATTGTTTAAACCCAGGACGGTCTTACAAAACATGCATAAAGTTGGGTCTTCACCTTTGAGCAAAAAAGCTTGAGTCAAACTATGACCTATACAGGATCTATCTTAAAGAACAAAATAGATGCAACGTAAAATATAAAAGTAAAAATTATAAATTCCAGACAAACTCACTCATAACAGATGAAATATTGTTAAACAATTAAAAGCTTATTTTAATTTCTTCAGTAGTACAATGTAGGCTAGCAGTGTCTACACACTGTTTTGCTCTGTGTGTGTGTGTGTGTGTGTGTGTGTGTGTGTGTGTGTGTGTGTGTGTGTGTGTGTGTGTGTGTGTGTGTGTGTGTGTGTGTGTGTGTGTGTGTGTGTGTGTGTGTGTGTGTGTGTGTGTGTGTGTGTGTGTGTGTGTGTACATGTTTTTCTAGCCTGGTGAGGACTTCAAACTGAATGCACACAGACTCGTGTCACCGTGGGGACCTAAATTGAGGTCCCCATGGGTACAAAAGCTTATAAATCATACATAATGAGTTCTTTTGAAAATGTAAAAATGTAGAAAGTTTCCTGTGATGGGTAGGTTTAGGGGCAGGGGCAGTGTAGGGGGATAGAAAATATGGTTTGTATGGTATAAAAACTGTCTATATGGCAAGTCCCCACAAAGATAGCGCACCAGACATGTGTGTGTGCGTGTGTGTGTGTGTGTGTGTGTGTGTTTGTGTGTGTGTGTGTGTTGTGCTATAATTGTAAAGGGGGCCAATGTCTTCACTTATCTAGTAAAATATTATGATAACTGACTAATAAGGACATTTGACTGGTCCTCACTAGTTAAAAAGGCTTATATATCAGCCAAAACATGTTTTTATTTAAATCTATTGTTTTGCACGTTCTTGGGATGGGTAGGTTTAGGGATAGGGATTGAGTTAGGAGATATAAAATATCATTAACCTGATATAAAATCAATGGAAGTCCATGCAATGTCCTCACTTATATAGTGAAACAAACCTGTGTGTGTGTGTGTGTGTGTGTCCTGGCATTCCCTACTTTGTGGGGAAATGTCTCCACACAGATAATAATATTATTAGTAGTAAATGATTATGATAACACCTTTGAGCCTGTCAATATTATGCAAACATGAAATCTCAAACGCACAGTAGGCTTGTAACGTTATTTGCTAATATATTTGCTGACTTTTGCGCCTGTGTCTCTCGTCACGTAAGAAACGGCATTCTAAAGCAGTGAGCTTAAAAGAAGTTCAACGTGCATCTCATTACCTTGTGTTATTTCCCCTTTCACTGCCACGGACGCATTGATTCTTTGTGAACTCCCGTTTAGGACTAGCGATGTGTTGCCTGTCTGCACGCGTCCGTCAGGACAGCGGTTAATCTCCTCAGCTCACTTGACGCGCAGTAGCGCAATAGACACTCCCTCAACCGCCACAGTCAGATATTCCACCACATTAAAGAGAGCTTATTAACAACGAAAACGAATATTTATTTTTGCTAATTATTATTTTATTTCAGTTAGTTTTTTAGTAAGAGTAGTTAGTTTCGTTTAGTTTTAGTTTTTTATTTATTCAGATTTTTAAATTTTATTTCAGTTTACGAAAATGTTTTTTGACCAATAGTTTTAGTCTTAGTTTCATTTTTCGTTTACGAAAATAACCTTGTGGTACAATAGTTGTACCACTTTGCTTGCATTTAATGACAATATAAAAGCTGATTACAAGTACAAGTCCCTTACAAGTAGGGTCAGGGGAACAACAAGTTTGAAAATCCCTAATTTAATGTATTAGCATGTTTTAGTTTTAGTTTTTTGTCCATTGGAAACTTTTCAGAACATTTAGTAATATCTCTCATTGTATTCCTGTGTACGATAAATGTTCCTCAAGATTTTGTTCATATTGCAGGGAACCGTAAATCAGGCCTCTCTCTTTCATGGACTGAATCTTTTCCTGGCCCTCAGTATGAGCCTTACCAGCAGACTGTTCCTTCTCCAGACAGTGTGGAATCTAACCCTTATGTTAGTTTGGATAGCCCCCTTGCCTCCCCCCTGCCTTCTGATGAGCCTAGCCCTCTGCCCCAGCGTAGGAAGCTCTTTACCTTCTCACGCCCACCTCGCAGTCGAGACACCAACAAGTTCCTGGATGCTCTGAGCGAGCAGTTGGGCCACCGGGTCAATATCGTGGATGACTTTAAGGGAGGAGAGAATGACTATGAGGAGGTTAGTGTCAGACACAGAAAGAGTAGTATTAAGAGTATTAAAGAGTAATATTTACCAGCCAACTAAGTGTAACAAAAGTTCTGATATTCATAATTGTATTATTATATTTTATTAAAATCTCTTAATAGTCTTATGTAGGATAACATTTCTTATTTTATTTTCCATCTATCTTTTCAAAAATGTATGTCCTATTTAGGGTCACATATTTAACTTAATTATTTTACTTTATTTTTTGTATTAAAACCTCTTGTCCTATGTAAGGTAACATTTCTTATTTTATTTTTAGTGATTTTATTTTATTTACATTTTTATTTTATATCTATCTATTCAAAAATGTGTGTCCTATATAAGTTCACATATTTAATTAAATTGATTTAATTTTGTTTTGTTTTATACTTTTTTTTAATTAAAATCTCTTGTCATATGTAGGGTCACATTTCTGATTTAAAGGTGCACTATGTAGGATTTTTGCAGTAAAATATCCAACAACCATTAGACCAGTGTTATATATTTTGTTAAGTTCTTACAATATCCCACATTTTTCCAACTATTTGTAAATTGTAAGAAAATTGCTATTTTAACCAAGCATAGCAGGACATCTGAGGGAGTCGCCTGTCAATTGCGTCATATCTGTGTTACCCTCGGTTTCCAGTTTTATTTTGCAGAAATGCTTTACTCTTAGCAGTGTGCAACTAGTGTCACAGCAGCTGCTGAGCGAATGCACGGAGTAACATCAAAACATCATTTTAAACACACTTAAATGTATCTAATATGATAAACAGAGCTGCGTTACCTCATACTCATGACCGGAAAAACGGAAATTGCGCTGGCGACTGTGTCCCGTTATATTAAAAGTCCCGCTGCTCACGAGGCGTGTGTTTGCGTGACAATCGCTCCAGCGGCCTTGCTCAGCTCCCTCAACACTCAGTCCTGCTCTGCTTCATACTACAGTAACATTAATAATCACATCCATGAACTTGATTTCTACCCAAGTCCTATCCCGATTCTTTTCCTCCGGCTGTGAGATGAAGACCACATGTCCCAAGATTCTGAGCTCAAACGTGGCATCATCAAATTTGCCTTTGCTTTGAATAGCCACCCGCTTAGGGACGGAACATAGTATAGCTTTAATTTGATTTATATACCATGTTGTTGTTTTTTAAGCCTTAATTGTCTTTGTGACAGATGAGTTTCCAGGATGACCAGGAAGTGAACATGCCTCATGAATTAAGCAGTGCCAGCAGTGAAGATCACAGCAGCGATGACTCCACCTCAGTCACCTACTCCTCAGGCTCGGACCACATCCCCCCTCCCCCTCAGAGTCCTCCGCCCCCGCCACCACCTCTCCAGTTCACCGACCCGCCCTCGCCCCTTCCCCTCACCCCAGAGCACTTGCCCCAACCTCCTCTAGCCTTCCAGTACCACCCGATAATAGTCCCGCCCCCACCGCCACCTCGCCCCTTCCTCACTAACCGCCCCTTGTTACACAAAGTTCTGCCCACCAGTGAGGAGCTCAGGGCTCAACGCACCCATCCCCGACGCTCCTCTCCCCAGCCCAGCCCTCAGCCCATTCTCCAGCTGCACCAACCAAAGGCTCATCCCATCCTGCAATCATCCCCGCACACCTCCGTTCAACCCCCGCATGCAACCACACAGCCCACTCACCTACGACATCCAGCCCAGTCCATCTACCAGAGCCAGCAGACCTCTGCTCCCAAAAACTCCCCCAGCCTGACCAAACAAAAGAGTCTCCATTCCCAACATTCCCAGCAAAGCTTTGATGGCACACTCTCAAACAAGGTACCCCCACCTCCACCTCCCCCTCTACCTCCACCTTGTGATCCACCACCTCTGCCCAAATCCAGTCCGAAAGCCTCTGACAACAACCACATGAGCGTGAAAAGACTACGCTGGGAGCAGGTGGAGAACTCTGAAGGAACTATCTGGGGACAGGTTGGTAGTGATGCAACATAACTCCAATGCACATCAGAATTGATTGAAGTGCAAGTACATGTAATATGATGATCCATTACTGAGTGGTGACGTCTGTTTGTTAGCTTGGAGATGATCCTGACTATCATAAACTCAGTGACATGGTCAAGTACTTGGATCTGGATCTGTACTTCGGCACACAGAGGAATTCCAGTAAGTTTTCGATTTTTTTAAATATCCGGCTAGATGTTATATTGCATGTACATATCATCTCATCTCGTCATGAAATGCTGTGAAGTCACAGAAAAACTTTTTTGTGTGTTTTTTTTACACTATGTCGTCAGATCAACAACCAAAATCATTTAATGTTTTAAAGGGGCCTTCATGAACAAAAAAAAACTACAAAAAAACTATTTCATGTATTTAAATGCTTCCTGTAGCTATTTGAGCATAATATAATTATATTTATTAATGCCTTTATGCATTTATTATGTCATTTATTCTAATAATACAGTTTATATTTTGTAATGTTTTTGAAAGAAGTCTTTTATGTACGATTTAAAATAACTTTCTATTTTAATATAGTTTAAAATGTAATCTATTTCTGTAATTGCAGTCATCATTTAATAATCATTTTGTGAAAAGTTGAAAACAGTTATACATTTTAGATTCTTTGATGATTAAAAAGTTTGAAAGAACATTGTTCTTTCTTTTGTAACATTATGTTCTTTTTATGTCACTTGATCAATGTATAGTATATTTACTGAATAAAAGTATTCATTATTTGGAATCCTGATGATGATACAGTAACATAATTATTCTATGTACTACCATAATAAAATCAAACCACATAACATAAAAATGTGCACAAAATCAGAGGGGGGACAATACTTTTATAAAGAATAATTATGTAACATCATCTCATCGGCCTGTGTATTGCTGTCTTCATCCACATGTGGCATCCTTTTGTAGCTTGTCATTTTGCTTCTAAAAATGAACTCAATTACCTGGTCTATTTTTGTACTTTTCAGCTCATCTCTCATGGAAAGCTATGTCTGTCTCAGATCCCATCATTCGCATCCAGTTATTGGCATCTCAAACCGTCTTTTCAGTCTCATAACCCTCTATATATTGTTTCCACTACTGGTACAAGGAGAGCTCATCCTTACATTGTTATTAAATGTGTCAGTCTCTCTTCCAGAGCCCACTTTCCTGCCCGAGAACTTTAAAAAGAAAGACGTGGTTGAGATTCTCTCCCATAAAAAGGCCTACAACGCTTGTGAGTATAAGTAGGGTTGTGTTGGAGTGCAATCATCTAGATTGAGCTCTGGGTTGAGTCAGGTTTGTTGTCTCGTGTGACGTAGATGTGTAGGAGTGGGTTAAAGAGGTGGTGTAGGTATTTGCTGCTCTAGCAACTGTGTGGGAATTTTCCCATTGAGAAGGTAAAGAATCCATGTGTTATTAAAGGTCTAGTTCACCCAAAAAATTCCCATAATTTACTTATACTCAAGCCTTGATGTATATTACTTTCTTCTTTCAGCCAAATACAATCAAAGGTCCATAAAAAATACCCTGGCTCTAATAAGCTTTATATTGGGAGTGAAGGGTACCATAGATTTTGAAGCCCAAAAAAAGCGCATACATTCATAATAAAAGTAATCCATACAACTTGAATCTATGCGCTTTTGTAAGAAAAATATCGATATTTATAAATGTATAAACTATGATGGGTTACTTTTCAAAAAAATTATACTATTCACTCCCATTATAAAGCTTGGAAGAGCCAGCATAGAAAAAAAGTTGCCTAGGATGGCTTGGCGGTGAGTAAATAATGGGATAATTTTCTTTTTGGGGTGAACTAACCCTTAAAATCTGGCTGCCCTGTTCAGCTATCCTCATAGCTCATCTGAAGCTGTCCCCGAAGGAACTGCGGGAAATCCTCATGACCATGAGCACTGAGCGTCTGGAACCCGCACACATTAAACAACTGCTGCTTTATGCTCCCGACGACGAGGAGGTCAAACAGTTTCAGCATTACGATCAGGACCCCTCCAAGCTCAGTGACCCTGACCAGTTCGTCCTACAGGTGTGGTTTTATCTTAGACCAAAGCTGTTTTACCTGAGTTCTGTAATAAATGTAAATAATAATGCATTCTTGTGGACTTGTTCTACAGATGCTACTAGTTCCTGAGTATAAAACAAGACTGAGGAGTCTTCTTTTTAAGACCACTGTGCAGGAGAAAACAGAAGAAATGAGAGCAGCATATGAATGCATATACAAAGCCTCATTAGAGCTCAAAAACAGCAAGAGGTTGGCCAAGATCCTGGAGGTAAAGCACTTGATTCAGCAGATATGGAACTAATAATGAATTATAAGTGCTCTATAAATCCTGTATATTCTGAGTTGCTTTTTCTGAGCCATTAATTTGTAAACATTTGTTATATTAATTGTAAACATTATTCTTACAATGTGTACTGTTTTTAGTTTGTTTTAGCAATGGGAAATTATCTCAATAATGGTCAACCCAAGACGAATAAAACAACAGGATTCAAAATTAATTTTCTTACTGAGGTACGTCTGCAATAATTATTTTTTTAAATGTATTTAACACTGTTCATATTATATGTATATGTGTATGTATATGTGTATATGTGTGTATATTATTTATATTTATATATTTATTTATATATATATATATATATATATATATATATATATATATATATATATATATATATATATACACTCACCTAAAGGATTATTAGGAACACCAGTTCAATTTCTCATTAATGCAATTATCTAATCAACCAATCACATGGCAGTTTATTCAATGCATTTAGGGGTGTGGTCCTGGTCAAGACAATCTCCTGAACTCCAAACTGAATGTCAGAATTAGAAAAAAAGATGATTTAAGCAATTTTGAGCATGGCATTATTGTTGGTGCCAGACGAGCCGTTCTGAGTATTTCACAATCTGCTCAGTTACTGGGATTTTCATGCACAACCATTTCTAGGGTTTACAAAGAATGGTGTGAAAAGGGAAAAACATCCATTATGCGGCAGTCCTGTGGGAGAAAAATTCCTTGTTGATGCTAGAGGTCAGAGGAGAATGGACCGACTGATTCAAGCTGATAGAAGAGCAACTTTGACTGAAATAACCACTCGTTACAACCGAGGTATGCAGCAAAGCATTTGTGAAGCCACAACATGCACGACCTTGAGGCGGTTTAAACTGGTTTCTTGAACATGACAATTGCTGCGTCCCAATTCACCTACTTTTACTACATACTAAAAGTATGTACTCTTTTTGTGAAGAAAAAGGATAAACTTTTGAGTGTGTAGCAGAAAAGTATGCAAGCTTCGGGACATACTACTTTGCCATCTCTAACAGACTCTGTCGCTTATTTATGTGCATCCCGTCACCGTTTAACTACCCTGTAAGGCATCGTCAGATTTGTCACAGTTCAAATCCTCCACATTCAGTTTAATCTCCTACCGTATGGGAGAGAAATGTAGCCGCACGTTGATCTGCCATGTGTGGGTCTTTAATGCAGAGACTCTCCTCATGTGTTTGCAGTTTAAATATAAGGATGCATTTAAAAGTTAATGGCCAAACGTGTTATTACAAAAGCTCACAATAATGCTGCAGGTGAAATATAATATGGACAACACTGAATAAATATATTTTTGTCAGGTTAAATATTGATAGTTAGTCACTCAAACCCCTTTATCTAATCTTCTCTACTTAACCGTCTGACTCGCACATCCGTCATGTTTGTAGTTTTTTAATGCTTTTT
The DNA here is from genome assembly GCF_024679245.1 of Pseudorasbora parva. Lineage (NCBI taxonomy): Eukaryota > Metazoa > Chordata > Actinopteri > Cypriniformes > Gobionidae > Pseudorasbora > Pseudorasbora parva. The sequence goes on from NC_090192.1 coordinate 19,651,509, forward strand.
ATCCGCGTTTGTAGTTCTAATCGAATCCTCGTCTAACTCGCAATGAGTTGTGGGCAATATCAGCCGTTAGAGTGTGTGTCCATCTGTACTTCTAATTCGGACCCGAGAAATATCAGACCATCCAGGTATCTTTGGAATACTCTTTTCAGCATACTACGATTTGGGAAATACTAATTCTATTTTCGAATACTATTTAGTATGGATAGTATGCGAATTGGGACGCATCTTTGGGATGTGGTGGAACTGGAGCTTTATGCCCTGGATGTGCATCCTACAAATCTCCATCAACTGCAAGATGCTATCCTATCAATATGGGCCAACATTTCTAAAGAATGCTTTCAGCACCTTGTTGAATCAATGCCACGTATAATTAAGGCAGTTCTACAGGCGAAAGAGGGTCAAACACAGTATTAGTATGGTGTTCCTAATAATCCTTTAGGTGAGTGTATATATATATATATATATATATATATATATATATATATATATATACAGTCTTGTTCAAAATAATAGGAGTACAATGTGACTAACCAGAACAATCAAGGTTTTTCGTATTTTTTTTTATTGCTACGTGGCAAACAAGTTACCAGTAGGTTCAGTAGATTCTCAGAAAACAAATGAGACCCACCATTCATGATATGCACGCTCTTAAGGCTGTGCAATTGGGGAATTAGTTGAATTAGTTGAAAGGGGTGTGTTCAAAAAAATAGCAGTGTGGCATTCAATCACTGAGGTCATCAATTTTGTGAAGAAACAGGTGTGAATCAGGTGGCCCCTATTTAAGGATGAAGCCAACACTTGTTGAACATGCATTTGAAAGCTGAGGAAAATGGGTCGTTCAAGACATTGTTCAGAAGAACAGCGTACTTTGATTAAAAAGTTGATTAGAGAGGGGAAAACCTATAAAGAGGTGCAAAAAATGATAGGCTGTTCAGCTAAAATGATCTCCAATGCCTTAAAATGGAGAGCAAAACCAGAGAGACTTGGAAGAAAACGTAAGACAACCATCAAAATGGATAGAAGAATAACCAGAATGGCAAAGGCTCAGCCAATGATCACCTCCAGGATGATCAAAGACAGTCTGGAGTTACCTGTAAGTACTGTGACAGTTAGAAGACGTCTGTGTGAAGCTAATCTATTTTCAAGAATCCCCCGCAAAGTCCCTCTGTTAAAAAAAAGGCATGTGCAGAAGAGGTTACAATTTGCCAAAGAACACATCAACTGGCCTAAAGAGAAATGGAGGAACATTTTGTGGACTGATGAGAGTAAAATTGTTCTTTTTGGGTCCAAGGGCCACAGGCAGTTTGTGAGACGACCCCCAAACTCTGAATTCAAGCCACAGTACACAGTGAAGACAGTGAAGCATGGAGGTGCAAGCATCATGATATGGGCATGTTTCTCCTACTATGGTGTTGGGCCTATTTATCGCATACCAGGGATCATGGATCAGTTTGCATATGTTAAAATACTTGAAGAGGTCATGTTGCCCAATGCTGAAGAGGACATGCCCTTGAAACGGTTGTTTCAACAAGACAATGACCCAAAACACACTAGTAAACGGGCAAAGTCTTGGTTCCAAACCAACAAAATGAATGTTATGGAGTGGCCAGCCCAATCTCCAGACCTTAATCCAATTGAGAACTTGTGGGGTGATATCAAAAATGCTGTTTCTGAAGCAAAACCAAGAAATGTGAATGAATTGTGGAATGTTGTTAAAGAATCATGGAGTGGAATAACAGCTGAGAGGTGCCACAAGTTGGTTGACTCCATGCCACACAGATGTCAAGCAGTTTTAAAAAACTGTGGTCATACAACTAAATATTAGTTTAGTGATTCACAGGATTGCTAAATCCCAGAAAAAAAAAATGTTTGTACAAAATAGTTTTGAGTTTGTACAGTCAAAGGTAGACACTGCTATTTTTTGAACACAACCCTTTCAACTAATTCCCCAATTGCACAGCCTTAAGAGCGTGCATATCATGAATGCTGGGTCTTGTTTGTTTTCTGACAATCTACTGAACCTACTGGTAACTTGTTTGCCACGTAGCAATAAAAAATATACTAAAAACCTTGATTATTCTGGTTAGTCACATTGTACTGCTATTATTTTGAACAAGACTGTATATACACAAAATGTATTAAATAAATTATATTCTCAAAATTCTATAAACAATTACCCACAATGACAATGTGAAATAAGTTTTTTTGAAATCTTTGCAAATGTATTACAAATAAAAAACAAAAAAAGAGTATTTACAGCCTTTGCCATGACACTAAAAAATTGAGCTCAGGTGCTCTCCTGTTTCCACTGATCATCCTTAAGATGTTTCTACAACTTGATTGGAGTCCAACTGTGATTCAATTCAGATGATTGTAAATTATTTGCAAAGGCACACGCCTGTCTATATAAGGTGTCACAGTTAACTGTGCATGTCAGAGCACAAACCAAGCCATGAAGTGCAAGGAATTTGTCTGTAGACCTCCAAGACAGGATTGAATTGAGGCACAGATCTAGGGAAGGGTACAGATTCTTTTTTTGCAGCATTGAAGGTCCCAATGAGCACAGTGACTTCCATCATCTGTAAATGTAAGAAGTTTGGAACCACAGGACTCTTCCTAGAGCTGGCTGCCTGGCCAAACTAAGTTACCGGGGGAGAAGGGCCTTAGTCAGGGATGTGACCAGGAACCTGATGGTCACTGTGACAGAGCTCCAGCATTTCTTTGTGGAGAGAGGAGAACCTTCCACAAGAACAACCATCTCTGCAGCACTCCAACAATCAGACCTCTATGGTAGACTCGCCAGAGGGAAGCCACTCCTTCTGTAAAAGGCACACGACAAAAGGCCTGGAGTTTGCCAAAATGCACATGAAAGACTGAGAAACTAAATTCTCTGGTCTGATAAAACAAAGATTGAACTCCTTGCCCTAAATGGCAAGCATCATGTCTGGAGGAAATCAGGCACAGCTCATCTCCGGGCCAGTACCATCCCTACAATGAAGCATGGGGGTGGCAGCATCATGCTATGTTGATTTCAGTAGCAGGAACTGGGAGTCAGGATCTAGGGAAAGATGAATGCAGCTATGTACAGAGACCTCCTTGATAAAAACCTTTTCAAGAGCACACTGTACCTCAGATTGGGATGAAGGTTAATCTTCCAACAGGTCAATGACCCTAAGCACACAGCCAAGATAACAAAGGAGCGGCTATGGGACAACTTTGTGAATGTCATTAAGTGGCCTAGCCAGAGCCCAGAATCTGATTTTCACATCTCTGGAGAGATCTGAAAATGACCGTGAACCGACGCTCCTCATCCTACCTGATGGAGCTTGAGAGGGCCTGGAAAGAAGAATGGGAGAAACTGGCCCCAAATAGGTGTGCTAGTTTTGCAGCATCATACTCACAAAGACTTGAGGCTGTGATGTTTTTCGGTTTTTATTTTTAATAAATGTGCAAATATTTCAAACAAACTTCTTTCACGTTGTCATTATGGGGTATTTATATTATGGGAATTTTAAGTAAAATAATGAATTTAATCAATTTTGAAATAAGGCTGTAACATAACAAAATGTGGAAAAAGTGAAGCGCTGTGAATACTTTCTGGATGTACTGTGTGTATGTGTGTGTGTGTATATATATATATATATATATATATATATATATATATATATATATATATATATATATATATATAATACACATTTTTTTTATTTTTTTTTTTATATATTTTATTTATTATTATTTACCTTTATCCTAATTATGAATTAAAATTCCCCTCAGCTAAACACAACTAAAACAGTTGATGGAAAGTCGACCTTCCTCCATATTCTTGCCAAATCACTATGCCAACACTTCCCGGAACTCCTCGGCTTCGCCAGGGACCTCATTACCGTGCCACTAGCTGCCAAAGGTAAGCTGTCAGAACAAATTGCTGTTAGAATTTTGTATATACACTGCTGTTCAAAAGTTTGGGGTTGTTAAAATTTTCCAAAACATTATTTTTCACATAATTTACATTGTTGCAGCAGCTCTCTTCCCAGTCTGTCAGTAACGCTCTGTTTGGTTCCAGTTTCTATGAAGCCCCTCCTTTTGAAAAGTGCAATGTGCTCTAATTGGTTAGTGTGTTGCGATTGGTCAACTGCTTCGGAAATGTCACGCCCCTTAGCATAACCACAAGTTTCAGCTCAGCTTTTTGATACAGATTGTGTTGGTACCCACTTTGAGCACTAAATATTGTGATATACACTCACCTAAAGGATTATTAGGAGCACCATACTAATACTGTGTTTGACCCCTTTCGGCTTCAGAACTGCCTTAATTTTATGTGGCATTGATTCAACAAGGTGCTGAAAGCATTCTTTAGAAATGTTGGCCCATATTGATAGGATAGCATCTTGCAGTTGATGGAGATTTGTGGGATGCACATACAGGGCACGAAGCTCCCGTATTTAAATGATTCAAGCTTTGTGAAATGGTCCATTATCCTGCTGGAAGTAGCCATCAGAAGAAGCCCACAGGACTGCCGCATACTGGATGTTTTTCCCTTTTAACACCATTCTTTGTAAACCCTAGAAATGGTTGTGTGTGAAAATCCCAGTAACTGAGCAGACTGTGAAATACTCAGACCGGCTCATCTGGCACCAACAACAATGCCATGCTCAAAATGGCTTAAATCATCTTTTTTTCCTAATTCTGACATTCAGTTTGGAGTTCAGGAGATTGTCTTGACCAGGACCACACCCCTAAATACATTGAATAAACTGCCATGTGATTGGTTGATTAGATAATTGCATTAATGAGAAATTGAACTGGTGTTCCTAATAATCCTATAGGTGAGTGTGCACTCACCGGCCACTTTATTAGGTACACTGTACTGTACTTTGCCTTCAGAACTGCCTTAATTCTTCATGGCATCGATTAAACAAGGTGCTGGAAACATTCCTCAGATATTTTGGTCCATATTGACATGATAGCATCAAGCAGTTGCTACAGAAGTATTGGCTGCATGTCAATAACTGTGAGTGTGATGTGAATGTCCCGTTCCATCACATCCCAGTGGTCTAGTCTAGTGGATTAAGATCTGGTGACTGTGGAGGCCATTTAAGTATAGCCAATATACTGTCATGTTCAAGAAACCAGTTTGAGATGATTTGAGCTTTTTAAAATGGTGCGTTTTCCTGCTGGAAGTATAGCCAATTAAATTACCTTTCTTCCCAATTACAATGCTCAATTTGAACTTTAGCAAATTGTCTTGACCATCATCTCTACATCCCCAAAATGCCCCAAAGGTTGCTTTAAATGTTGAAAACAGTTGTGCTGCTTAATATTTTTTGTGAAAACCATAAAAAGAAAAGTTCTTTCCACAAAAAAATTCCCTACATTTTGAATGGTAGAGTATTTTTCTTTTGCTGTTAGATCAAATAGAAATGCAAATGTATTTGTTATAATTAGGCCTAAATGTATTGATGAATGATTGATGTTTATACATGTTTACTGAAATCCAGTAAATCAGAGGAACATTACTGCTGATCTCAGTGACCTTCACTCCACCATCCAGGACATAAGAACCGCCTGTGTAAAAATCCCAGCTACTGCAGAGGATCGCTTTGCATCAGTTATGAGTGTATCCACCAATCAACAGCATTTTATTGAATAAGTTTGATTTGATAAGAATTGATTAAAAAACTAATGCAGTTACTCTTACAGTTTGAGTCAGCAAATAATCTGTTATCCTGTGAAAATATATCTTAAGTATCAGTGTATCAGCCCTTGACCCTGATATTAGAGCTTCCTGGAAAACTGTCATCCAGCTGTGCAGTCCCTAGACTCCTTACAGCAAAGAGCAATGGAGGAGTTTCATAAAGTGGCCTCCTACTTTGGAGAAGACAGTAAGGCCACAACTACAGAAACCTTCTTTGGCATCTTTGCTGAGTTTATCTCCAAATTTGAGGTGAGTTTCTTAAATATTTCGTGAATACTTTACAATAAGGTCCTATTAACATGTTTTCAATTAAAACCCGAAAACCTTTATCTTTTGTCCGTTCATTTACACGACAACTGCGATTTGGGGGCCTGAAAACAGAAACATTTGAAAACATGAAAAACAATACCATTACCGTCTCTGTTTAAGCCTAAAAAACGAGAATTTGTGAACAGTGACATTGTGCGCATGCATGTTACATGTTCAGTCTACAGTGTTTCTTTACAAAGTGACATTGCAAACTACTGGCCTGGCATGCACAGCGTTTTTAATCATTTTTGCAGATCTGTTTTTGCAGACAAAAATAAAAAAGTGTTTGGGAACACCTGGGTTAATGCATTAAATAACATTGGTAACACTTTACTTAAAGGCTTTATCGATAATGCTTTATAAAAGCATTTTAATGCATTAATTTTACGTTGTAATGCACCTCATAATTTATTATATGGTCTCATGAATAACCGTAACCACAGTTATAATACATTATAACATTACATACAAATACTATAATGCATTTTAACATTGGTTACATTTATTTATGAAAAGATATAATGCATTATAATGTACATTATGAATACCATAATAATGCATTATACAGTACATAAAGGCTTTAAAGGGTTAGTTCAGCCAAAAATGAAAATTATTTAATTAATTACTCACCCTCATGTCGTTGGACACCCGTAAGACCTTCGTTCATCTTCGGAACACAAATGAAGATATTTTTGTTGAAAGCTGATGGCTGAGAAAGGCTTCAGAAAGGCCTCCATTGGCATTCAGTACATTTACACTCACAAGACCCATAAAGGCACTAAAGACGTCGCTACAAAGTCCATCTCACTACAGTGGCTGTACAATAATTTGATGAAGCGACGAGAATAGTTTTTGTGCGCAAGTTATTGTCTTCCGTGTAGGTCTCGGACGTGAACTCACGCAATAGCGGCGCTCCTCCTCTTCCGGGTCATGTGTCTGAACGATCTGAACGGCGGAGCTGCGTCATATTCTCACACATGCGTTGAGTTCACGTCCATAACTTGGTGGATAAAGTTGTTATTTTGATTTTTGTGCGCACTATAACTATTTTCGTCACATTGTAAAATTATTGTACAGCCACTGTAGTGAGATGGACTTTGTAGCAACGTCTTTAGTGCCTTTATGGGTCTTGTGAGTGGAAATGTACTGAATGCCAATGGAGGCCTTTCTGAAGCCTTTCTCAGCCATCAGCTTTCAACAAAAATATCTTAATTTGAGTTCCGAAGATGAACGAAGGTCTTACGGGTGTCCAACGACATGAGGGTGAGTAATTAATGAAATAATTTTAATTTTTGGGTGAACTAACCCTTTATGGGTTACCATATTAACGAGCAATACATTTGTTCAAGTATTTATTAACGATAAGTAATAAAAATGCAACTGTTTGTTGGTTCATTTATGTTGCTTTTGTATTTTTAATGTATTTGTAAATGTTATAATTAACAGTAACTAATATTAATAAATGCTTTAGAAAGTACACCCTTTTGAATTATCTGGTTTTATGTATCAGCACTTAACAGAAAATCATATGGTCCTTGCAAGGTTTTAAAATATACATAATTAAGTAAATACAACCTCAGATGAACAACATGACAGATTACACAGTGTCATTTATTTACCAAAAACTATGCGAAAATGGAGAAGATGTGTGTGATAAACTAAGTACATTACTGCATCCATAGGAATTAAGAGGGTAAGTAGGCAGGCATTGTTAATCAAATGCCCTTGTTTAATTGATCATCTGCAAGTGTGATCATCTCTATAAAAGCAGACGTTTTGGCAGTTTGCTGGTCTGAAGATTTTAGGTTAATGTTAACAGGTGTGTGATCTTAGAGAAGCAATTGTTTCTGCCCATCAATCTGAGACGTGTTACAAGGCCATTTCCAAGCAAGTTGAAGTCCATATTTCTACAGCAAGGAAGATTATTCACAAGTGGATAACATTCAAGAAGGTTGCCAATCTTCAAGAGTGGACGTCCCATCAAATTCACCCCTAGGTCAGACCGTGCACTGCTCAAATACACTGCAAAAAACCCCAAGAGATACACCTCAGACTACAGGCCTTAGTTCTCTTTCATCATCTCGTTTCGAGATCCACCTATGGGAAGGGCATCCGTACCTGACCTCTGCAGAAGCATCCAATTGCACCAAGTCTGACAAGACAGGCAGGAGCGCGCAGCCAATGCCCAGTAAGGCCCCACCCCTTACCAGCGGGCATATATGGGCTGCATACGCTACTATACATCAGTTGACATTCGCTTCTCGCGATCTCTGCACTGACACAGTTCGGTTAGATTTGCGCTGCTCACTTATTGTCTGCAGGAGGAAATATCGCCAGATCAGCCTCCACCGGGCGTGACAGTTCTATTCTGCCACATTCTGTGTCTGCATTCGGAGCCGCTCGCGCTCTCGTCCGTCTTCCTGTTCCACGGCTGCCGCCACGGACCTTTCTGAGTTTTTCGCGGGTATGTCGCTCTCTCAGCCTTCTCCTTCTGTGTCTAGCCTATCACGGGCCTGCCCGGCCGCGTGTGGGTCTCTTATCGCCGCTAAGGATTTTCACCCTTTCTGTGTGGTCTGCTTGGGCCTCAAGCACGCAGAGGAGGCAATAGAGAACCCGGAGAACTGTAGTTACTGCCTGGTACTGCCTAAGAAACTCCTGCGACACCGCCTTAAAGTTGCCGCTACTCAGTGTGGCGAGCTCGACTTGTCGTACTCGGATATGGAACACGGTGACGATAGCGCGCTACCGGGGACCTCCCGGGGCGCGACGGCTCTTGTTTTGGCTGACCAGCCCAATCCTGAGTTCCCCGAAGAGGACATCTTCACGGGTAACCTCCCGCTCGCCGACGATCTTGCCGGGTCCGGTGATTACGACGACGCGGGCCTTTTTGAAATTTCGGAGGACGAGGAGGCCATCCCGCCCTCTGTTATTCCCCAGGCTAGCGCCCCCACGGCCTTACCTCAATCCATCCTCCTGGATGTGTGTGAGCGAGCGGCCGCTCGTCTCAACATTAAATGGCCGGCTCCACATAGCGCCACTGACCAGGAGAGGGATATTTATGACGGTAAAGTGTTGGGAGCCCCCCCCCGGCCCGAGGAAAGAACTCTTTCCCGTTCTTCCAGCGTGCGCTAAGCACATGAGGCACTACTGGAACGACCCGCTCGATCTTAAACACGGTCTCGCGGGGCTGGAGGTTAAAGATATGGCGGCTCGTGGCATGGGCGAACCGCCTGCCATTGAGCCCTCCATTGCCAGACACCTCAACCCAGTCCAGGGAGGGCTGCCCGCCCCCCCCGAAGCCGGTCCTTCCTAACAGGATGGACCGTTTTTCTGCCTCGGTGCACCAGGCCGTTTATAAATCCTCGGCCTTGGCTGTTAGGACTCTGAATGTCTCCTCCCTCCTTTCCGCTTACCAAGCGGAGATCCTGATAAGGGATCTTCTCCCTCTCCTGCACTGTGGAAGGAGATCATCACGGTTAACGACCTCGTTCTCCGTAATGCTCGTCAGGTCGTCCAAACCTGCGGGCGCTCTATGGCGCTTTCCGTGGTAGGAGAGCGCTCGCTCTGGCTCAACCTGTCTGGTCTCCCAGACAGCGAAAAGAAACGTATCGCAGGCGCCCCGGTAGAGCCCGGCCGGGCTCTCTTTGGCCCCGCAGTTGCTATGATGCAACAACGATGCGACGACAAGAAGGAGCACAAGGCCTTCATATTGTATCTTCCCAGGAAGACGGTCCCACGCCAGGCGCCCCCTGTGCGTTTGCCTAACCCCCCGGTCCCGGGACGTAATTTTAATCAGGTCAAGGAAAAGCCTCGAAAGAAGTTTTCTGGGCTTTCTTCCTGCCCCAGAACCCCTGTCCAAATGACGGAAGGTTCCTGCTGTAGGGTGTCCCCCTCCCGTGGCTGCCCAGCCCATGTGTTTAGTGGACGATGTGTGTTCCCCCCTCTTCAAGGGGATTGTCGTGAGGAAAAGTTCAAAAGCAGTGTAACCACACCGCACATACGGTGTTCCCCTCACCCAAATAATAAAGGCTTCGGCCCCAGTGTTTCCCAGAAAACACAACACACACAGAAACACAAAAAACACAATAAATCTAACGAATCAAATGAATTCGTCACAGCGAGATACCCTCTCAATGTAGGGAAATACCCTTTCTCTCGTAATGGTGAACCTGCACGTGTCGTCCCTAGTTTCTCCACTAGAGGGCGCCATTGCATCACAAATAAGCCAGCTAGGCATGCTCGAAGCCAGCACGGCCCGGACGAGCATTCACACGAGCTGTGTGTCAGCCTGGCTTACTGTATTACGCATGATATTACAGGGCTATCGTCTGCAGATTGCTATGAAACATCCACGTTTCAGCAGCGTTCTCTTTTCTCACACAGAGGAAAGCACGGCCCACGTCCTGAAGGAGGAAATCTCCTCTCTTCTAAACAAAGGTGCGATTCAGGTGGTTCCCCACAATCTGATAAACCAGGGTTTCTTTTCCCGTTATTTCCTGGTCCCAAAGAAGGACGGTTCCCTCCGTCCTATTCTGGACCCCAGGGTGTTGAACAAACATTTGAGGAAATACAGATTCATAATGTTAACCCTTTGTTCGCTCGCCCGTGTCATGAAACGGAACGACTGGTTCACATCGGTCGATCTGAGAGATGCTTTTCTCCACATAAGCATTTATCCACCACACCGGAAGTTTCTTCGTTTCGCCTATCAAGGCATTTGTTACGAACTCACAGTGCTTCCGTTCGGGCAAGAATTAAGCCCCCGAACTTTCTGTTTGCGTGTGGAAGCGGGCTTCACTCCCCTAAGAATGTCTGGTCTACGGATCCTGACATACATATGTGATTGGCTCATCATAGCCGATTCGAGGGAAAAGGTGTTGCAGGACACCTCCCGTGTGCTCGCGCACACCCGATCTCTGGACTTCAGGGTGAATGTGAACAAGAGCAACTTTACACCCAGTCAGAGGGTGATCTTCCAGGGCATGGAGCTCAACTCAGTCTCCATGCGAGCGCGTCTCTCTCAAGAGCGCGTTCTCTCTCTGACGAACTGTCTGTCACAGTTCAGAGAGGGGGCGAGGGGGCGATATCGCACATGTCTCAGGCTACAGGGTCTTATGGCTTTAGCTATCCAGTTTTTGCCACTAGGACCCCTGAGGATGAGGGCGTTCATGAAATGGGTTTTGTCACTACATTTCAGCCCGTTACACGATCTTTGCCGCTCTGTAACAGTGACGCGCACCTGCGCTGCAGCTCTGCACCACTGGAAGAGCGCGGACTTTTACGCACAGGGTACCCCTCTGGGGACTGTCATATTGCGGAAAGTCGTGACGACGGACGCGTCCCTAACAGGCTGGGGTGCCATCCAGGAGGGCAGAACTGTGAACGGTTTGCGGCCGAGCAAACTACGTTCAGAGCACATAGATTATTTAGAGCTTCTAACCAATTAGAAGGCTCTGAATCATTTTCTGCCTCGTCTGCAGAGACATCATGTGCTCGTACGCTGCGACGATACCACGACAGTGGCTATCAATCGTCAAGGCGGCGCGCGCTCGCCGAAGCTTTATGCCCTAGCTTACAAGCGTTTGGTATGGAGCAGGCGAGTTTTCCTGTCGTTACGCGCGACTCATGTTCCGGGAATTCTGAACAGAGGCGCGGATCTTTTATCGAGGGGGAACCCGCTCTTCGGAGATTGGCACCTCCACCCTCAGATAGTAGACATGATATGGATGAGACTACGGGCGCCCGTAGATCTGTTCGCCTCGCGCGAAAACAGCCATTGTCCTATGTTCTTCTCTCTAAAGGACTTGGACGCGCCCCTCGAGGTGGACACACTGGCCCACCCGTGGCCCAGAGTGCTGCTGTATGCCTTTCCTCCCCTGTGCCTGATAATTCTCACACTGGCCAGGGCGAGAGAGGGTTTTTTTTCTCTCATCCTGATAGCACCCAGGTGGTCCAAAGCGCCGTGGCTGGCAGAGGTAATCCCTCTGTTGTATGCCCAGCCGTGGTGCCTCCCCCTCCGCACAGACCTATTGTCTTAAGCGAACGGGGAGATTTATCACCCAAACCCGGACAGGGTAGCTCTCTGGGCTTGGCCCGTGAGAGGACGAACCTAAGCGCGTCAGGGCTTCCCCCGCGCGTGGTGGCTACTATACAGAATGCCAGGGCCATTTCTACACAGTCCTTGTATGGCTGTAAGTGGCAGGTGTTCGATGAGTGGTGTGATGGGCGGGGTCTCACGTCATATCAATGCTCAGTCGCTGATATCTTGTGTTTCCTCCAAGACCTTATGGATAAGGGCAGGTCTTTTTCCACTATTAAGGTCTATCTGGCAGCTATCTCTGCTTGTCATGTGGGTTTTGAGGGCTCAACGGTTGGGCAGCATTCTCTAATCCGCAGATTTATGAAGGGCGCCCGTCGCTCCTTGCCAGTCATTAGGAGAACGATCCCTGAATGGGACCTCTCCATGGTGCTGGAAGCTCTGTCTCAATTCCCTTTTGAGCCTCTGGGGAATATTCCCCTTAAGTTGCTGTCCTTCAAAACAGCCTTGCTCTTGGCCTTGGCGTCAGCCAAACGTGTCAGTGAGTTACATGCACTCTCGGTCCACCCCTCGTGCATCAATTTCTCTCTGGGTGGAGATAAGGTTTTCCTCAAGCCTAATCCAGCATTCATGCCGAAATGTTTCCCTGCGTTCACATCGGAGGTGTTGGAGCTATCCGCTTTTCACCCTCCGCCCTTTTCCTCCGCGGAGGATCAGAGGCTAAATGCCCTGTGTCCAGTCCGTGCGTTACAAACGTATGTGTCTAGGACCAGCGCGTTCCGGAAGAGTGACCAACTCTTCGTTTCATGGGCTCCTCCTCGCAAAGGGGATCCCCTGTCTAAACAACGCCTCTCACATTGGCTTGTGGACGCTATAATCTTGGCATATGAATCAAAGGGAGTGCAACCCCCAGGGAACATCAGAGCTCATTCCACGAGGGGCTTGGCCGCCTCTTGGGCTCTGTTCAGGGGAGTATCACTGCAGGATATCTGTTCTGCGGCCAGTTGGGCTTCTCCCCATACGTTTGTGCGTTACTACAGGCTGGATGTCACCAGAATCTCAGTAGCACATTCGGTCTTGGGGGTGGGGTCTTCCTAACCCTGCCTTCTTTATGTGTGACACACATAGCCTATGTTTCATGTCCTGCTTCACACCGCAGTTACGCGGTTGCGTCGGTGTGGCGAGTTCATGATTATGAGACGCGTCGTGCACCGCCCCTCGGGGTGACCGTCTTTTTCTGGCTAACAGGACCTCACTGTGAGTGTATTGGGCAATCGGGGAGCTGTCCATGTCTCTCCCATAGGTGGATCTCGAAACGAGATGATGAAAGAGAACAATAGGTTACTGTCGTAACCCCGGTTCTCTGAAACATCGAGTGGAGAGATCCACCAGCTTTGCCCCGCTTACCGCACGAGAAGCGAATATACTTACTGATGTACAGTAGCGTATGCAGCCCATATATGCCCGCTGGTAAGGGGTAGGCCTTACTGGGCATTGGCTGTGCGCTCCTGCCTGTCTTGTCAGACTTGGTGCAATTGGATGCTTCTGCAGAGGTCAGGTACGGATGCCCTTCCCATAGGTGGATCTCTCCACTCAATGTTTCAGAGAACCGGGGTTACGACAGTAACCTATTGTTTGCATGTTAAATGTTAAAGTTCATGACATTACAATTAAAAAAATGACTGAACAATTGCGGCTTGTTTGGAAGGGTTGCCAGGAGGAAGCCTCTTCTCTCTAAAAAGAACATGACAGACAGAAGGCTTGCAAAGTTGCATTTGAACAAACCACAACACTTCTGGAAGAGTGTCCTTTGGACAGATGAGACCAAAGTGGAGATGTTTGGCCATAATGCACAGCAGAAACCAAACACAGCATATAAGCACAAACACCTCATGCCAATTGTCCATCACGGTAGTGGAGCGTGATGATTTGGGCTTGCACTCTAAACAATTCTGGGTTAAAAACAACCCAAGTGGGTTGAAAATGGACAAACCCAGAATTTGGGTTGTTTGAATGGGTCCAATCACTAGGTTCAAACAACCCAATTTCTGGGTTTGTCCATTTTTAACCCAACTTGAGTTGTGGTCACTGAGTCCAACATGAACTCCTCTGTTAGCAAAGTATTCTAGAGTTAAATGTGAGGTCATCTGACTGACAGCTTAAACGAATTGGCTCATGCAACAGGACAACCAACCCAAGCACACCAGCAAATCGACTGCAGAACGGCTGAAAAAGAAAAGAATCATGTAGTTGCAATGGCCCTATCAAAGTAGTCCAGACCTCATCCCGACTAAAAAACTGTGGCGGGACCTTAAGAGAGCTGTGCATAAATAGATGATCGTAAACCTCAATGAACTGAAGACATGATGTAAGAGACTGATCAAGCATTACAGAAAATAATTACTTCCAAGTCATTGCTGCTAAAGGTGGTTCTACATCATATATCATAGGGTGTACTTAGTTTCACACACATGGATTCTCCATTTTGAGATATTAAATGATGACACGTGTAATGTTGTGTGTTGTTATTTATCTGAGGTTGTATTTATCTAATTATAAGACCAGCTATAGACTAGACAATTTCTGGTCCTGATACGCAAAACCACAGAATTCAAAAGGGTGTATTTTCTTTTTCACACGACCTCATATGTAATGGCCTATTTTTGCTGTGTTCATCATGTCTTATGCTTTTGGTTGTTCCCGGTTTTCTTTTGTACAATTAACGATAAAAAAGGTGAGTGTGTTCTGTATTTCTCTTCGATAGAGAGCGCTGAGCGAGACACAAGGAACCGAAAACCCCAGAAGCCCCCGAATAGCCTCGCCGTTGGCCTGGTGAAACCAACATCATCTGCCGTCTCCAACCCAGAATGTGCCAATAAACACAGAGAACTTGATAGCGTGAAAGGATGAGCCTTCCTTTAAAATGTCTTAGTTGAAATAAAAAATATCTTTAGAATAAAGAATATATATTTTATACAGAACTTCAGCCTGTTTATTGAGAAAGTATATCAATATAGCTTAATTATTAATAATTTTGTTTTGAGATTTGCTGCTTAGAATGTAACAGGAACATGAACACTTCAGGTGGAGAGCACCGACGGTATTTTTGATGGTATATTTTGGTACAGAGGAGAATGAATGTTTTTGTGATGAATTTACTCATCCTTAAGCCAAATGTATTTTAAACACACAGAAAAGTTTTAAATGAGATTTCTTCATAGTGTTAGTGTTTTATTGTTGTTCTCCATTGTGAGTCGCTGACCACAGCCGAACAAGAGTGCACACCCTTCACTAAAAATATTTTCACAAATCTGTATCGGAAGACTAGTTGTAGCTACAGTTGATACGGGTGGTTCAATCGCGCATGAGGATCTGTGGTAGGTTTTACATCATGCAATCATTTTTCAATTAAGAAAACGCTCAAGCCTCACATTATTAAATTCAGAAGGGTACACAAATCACCTGTGTTATTTTAACATGAGTATGTAGCTTGTCTGACCTTTTTAGGTATTATTGTTTAAGGTAACAATGCATTTCTTTCTGACATCTTCTGTTCTGAACAAATGCATGATCTTCCTTATTGGCCGTCTTTGTGTCATGTATTTTTCTTTGTCAGAACCTCCGTTATTATTTCTCTAAACCAGAGACGATAGAAGAGGAGAAAACATACAATTTGCATTTGCATGTAGCGAAGTATTTCTATTTATGTAATGTATTACCGTTTTGATTGTTTCTGTATCAATTTGTTATATTGAACTTGTTTTACCAAATTAGTTGTAAATTAATATTTGTGAAGCCTACAAATTGTTTGGCGTGACTAGCCTAGCGTTTTCCTGAGCAGTTCTATATCGGCTTCAATATCAACAGGCCACATTGCTGCGTTTTATTGAGATGTCTTAATTTGATTCGCCTGAATAAATACGCATTTGCGGACATTTATCTCTGTGTAATTATTTATTTTTTACTGTAGGCCTAATTGTATCATCTCTGAGTCACACTTTTTCCCTCATTTAAGGGGAATTACTATTTTGAAAAATTGTTGCTAATACTATATATTGGTATTTATCTCAGTAATGTCCTGTTATTAGCATTATTCTTCAGGGTAGACACTATTTTTTCCACATATGAAAATTAGGCAATGAAGAATAAATATTGTACTGTTGACTGACTGAATAAATAGTAGTAATTATACAAAATGGTAATGTTGATCATTCTTAAAATTATATTGTTTCTTTTTAACAGTTGCTTTATTGTTATATTTAACAACACTTTTGAATTCAATCTGTAACTTCAATATATTCATATCAAAAATCTGTTTAATGAACTCTAGATCCAATATAAATGTCATCATCATTCCCTAGTTACTAGGCAACGCTATATGCTTCAAAGATTTCAGATATATAGCCCTGCCATTATACAGAGCAAGGAAGATACATGAAAATGACTGATAATAAACTGCCACCTTTTCAAGACCCTTTTATCTTTAATCAAACCCTTTAATCATAAATGAATAATAATAATAATAATAAAAACATTCTATGAAGCTTAATTCTATCTTCATAAATAAATGAAACATTTTAGAATGTTGGAATGAGATCTTGTTTATATCAGTCCTTTACATTAATCGAAGGTGCAGAAAGAATGATGAGAAAAGACAAACATAACCAACAACAAGGTCAATTGTTATATTTAGATCCAATATTAATTCATATTATATGTAATATGTATTAGTGTCGTCTTGAATCTGATCGGTCATTGCATTTATTAGGCAGTTGAAATTAAAATATGTAAGATTAAATATCCAAAAACCACTAGAATAATGTTATATATTTGGTCAACGTGTACATTGTTTAAATCCAGAGAAATCTGCCATTTTAACCAGTGTTATGGACCGTGTCCTTGAGCCGCCTGCAATGATGTCATATACTTACTACCCTTGATTTCCTTAGAAACCATGGAAACCCCACAGACCTTGCAACTGTTTGGATATACACTATATTGCCAAAAGTATTGCGACACGCCTCCATATCATTGAATTAAGGTGTTCCAATCCCTTCCATGGCCACAGGTGTATAAAATCTAGCACTTAGGTATGCAGACGATTCTACAAACATTTGTGAAAGAATGGGTCGCTCTCAGGAGCTCAGTGAACTCAAGTGTGGAACCATCATAGGTTGCCACCTGTGCTTGTGTAAGAATAAGTCACCGCACTAAAATTTCCGCACTACTAAATATTCCATGGTCAACTGTTAGTGGTATTATAAAAATGTGTAAGCAAATGGGAACAACAGCAGCTCAGCCACAAAGTGGTAGGCCACATTTAAAAAATAAATAAAAAATGTTTAATTCAGAGTGGGGTCAGCGCATGCTGAGGTGCACAGTGTGCAGAAGTCAACAACTTTCAGTCAATAGCTACAGACCTCAAAACTTCTTGTGGCCTTCAGATTAGCTCAAGAACAGTGTCTAGAGAGCTTCATGGAATTGGTTTCCATGGGCGAGCAGCTGCATCCGAGCCTTACATCACCAAGTGCAATGCAAAGCGTTGAATGCAGTGGAGTAAAGCACACCGCCACTGGACTCTAAAGCAGTGGAGACATGTTCTCTGGAGTGACCAATCATGCTTCTCTGTCTGGCAATCCGATGGATGAGTCTGGGTTTGGTGGTTGCCAGGAGAACAGAACTTACCTGACTGCATTGTGCCAAGTGTAAAGTTTTGTGGAGGGGGTATTATAGTGTTGGGTTGTTTTTCAGGAATAGGGCTTGGCCTCTTAGTTCCAGTGAAAAGAACTCAATGCCTCAGCATATCAAGACATTTTTGACAATTTCATGCTCTCACATTTGTTGGAACAGTTTGGTGATGGCCCCTTCCTGTTCCAACATGACTGCGCACCAGTGCACAAAGCAAGGTCCATACAAGACATGGATGAGAGTTTGGTGTGGAGAAACTTGACTTGCCTGCACAGAGTCCTGACCTCAACCCAATATAACACGTTTGGGATGAATTAGAGAGGAGACTGTGAGCAAATTGTGGTTTGTGGCATTCTTGTCAAAACATCAGTGCCTGACCTCACAAATCCACTTCTAAAAGAATGGTCAAAAATTACCATGAACACACTCCTAAACTTGTGGAAAGACCTCCCAGAAGAGTTAGAAGAAGTATAGCTGCAAAGGGTTGGCCAACTCTATATTAAAGGGTTAGTTCACCCAAAAATGAAAATTATTTCATTAATTACTCCCTCATGTCGTTGGACACCAGTAAGACCTCTTTGGTGTTGAAAGATCGATTATCTTTGGAAAACAAATGAAGATATTTTTGTTGAAAGCTGATGGCTGAGAAAGGCCTCCATTGGCATTCAGTACATTTCCACTGACCCACTCACAAGACCCATAATGGCACTAAAGACGTCGCAACAACAAAGTCCATCTCACTACAGTGGCTGTACAATAATTTTACGAAGCAACAAGAATAGTTTTTGTGGCAAAAAAAATAAATCATAATGACTTTATCCGCCAAGTTATTGTCTTCCGTGTAGGTCTCCGACATGAACTCACGTGATGGCGACGCTCCTCTTCTTCCATATTGAAGAGTTCACGTCCATAACTTGGTGGATAAAGTCGTTATTTTGATTTTTGTGCGCACTATAACTATTTTCGTCGAATTGTAAAATTATTGTACAGCCACTGTAGTGAGATGGACTTTGTAGCGACGTCTTTAGTGCCTTTATGGGTCTTGAGAGTGGGTCAGTGGAAATGTTCTTTCTCAGCCATCAGCTTTCAACAAAAATATCTTAATTTGTGTTCTGAAGATGAACGAAGGTGATATGGGTGTCCAACGACATGAGGGTGAGTAATTAATTAAATAGTTTTCATTTTGGGGTGAACTAGCCCTTTAAAACCCAAGGATTAAGAATGGGATGTAATTAAAGTTAATGTGCATGTAAAGGCAGGTGTCCCAAAACTTTTGGCCAAATAGTGTACTTTTATCAACAGAAAAATCACTGTTATACAGCGGTTAGTTGCATTGTTTAAATAAACCTCAGAAATAACACTATTTTTTCAAGTGGCTAACATGGCAATCACAGAGAGCTTTCTCCGTCATATGATATTTTGCCATGCCATTTAGTCATCCTGCTTTTATTAAAGGGGGGGTGAAATGCTGTTTCATGCATACTGAGCTTTTTACACTGTTAAAGACTTGGATTCCCATCCTAAACATAGACAAAGTTTCAAAAACTAAGTTGGACATTTGATGGAGTATTTGTGTGTTAAAAATACTCCTTCTGGTTTCTCACAAGTTTCGGAGAGTTTTTTTCGAGTATGGGTCGGCTTGACGTCGACAGAGCGGAAGGTCCTTGTATGGGCCGTACGGGCTCTTCTCCCGGAAGGGTGCGCGCGCGTGACTAGATGCACGCCGCCCATAAACACTGCTCTCAGGTGCAGATCCACTCGTCCGTGAAACACTTCTTCACTTTATTCCTATGGGTGACATCAAGCGACTTCAACGCTTCAGCACAGCATTCCGGGAAGGCGGCGCTGCATTTGAACCCATTTGAACGCAGAAATAACGGGAAGCGGCACAACATCACGCTACAGTCGCAAGCTGTCGCAAAAGTGGATCTCCACGGTCACTGCTGTCACAGGACTTCACGAAATCAACAGTTACCAAAGAAGTGTGTTTTTGACGGAGCGGTCACAACGATAAATGTTCACAGTCCTGCTATGGAAACAGGCGGTGAGTAGAACTGCTTCAAATGTCTATGTTGTTGGCTATCGTCGCGTAAGTAAACATCAGTAAACGACACGACCGTGTATAACGTTAGTTAATTTATCAATGGAGCATGCAATCTGTGGTGTGTGTTTAAATACATTTGTTTAGCTGACCAATATAGGTGTCAGTTTGTTTATTGTAAAACCACCCAAACATAAACCAAGCGTTCTCACAAAGCGTGCTTCGTCATTCAAATGAGCTAACGGTTACTCCATTGTTGTTCTATGTATAACGTTACACTAGTCTGACAAAACCGTTTTGCTTGCTACTGCTGAGGTTTAGTCACATACAATAGTCCATAAACCAAATCATGTCCTCATAAACTGCGAGTAAAGACACACAAATGTTGACAGGTCACTAAATACAGAACATACCACAGAGACGGACGTCCTGTTGTTGTTGCTTCCCCTGTTCAATTTATTTCAGCCTCCGGATCTGATTCTGGATCATATCTGTATTAGTTGAATCTGATTTAGGGTAGCGTTTTCTTCTCCACGCTTGAGGATGTCACCGCTTTGTGCACGCTCGTTATTCTTTAGCTCCACCCACACAATACGCCTCCAGGCGCTCGTTTTTTTTCCGGAAAAACTCGCTACAGCCCATATTTCTTTTATAAATATAATAAAACTAAAGACTTTTCGGAGATATGAAGGATCTAATACTACTCTATAGGTACTCAAGATTGACATGAGATTGACTGAAACTGAGTGTTTCACCTCCCCTTTAATATGATATTCTAATATTGCTCTAGATTATTTAAGTGCCTCAAGTCTCCCATTCCAGCCACATAGCGAACACAGAGCAATGTTGTAACATAACTTTCAACACACTCAAATGTATTTAGTATGATTGTTTTAACCATGTAAAACAGTGCTGCGTCACACCACATTTGCCACAAAAAGAGCAGAAGCGGTCGACTGCAGCATAAGAATAATAAAAGCTCTGAGACCAGTTTCGCGCAGGTCTCTCTCATCAGCATTCGCTCCCAAGGGCTCTCAGCACGCCCTGCTTCATACCACCATAACGCCAATAAAACTCGAATACATTCACTCATTCATGAACATGATTTCTGCCTGCCGGATTCCTTTCCATCGGCTGTGAATGTGAAGATTCAAGACTACAACTCCCATGATTCCATGCTCATTAATAATAAGCGACCTCTAGCGGCAAAATGTACATACTGCGCCTTTATTTTTATTTTATTTTAAGGAAAATCTCTACACTGCATAACTGACCTGTGTCCTATTCAGGTTGATTGTCAAAAGCTGTGTTCAGTACTTGCTTTTCATCAATATGGTTTCTTTTGTTTCAAGTAATTTAAATAAGTTAATGAGAATATAACATTTAATTCAATTACATTTTTACATTTGAGAAGTCAACAGCTACATAATGAAACTCTGAAAGATCAGTTCATGTTTCACTTTTTTTTATTTCACTTTGAAGCAGTAATACAAAGCATTTTTTGTCTTTTTCTCCAAATTCGTTAAAGATGAAGTCTTCTGACATGAAGCCTCTGAACTTCAAATACACCATCAACATTTAGTATCATAAGTGTGAAGTCAGTTTACTTTCCAAACCTTGGTAAAATAGCTTTTGTAAGTGTACTTAGGTAAGGCAGCATGGTAAAGGCAAGGAAAATATGTAAAGAAAAGCTAACAGTGAGCATGATCGCCTACATTTTTTTCTCTCAGCAGTGTCATCATGTTACTGATTAGCAAGCTGTTCACATTTAATAATATTCATAGCATATCATAACATGATTGAGAGGTCCATGATAATCTCCAATGGGGTTCATTCTTGTGATCTTGTTGCATTATCAGCAAAACAGTTTTGGGTTATTTTAATACTTGTGATAAAGTTTATAGAACATGAGACTAGAAGGAAAAAAATGTAAGCAATTATGCCTTCTCTTAGCCATTATACAGTAAGAAAAACCATCCAAGTGGCACATTTTTCCCCACTTTGGTACCATATCTGGGGTAAAAGGAGGGAAATACAAAGCCATCCTTGTCAAGGCCTGATAAACATACAAACAAATCCACAACATAAGGTTTCCATACCAGAATATCACTAAAGCACATGTTTGACTTTTTCCATCACATAAACTGACAACTGAACACTTTAATTCTATTTTTAGCAATCAAATGTCCAATTACAAATGGCCTCTTTCACATACGCACCAGTCAGGATTACTTTTACACATAGCCGAGTAGTGCTCTACCACATATATATTTAGGTCCAGTCATATTAATGCCCCAAAATTATGAAAACATCAGCTGTGAAAGGCAGAAAATTTGTCATTCTGCATTTTTATACTTTGAACCAATGTATTGCATGTAACTAGTATCCAAACTGGAAAAGTAAGGCTTGCAAATGAAAAGAAGGAATGTCCTGTATTGGCTGACTGAAGACCTGCAGTCACAATCTATACAAAAAGCTTTTGCTTTTGATTTAGTGTCATCCACCTTTCAATTAGAGTATTTGCTTTGTTTAGCTAAGGCCACTTAAGACTCACCTCCAAGTACCTCAAAAACAATCAATTTTAGTTTCTCGTTCACCAAATTCGCCCATCATTGTACAGACCCAGTTCCTCATGCAATACAGGTCATTTTTTGCTGCATCACAATGAAAAGGCAGCCTCAAATAAACGTGCTACATCATGGGGTGCTTGTTTCCCTGGTGCCACTGGGAATGTTGATTGTCTTAAGCCTAGGATATTTGAGAAGTTCAGCCAAGATGATAAACACTTTGGTAATGTGAGAAGAGCAGCCCTTTAGCGAACCTTTGGTTAAGGGAAAGGGTGTCAGAGTCAAGGCCATCTTTACAGGACGGTGCTCTCTGTGTCAAGGTCTGAGTCCCTCAGTTGGGTAACAGGCTTCTCAACGTTGATGTCCGGAACAAGAGCCCGACCAAGTGCTTTAAATGTCATGCCCGAATCTGCAAGACACAACATTAGGAAGTTAGACCATACAGATTAATGGATTGTTGTTAATAAGTGCTGTTTGACTGACCATGCTGACAGGAATAACTGATATGAATAAGGGAGATTTAATAATTGATTTATCAGTAACGCTTTACAAAATATATTATTTATATATTTATATATTTATATATATATATATATATATATATATATATATATATATATATATATATATATATATATATACACACACACACACACAGGTCCTTCTCAAAGAATTTGCATATTGTGATAAAGTTTATTATTTTCCATAATGTAATGATAAAAATTATACTTTCATATATTTTAGATTCATTGCACACCAACTGAAATATTTCAGGTCTTTTATTGTTTTAATACTGATGATTTTGGCATACAGCTCATGAAAACACAAAATTCTCAAAAAATTAGCATATCATGAAAAGGTTCTCTAAACGAGCTATTAACCTAATCATCTGAATCAACTAATTAACT
Organism: Pseudorasbora parva; assembly: GCF_024679245.1. Lineage (NCBI taxonomy): Eukaryota > Metazoa > Chordata > Actinopteri > Cypriniformes > Gobionidae > Pseudorasbora > Pseudorasbora parva. The sequence goes on from NC_090192.1 coordinate 19,674,757, forward strand.
CTTAACCCCTGCAAAAGATTCCTGAGGCTTTTAAAAACTCCCAGCCTGGTTCATTACTCAAAACCGCAATCATGGGTAAGACTGCCGACCTGACTGCTGTCCAGAAGGCCATCATTGACACCCTCAAGCGAGAGGGTAAGACACAGAAAGAAATTTCTGAACGAATAGGCTGTTGCCAGAGTGCTGTATCAAGGCACCTCAGTGGGAAGTCTGTGGGAAGGAAAAAGTGTGGCAAAAAACGCTGCACAACGAGAAGAGGTGACCAGACCCTGAGGAAGATTGTGGAGAAGGACCGATTCCAGACCTTGGGGGACCTGCGGAAGCAGTGGACTGAGTCTGGAGTAGAAACATCCAGAGCCACCGTGCACAGGTGTGTGCAGGAAATGGGCTACAGGTGCCGCATTCCCCAGGTCAAGACACTTTTGAACCAGAAACAGTGGCAGAAGCGCCTGACCTGTGCTACAGCGAAGCAGCACTGGACTGTTGCTCAAATTTTACTTGTCATTCGGAAATCAAGGTGCCAGAGTCTGGAGGAAGACTGGGGAGAAGGAAATGCCAAAATGCCTGAAGTCCAGTGTCAAGTACCCACAGTCAGTGATGGTCTGGGGTGCCATGTCAGCTGCTGGTGTTGGTCCATTGTGTTTTATCAACGGCAGGGTCAATGCAGCTAGCTATCAGGAGATTTTGGAGCACTTCATGCTTCCATCTGCTGAAAAGCTTTATGGAGATGAAGATTTGGTTTTTCAGCATGACCTGGCACCTGCTCACAGTGCCAAAACCACTGGTAAATGGTTTACTGACCATGGTATTACTTTGCTCAATTGGCCTGCCAACTCTCCTGACCTGAACCCCATAGAGAATCTGTAGGATATTGTGAAGAGAAAGTTGAGAGACGCAAGACCCAACACTCTGGATGAGCTTAAGGCCGCTATCGAAGCATCCTGGGCCTCCATAACACCTCAGCAGTGCCACAGGCTGATCACCTCCATGCCACGCCGCATTGAAGCAGTCATTTCTGCAAAAGGATTCCCGACCAAGTATTGAGAGCATAACTGAACATAATTATTTGAAGGTTGACTTTTTTTTGTATTAAAAACACTTTTCTTTTATTGGTCGGATGAAATATGCTAATATTTTGAGATAGGAATTTTGGGTTTTCATGAGCTGTATGCCAAAATCATCAGTATTAAAACAATAAAAGACCTGAAATATTTCAGTTGGTGTGCAATGAATCTAAAATATATGAAAGTTAAATTTTTATCATTACATCATGGAAAATAATGAACTTTATCACAATATGCTAATTTTTGAGAAGGACCTGTATATAAATATATATAATATCCAGAAATCACAATATATGCTTTTTGTAAAACTATTTATTTGTATGATACAGCTGCAAATAAGTATATGAACACCTGTCTATCAGCTAGAATTCTGACCCTCAAAAGAATTTAGTGGAATTTTTGGTCATAATTCCAATAAACGTGTTTGGAGGAAGAAGAATGATGAGTGCCATCCCAACAACACCATCCCTACTGTGAATCACGGGGGTGGTAGCATCATGCTTTGGGAGTGTTTTTCTGCACATGGGACAGGGCAACTGCACTGTATTAAGGAGAGGATGACCGGGGCCATGTATTGCGAGATTTTGGGGAACAACCTCCTTCCCTCAGTTAGAGCATTGAAGATGGGTCGAGGCTGGGTCTTTCAACATGACCATGACCCGAAGCACACAGCCAGGATAACCAAGGAGTGGCTCTGTAAGAAGCATATCAAGGTTCTGGCGTGGCCTAGCCAGTCTCCAGACCTAAACCCAATAGAGAATCTTTGGAGGGAGCTCAAACTCCGTGTTTCTCAGCGACAGGCCAGAAACCTGACTGATCTAGAGAAGATCTGTGTGGAGGATTGGGCCAAAATCCCTCCTGCAGTGTGTGCAAACCTGGTGAAAAACTACAGAAAAAGTTTGACCTCTGTAATTGCAAACAAAGGCTACTGTACCAAATATCAACATTGATTTTCTCAGGTGTTCAAATACTTATTTGCAGCTTTATCAAACAAATAAATAGTTCAAAAATCATACATTGTGATTTCTGGATTTTTTAAAAATAGATAATGTCTCTCACAGTGGACATGCACCTACGATGACAATTTCAGACCCCTCCATGATTTCTAAGTGGGAGAACTAGCAAAATATCAGGGCGTTCAAATGCGTAGTTTTTATTTTTTAGAACTTTATTTACCAGGGATGCATTAAGTTGATCAAGTGACAGTATAGACATTTATAATGTTTCAAAAGCTTTATATTTCAAATAAATGCTGTTATTTTGAACTTTCTATTCATCAAAGAATCCTAAAAATGTTTTACACAACTTTTTCAACATTTACAATAATCATACATTTTTATGATTAAAGTTTAAAATTAAAGTTTTTTGAGCAGTAAATCCTCATTTACGAATGATTTCTGACGGATCATGTGACACTAAAGACTGTAGTAACAATGCTCAAAATTCAGCTTTGTATCACAGGAATAAATGATGTTTTAAAAAATATTTAAATAGAAAAGTTATATAGTTATATGAAAAGTTAAGTTACATTTTAAAAAGCTTACTGTTCTAAAACGTTTGACCGGTAGTGTGAGCGAGCGAGCGAGCGAGCGAGCGAGCGAGAGAGAGAGAGAGAGAGAGAGAGAGAGAGAGAGAGAGAGAGAGAGAGAGAGAGAGAGAGAGAGAGAGAGAGAAATACTTTTTTTAATCTATTAAGCAGAAAAGGGTGACTATTGTAAAAATGGGGTCACTACTGATACATACTGAAATGCTCTCAAGACACAGCCAGGAGGTGCAATTCTAAAATGTTAGTCTGTTTACTCTAATTATTATTTTTTTATTATTCTGTCACTAACAGCTGGACACACACATTCCAACAGTGTAATCTCTGTGTAGGCTTTCTGATGTAAAATCACATCTGTATTAAACCATAAAAACAAATCATCTTTATGTAAAAGCAGTGGTTTTACAATTGAATCTTTCAGACACAGCCTTCATGTGCTCTGAAACCTCACAGAAATGCAAACAAACATGCTGTTAAACAGAAGCTAGTGTGACGGAAATAAAAGAGCTTCACCCATTGTTTTGAAGGCAGCACTGCAAATTCCATTGCTGTCGCTTCCTGTGGCTGGAGGCTGGGGCGGAGGGGGAACAGTAGGTCTGTTACGTGGTTTAGGCACAGGCCTCGGGCGAGGAAGTGATCCTGACTGGAACACCGGGGGAGCTGTGGGACTGGGACTGTCGTGAAACACTGCCGTGGGCGGAGGGGTGCTAGGAGGAGTGGGAGTGTTTGGAGGGGAGGGGTCATCTACAGGGTCAACAGGAGCAGTGGCTTGGGGAGGGGGCGTGGCCTGTGTGGGAGGCTGAGGGGGTGGATGGTTGGGTGCCTGAATAGGAGGCTGGATGCTCGAGTGGCGACGAGGTGTCGTGTTTGTTTGAGCCTGTGTTTGTGTGGGGCTTAGATTGGTAGGAGAGTAACTAGAAAGGGGTCTAGGGGAGGGGCAGAGGGACTGAGGGGTGCCTGAAGAGGTTTGCTGTACTGACTGATTGGTTGGTTGTCCTGGTGGAGGGTTGGCTGGTTTAGGAGGAGCTGGGGCCGGCTTCTTTGTACCTAAAATAAAAAAGAAAACTTAAAACAAGCTCTTTCTGGGGTTCTGGGCAGCTCTTAAATTTCCTCCTGTACACATCCATGTTGATTTCACAATCAAGTTTGTGAAATCATTTCACAATCCACAATTTCCACTGAAATTCCACAATTTCCACTGAATTTCACAATCCAGTGTGAAACTGGAGTGCCGAATTGCAGAGCTGGTGCAAACATATCCATGTCACAATAATCGGATGACTTCTAAAAGGATATATTCTCACCACTCTCATTTTTGTTGTATTTATTTTGTTATTGAGAGGAAAGCGTGCAGCGCATATTTACATATTCACGTGGGTGGTGTTAGGATGTTCAGTAACTGGTCAGGCATATTAAATTTCTTTTTAACTCCAAGAGAAGAACGAAAAACAACTTTGCCATAAGCATATGGGAGCCTCAAGGCTTTTCAGGTAAGTCCACTGACCTCTGCGAGCCATGTGAGGACTGGGTCCTGTAGATCCAGCCACAGGCGTCCCCACACTCAGCTGTCCTGATCCTCCCGTGCCATTTCTTTGAGCTGGAGGAGTTGAAGCAGAGTCTCGGTTCTTTGAACTGTTAAGCAAACAAAAATATATATATTTTTAAATCAATAATATTTAATAGCATTCCACAAAATGCAAACCAAAAAGAAATACAAACTTAAAGGGTTAGTTTACACAAAAATTAAAATTCTGTCATTAATTACTCACCCTCATCTCGTCTGACATCTATAATACCGCCGTTCATCTTCAGAACACAAATGAAGATATTTTAGTTGAAATCCGATGGCTCAGAAAGGCCTTCATTGACACCAATGTCATTTCCTCTCTCAAGACCCATAAAAAGTACTTAAGACGTCGCTACAAAGTCCATCTCACTACAGTGGTTCTACAATAATTTTATGGAGTGATGAGAATAATTTTTGCGTGAAAAAAAAAAGAACAAGTGTCTTCCGTCTGGGCCTCTGACGTGAACTCTCGAAGCACCATGATGCATATGCGAGAATATGACATCTCTGAGCCATTTGATTTCAACAAAAATATCTTCATTTGGGTTTCCGGAGATGAACAAAGGTCTTACGGGGGTTTCGAACGACATCAAGGTAAGTAATTAATGACAGAATTTTTGGGTGAACTAACCCTTGAAAGGGTACCATTTACATGCGTCACATGCACAGACTGCAATGGTTGGAGTTAAAAATCTTCATTTGTGTTCCATTGAAGAAACAAAGCCACCTATATCTTGGATGCACTGGGGGTAAGCAGATAAACATCATATGTTCATCTTTTAAAGGGTAGTTCACTCAAAAAATGTAATTCTGTCATCCTTTACTCAAATCAATTACATTAAACAGCCGGTTGATGGTAGACATTGACTAAGAAGATAGACATTTTCAATGGCTACCATCAACTGTCTGGTTACATACACTCCATAAGAAATATATTATTTTGTGTTCAACAGAAGAAAGAAACTCATACACGTTTGTATTATAACTTGAGGGAGAGTAAATTACAGAATTTTCATTTTTGGGTGAACTATTTGTGAACTTTTGGGTGACACTAAGTTTGGTCATCACTAGGGTATCATAGCTAATTGCCACGTTACCATTAAAGGTAGACATTTTTTTCCTTATCTAAAGCAGTGGTTCCTCTAAGGCAGTGGTTCTCAACCTTTTTGAATCCTTTTGACTCCAATGACCTCAACTGTCCACAAAGATATTTCTTTTTTTTAAATTAATTTAATAAATTGGTTAGGAATTTGTTAAAACAGTTAACAATCATATTACAAATATTTCTACCCAATAAAGCCATTACAAAAATGCCCATGGCTTATTAATATTAAATTAATTTACATACATTTTCTAAATCTAGCAATATACACTACAGAATAGCAAATCTCAGCTGTAACTGTTTATATTATTGCAAATTATAAACTGTATTATCAAACAGCATTTTATATGAAGTTGTCCAACTTTATCCGTATACATGCAGTATACTTGCATTCGGTGATACAGCATATCAAAAATACTTGATTTTTGTAAACAATGTATGATTTGAAAAGTGCTACACTCCAAGTCAAACATTTAGAACGTTTGATATTGAAATTATTTTAAGCCATCTAGTTTTTGCACTTTTTAATCTGTCAGACATGCAGTATAGCCTAATGAAAATAAACAAAAACTGTTTTGTTTTAAAAGGAGTAGGATAATCAGGAAAGACGTGTTTAGACCATGCGAATACTACTTGCTTTATCCCATAAACTCCCTTGTTATCAGACACAATCAATTATGGAATGAACTCATCGATCATAGCTAATTGCTGTTCTGTTACTGAAAAGCCAGAGAGTTAAAAGATCCTCCACAGCTACTCCATGTGCATGCGGGGCTGATTCATTAATGCATTGCACCGGTCCGGCACATTGCAGGAGTCTTACCTGATCTCCTCAGTATGCTGAGCTAGAAGCTGCTGCGCTGCTGCCAGGGCCGCCATCCCCAGTGCCAGCCCGGGCTGGCAGCTCTCTAAGCCCAGGCCCGCATGCGCAGGCTGCTGGAGCAAGAGTTCAGCCATAGGCTGACCCCCTGCACTACCTGCAGCCTCCACTGGAGGCAGCGGGGGCTGGAAGGCAGGCGAAGCGTGCTGCTTTCTAGGTACAGTATTGCCTCTACGAGGATTGTGGTCCATTAATTTACTAGCAGAGCTACAGAAAGAAAAGACAGCAAAGACACCACTAGTGCTAATAAGTTCCCAGGAGAGCGACACCACAGAAGCCAAGAGGGTGATCTGCATTGGTGGAAATCCCAATCACATCACACATACTACAGGGTTAAAAGGGAAAAGCAAGAGATTTATCAGCAGAACGGACAATACCCGACAGGTTAATGGTGAATGTAAACCAATCTGCTGTTTTAATTGCTCAATTAAAGTGGATTGATCAATTAATTTGGATTCATCTAATCAATTTAATTGCAGATCTTTGTGAAGCAAGAGGAAATAACCAGCATGACTGATTCAAGGAATCAAACTGTTAAAGTTGTGTGTGAAGATTTACCTGTCTCTCCGGGGCATTTCACCATCTGGGCCCACCATGCTGCCAGGTCTCTTCCTCTCTATGGTGCCCGAGTCATAATCTGGAGGGGTCAGGTGGTTGACGTTGTTCGGAAGGGGTGCAGGCATCGAAAACATGCCGGATACATTAAAATCCACATCTGAAGGAATAACAAGAAACAGGTTAATCTTAAAAAACAATTGCAATACTATATTTTTAAAACTTTATGGCCCCTACCTTCAGGGAAAAACCAATCTGCATGCTGAATGATGGGTTCAATAATAGTAACCACATGGACAGAGGTTGCAGCAGCCATTTCTGCTAGGCTCCTGTGGATAAAGAAAAGAGAGATTAAAAAAGGCACAGTTCAATATGATAGCATGTTTGCTGGATATTGCAGAATATTCTGACCCCTCGGTTTTGGCCCATAGCAGATTGGGTCCCAGGACAATGGCAATGTTGCTGGGGGTCATCTTGTTAACGTCACTTTCCTGTGCGAGCTTAGCAAGGAACTTAATAAGGTATCTGCAAAGCAGAGAAAATGCCAGAATCAAAAGAATTCAATTTAAAAACAATTTATCATCACTATCTGGAACTCCTTTGTTGTTGTAGTAAACGGGAAAGTGGGATTCTAAAGAAAATGAACTTTGCACACATGGTCTTCAATTATTATAATAATTTAAAAAAAAAATGTTTTTCAGAGATCTGCTGATGTCAGAAAGCACTACGAATGTTTTTACACTACAAAAAAATTGCCTTTTTCTTAAAAAATAAATAAAATAATTTAAACATTACCTTTCAAGGAAAAAACGCACAATACTTTACATCTGTCTCTGGGTTTTGCACATTTCTAACCGACGAAAATTATTCGAAAGAGTTTGCGACTAAACCTTTCAACTCCATTGTGGTTTTTGTGCGCGCTGAAAAGAGGCCAACTTGGAATGCCAATTTTGCAAATGGAGCTTGAAGTAATTTTTAATTTTCACTGCCACGTCACGTTGATCCATGCACCATTTGATGTTGCAGTTTTATTATCTAGTCGTAGCTCATAACACAGCTGGATGATCATGCTACATGTGTCAGAAAAATATCACAGGCTATCTTTGGTCACAAGATCGCTATTCAAAGTCTTGATTTTGTTTTTGGGGTCTACTAGAATAGGTTATCATGCTTGAAGGCTCAAAAAAAAAACATTTTTTTTTAAACATTTTATATTATTGCAGAAAATCTTTATTATACCATGTACTGAACATGGGGGGAGCAAATATTTTTTTTTTGAAGCATAAAGAAACAGAACAGAGAACGAAATTCAAGGTCTAATAATATTTGCATTAATTTGCATCAAATATATAGTTAGTCTTGAGATTCTTCCCATTAGTGAATAAATACAAAGATCCACTGCTAACATTTGAATTGCTTACTGGTCTGGAGGTAGAATTTTTGTAAACCATGTCAAAGGTTACAGGTTCTAACTCGGCTTCATAATTTTTTGTTCTTCATTAAAATCAAAGATGTTCAATAATTGTATATTGAGAGCAAGGACATGTAAGTGTGCATTTTGTTTTGTGATTTCACCGGAAAGCATAGATACCCCCATAATGACATTAAACGATAGTTTGACATGCCCGTCTGTGTGAAGACACAGTCATTTTGACATTGACGAGCACCGCTAGACCTTAGGCAGGACAGACAAAAAAAATGACATTTTAAAGCTTTTTGTCATCCTAACATACAGAGTGCTATAAAATTGTGAATAGAGTGCAGTGCAATAATTTCAAATACTGGGAGGACACTTTAGCAATTTCTAATTATTTGGGGGGATTTAAAAGGTTAGTTCACCCAAAAATAAAATTTATTTCATTAATGACTCACCCTAATGTCGTTCCACACCCGTAACACCTCCGTTCATCTTCGGTCATGAATCAGTGGATTGATTCATGATTCGGATCGCCAATGTCAGTGATTTCAACAGTTTGGCAGTTTGACATTGGCGATCCGAATCATGAATCAATCCACTGATTCATAACCGTTTGAATCTTTATTTGAGGTTTGAAAACAAACAAGGAACAGAAGACAATGCTGAATAAAGTGGTAGTTTTTGTATTTTTGGACCAAAATGTATTTTCAATGCTTCAAGAGATTCTAATTAACTAACTGATGTCACATATGGACTACTCTGAAGATGTTCCCTTTCTGGACATGTATAGTGTGCCTACACTTAGATACGCAGTCGGACTAAATTTAAAATATCTTAAACTGTGTTCTGAAGATGAACGGAGGTCTTACGGGCGTGGAACGACATTAGGGCGAGTCGTTAAATGACATCAATTTCATTTTTGGGTGAACTAACCCTTTAATGTCTATGGTGGTTACCAGCTTGGTATACGTTCCCAAAAGAAAACTCAGGGCTACAATCGTGGCATTTCAGGGCGTTCTGAAACAGTGAGTTTTTGGAAATATTATTATATTCAAGCAACTTTCTTGAATATTAACCATTAATATTGTTAATATTTTTACTGGAAGTTTTTTTTAGAATTGTATTTATTATTTACTTCTATCAAATGGCATTTATTTTTAAATATCTTATCCTAGTTCTTAGTTTCTAAACTGCATAGTATCTTGTGTCTCTGAATGGCAATAGGCATATGGAAATAATATCCAGATGATTTACAATAAAACTTTAAATCAGATCAATCTAAAAACTTTTGTGCAAACACATTTTAAGAAACAATCTATGCAGTTACATAAAACCCAGAACTTTGCACAAACTGATACACTTGAGAATTAATTAAAACCTACCTGAAGTTTGCCTTGTTGTTTTTTGGTAATTGATCGCAGGTAACCCACAAAGCCTGTAACCGTTTGTCTGGGTCAGGGACACTTAAAGTAAAAGCACAGTAATTAACAACACAAACATGATTCCTTTAAAACTTTATGTAAAGTACTGCAAGATGGCTTACTTGGATGCCTGTATCCACTCATCATACATCTGGTAAGTCATCAAAGGTTCAGGCAACTCTCTGAGATACGACTTTAATGCCCCTTAAACAAGCAGAGTACGATTCCAAATTAACATTCATTAAGTGTGAATGACATATTACTGATACACACAACAAAACAGGCTGTACCAGCAACGGCATGTGGGTCGGAGTAAAACTCCTCCAGCTGTGAGGTGGAGCAATCCAGAGCTGCCTTCAGCTTCTTCAGTTTAGAGGCTCCTGCCGCTATTCTGAAAAGACCCTGGAGAATGAGGAAATTAAAGACGAATTCATATTTAGATGATTCAATTTTTAGTGCTGGGTAAAAAAAATACAATTGTACTCCATGTGTATGTTCATGTCTCAATTGTAATCGATTCTCATTTTGAAGAATCAATCTTTCAAGTCTACGCTGTTTTCAGTTGACGAAGAACAAAACTTTGTAGCGCGCTTTAGGTCCCAACATTTGTGCGTTATTACTTCTGATATGAAAAAGTATCCGCTTTTAAATTCTGTAAATTTTATTACAAAATTCAAATAAGCGAGCAAACACACGTGAAATGATCATCTCTTATTTACTAGTACAGCACAAAATAAACATGAATGAACATCAGAAGGTATGTTAAAAGCTACAGTACAACTTAATGAAATCCATATCGTCTCATTTATTCGCTCAATCGGTTTCAACCAGGAAAAGACGTCAAAAAACATAATTATGTAAAATATATACCTCAGAAAAGCCAAACAATGACCATAAACTCATTAGTCAGCTAGAAAAAATAACTTAGTGAATACAATTTTGAATTCAATGTATTTTTACTTTTTATTATTAAATTTTACTAAATATTATTATTTTACTAAATATTTAATATTTTTGAATAAATCTGTCATGACTTTATGACAGCCACCACTTAAATGTTTATATATAAAAAAAATGTAATTCAAAATGTATTATTAAACATTGTTATTATAAAAACTTGTAATTTAAATGAAAGTAGCCAACAAATCAGTTAATTTAACCTTTAATATTATAGGGGTGTACCAACTAGGGATCCCAGTAGGCTATAGTTTACTGCATATTATCCTTTGGCTAACTTGGGTATATTTACATCTATCTGAATGTTGATTAATGTACACTTTCCCTTTTGAAATAAAGAGAGATTTACTGCCATGTAATGTACCTGATAGGCCCCAAATGATCAATATTGAATCAAATGTAATGAAATTGAATTGTGAAAGCTGTGTCAATGCCCAGTCTAATATGTTTTAAATGATTTGTTTTGTTTGACAGTTGCAGTAATATGATAATTCAGAGATTGGTGTCGGCACTTGTAAAAGTTGAACAATACTTGTATTGTTGTTTAATAAACAGCTAAAAGCATTTGCTGATATGCCTTGAACGGACTGGAAAAGATTACTGCGGTAGATCAACAATGCGGGATCAAGTGTTTTGTGCCCTCGATCCGAGTCTTTTAAAGTTTTTTTTACAATCGCTATGACAATTTTTTCAATAATTTTAACAATTTTCCTAAACTCTTAACATAGTTGGCACAACATCTGTCTGTGTAGGCTATACAATTAACACATTTCTTGTTGCTTGTACACAAAATGCATACAGTTAACACAAATTTAAAATGATTGAACTTTACGCACAAATCTCATCAAGACCAAAACAGATTTTTACTGCCACATTTACCAGTGCTTTAACACTGCATGTCAGAAAAGATAACATCATGTTCTAAACCTAACTGTATCGGCTAAAGTCAAAGTGAACAGCTGTTCATATTGTGAATTGAAACAGAAATACATGTAAACATAACCCCTGTATTTTATTCCGTTTCTACTGGGAAACAGCTGGTTAAAGTTATGCAAATATATAAAATCACAGCTGAGCTTTCATCTATGAATTTCATTAATGGTGTTAATGTTGTTTCAATCACATGACTGGCCATATGGTATACAGTAAAAGGCCTATTTGGGCTGACCTTGTGTGAAAAATATAGAAAGTCAGAAAAATGCCTGCACAGGAAGATGGGTACCGGGACAAGGAAGAGGAATGCCTGGACAAGGACATGGTAGAGGTTGAGGAGTTGCACTGTGGCACTCAAAGAAGGGCCAGAATTAGGCTAACTGATGAAATAAGAGCTACTATCATAGACCATGTCATAAACCACAAGCTACCATAAAGAGGCTGGTGAACGACTACAGCCTAATCTCAGCTGGGACACAGTGGCATCCATTATCCAGATTTTAGGAGTAGGATATTGTAGAAGAGCTTCTCCTACTGCAAAGTGTAAATAATTTGACCATGTATTACAGTGACTGTATGCCTCTAGGCTCTAATATGTACCTGTATTTTGTCTAAGGATTCAACATCTACCTCCCTCAGGAAAGCTGCTAAATTAAGAACAGAAACTTGCTATCGTCAACTTGGTGATTGCTGATAATGAAATAAAACCGAAGGGCATCCCATAAAGCTACTCTGAGATCGGTCATTCATTTTTTGTATTGAATTTCTGCAGCAAAAGAAACAAAATGCATGCAGTTACTAAACCCAACAAAAAAATGTTGAGAGGCTTCAATAGAAACACAATCTATGATCAATAAAATATACTGTCTATTGTATAAGGACAGACCTGACCTAAAATAATGCAGTTTCTAATTCATTCTGGTGTTAGTGTTTTTTTGACATTGTGCTATGATTGACTAAATGTTCCGGTTGGAAGAGAACGTGTGTTAAGTGTTTTGGTAGACATAGTGTATTGTATTTTGAACATTTGTGTTGGAGTTAAGTTTACAACATGTGATTTTAAAAATTAAATTAACCATTTTGGCAATTGTGTGTTGTAAGTGTGTGTTGGCGTGTTAAGAGTTTAGGAAAATTGTTAAAAGTATTGTCATAAGTATTGTAAAAAACTGTAATACTGAGTATCTGCTGATAAAGAGTACCAATCCGATACTTGTATTTTCCTAGTGTTTGATGCACACATCACATTAAAGTTATTAAAATCAACCCAATGTATACAGTGATGTGAAGAGTTAGTGCTTTTGCAGGGGCTCAAATATTAAAATGGGGCATCTACCACTATGGATTAATTCCACTATTAACAAATACTACAGTAATTATATTAACTATAATAAATCATTCTTTCTGTAGACTGTATTAAGACATTGGTAGAAGTAAACATCTGTCAAAACTGTAGACATAAGCGGTGTCCGTAATCAAATACTTCCCTACTATATAGTATGTGAAAAACAGTACAGCAGCCGAGTACTATGTCTAAATTCAATATTGAAAAACATTTTAGGCGAAAAGTACCTGGATGACCTACTACTTCTGGCGAGATTCAGATGTGTGATTATATGATGGACCCTTTACTATCCCATGGGCATGAGGCCAAGGAAGAGGATTTATGAATGGAGGTAAAGGGACGCAACTGATGCTGGTCATGTGATAATGACAACATGGAGGATGTAGTACGTTCAGTTTACATTCATACTACACACATTCATACTATATAGAAAATATATTAATGTTTCAAGAAGTAAGTTCAAATTCAAATGTAGTACCTACTCACACAGTACGCGATTTCGGACGCACCTACAGTATAGACTGTGTGGTCACAATTATGTTAGGTACTATTGATATAAACTTCTTATATTTAACAAGTACCAAAAGCAGAATATTTGCAACTAAAAGAAAAAAGGGGAGATAAAGTTAGAAACCATGAAGCTTGCAGTGTCAGAATGCCATGTTTTCAAGTCAAATGTGAAACAGGACAACCCAATGTTATGCGTAATAGCAACGAGAACGAAGTGATTCGTTACAATGGTGCGCATCAAATATGCTAAACATCCGCCATATTTGTAGTTTTTTAACACTTTTTATCTGCATTTATAGTTCTAATTGAATCCTCGTCCAAATCGCAATGGGTTGTGGGCAATATCAGCCGTTAGAGTGTGCGTCTATCTGCACTTCGAATTCTGACCGGAAATATCAGACCATCCGGGTATCTTTGGAATACTCTTTTCAGCATACTACGATTTGGGACATACTAATAATATTTTCGAATACTATTTAGTATGGATAGTATGCAAATAGGTAAGCAGGGATTGGTTCTTGTGCATCACGCACATTTGAGCTTCTTCTTTACATTTAAATGGCGGTTGGCAAGCACACTTGGCGGTGCATACCGCCACCTACTGTATGACAACTACATGACAGCTAACATAAAATAAAGAATCAGGCATGGGATGAGTTCCACTCTACATTTAGACACGGACTTGTAAACTTCCCGAAGCACTTCCCCTCCACCACTATTTTGAAGTGCATTCCACTTTGTGAAGTTTATATGGACAGACCCTCGCTCCCTCGATATTGACTGAGGCGAGTCTACTTCATGTGTACACTTCAAGCAGCTTCATGCACCACAATGCAAACGTAACCGCATATCACGTTTAATTTACCCCACCACAAACAACTTTGATATTTTCATTATTTTTAAAACAATCCAAACACGCCTACATACATATAGCATGCTGCATTTAACATTTGGAAGCGGCTATTTACACTAAGGGCAAATAGCGATAGATGCTATTTACACCAAGTGTAAATAACAACTAGATTCTATTTAAATTCTATATAAATTGTTTAAATGCTTTGTGGTCGTGCCGTACCTCCTCTTTCATTCCAGTCTCCAGCAGCATCATGACGCAGGCCTCTATAGGCAGAGCAATCTCTCTGCCGCTGCGCTTCAGGTGCTCGTCCAGAGCAGTTCCAAACGCTGGCTTCTCAGTCCACGAATCTGTCGGGAAAACAGAAACAACTTCATTCACTAGCAGCATCAACTGAAAGCATCACTTTAATAAAAAAAAAAAAAGTGAATTATAGAAGGAACATTCATCTGTGATTCATCTGTGATTCATCTGCTTTCAAGAAGCTAAACACTACATCCTGCTGTTAAGTCCACTTCAAGCTCTCTTTTCTTACCATTTCTGAAAAAGGCATATGAACTAGGTGGGTGAGATGTGAGAAATATTACTCATGAGCCACATGCTGGGACAACAAGTCTGTTCGCCTCACGTATGCTCGCAGGAAACCATCACAACAATTTATAGCACTCAAGTGCCAGATTTACGGGCAGAAATGAGAACGAAAACAATTAAGTGCCTCTGAGGACTGTGCAGAAAAATACTGGAGCACAACATTAGGCTAAATTCACATAGTTTTTGTTTGATATATCTACATTAGTCACTACGGATGGCCACAATGTCAAACTACTCTAACAACCGACTAACTGATTAGTCTTTTTAACAGTTTTCTAGATGTTCTTACAATATTTTTTAGTTCTTATATTTTTAACAGTAGTGCTTTAATTAGTGTGTTTGTCTTTAAACTGTGAAATAAATTGTGTCTCTTTTGATTGATGTCTTTGACGTCCGAAACCAGCTTAAAGACAGTTAAATGATAATTCCGTCATCGTTTACTCATGTTTTTCCAAACCTATATGACTTTCTTCTGTGAAAAACATTTTATAGAATGTTGGCAACTAAACAGTTTTGGTTACCATTGACTTCCATTTTACAGACAGAAGAAATACAACAGAAGTTAATACGATACATTCTTCAAAATATCTTCTTTTTGTGTTGAGCAGAAGAAAGTAAGTCATATAGGTTCAGGGTGAGTAAATGATGCCAATTCTCACTATTCCTTTAATTATAAGAGGCTTCCTTAAAGGGATAGATCCTTTAAAGTTGTGTCATCATTTATTCATCCTCATGTAATTCCAAACCAGAATGACTCACTTTCTTCTGCAGAACATAAAAGAAGATATTTTGAAAGTGTTTCATTGTTAATACAATGAAAGTCAGGAGTAAAATAATTTTGGACTCCACTAACTTTCATTACATGGACAAACGTAGTAGAAACATTCTTCAAAATAACTACTTATGCTCTAAAAAAGAAATATGAAATATAAAGAAATGATGACAAAACTTTGGTTTGGGTGGAGTATCTCTTTAAAATTTTAGGTCAATTTAAAATGAATTTACTCACCCCCATGTCATCAAAGATGTTAATGTCTTTCATTCTTCAGTCGAAAAGAAATTACATTTTTTGAGGAAAACATTCCAGGATATTTTTCCATTATAATGCATTTCAATGGCAACCAATGGGTTGAAGGTCCAAACCAATGCAGTTTTAAAGGACTTCAGAGGCTCTGCACGATTCTAGCTGAGCAATAGGGTCTTATCTAGAGAATATTATCTAGAGAGATTACAATCTGTCATTTAAGACAAAAAATGTTTTGTACACTTTTTAACAATGAATGCTCGATTTCAGCGTTGTGATTCTTCATGCCGGCTGACGTCATTAAGTCGAAAAGGTCGCAGCCAGTGTTAAAACAAACGTGCAAATACTAAATAAAACAAAAATAAAGTGGAAGCGATGACGTTTTCAAAGTTGAAGGAGGACATGAAGTTTTCCGGCACTGACCTTTCTGGTGTGATGTCATGCCGTGAAGAATCCCCAAAAAAGTCGAGCATACTTAGTTAAAGAGTATATACATTTTTATTTTTTTTATTGAAAATGAACCATGGTTCCACTAGATAAGACAAGACCCTATTCCTCAGCTGGGATTGTGTGGTGTCAACTAACTGCATTGATTTGGACATTCAACTCATTGGTTGCTAGTGAAATATATCGTATGGAGAAATATCCTGGAATTTTCCTCAATAAACTATTTCTTTTTGACTAAACATCTTGAATGAGATAGGGGTGAGTAAATTATCAGGAAATGTTCATTTTAAAGTGAACTAATCCTTTAAGACCAAATAGTCAACTTGTCATTGGGTGCGTTTACATGCACACCAAGCTGATAACTCAAAAAAATCAGCTTATTGAAATAAACAGTTTTCCCCATTTACATGCAAACCAGTAAACTGACAATGCAAGTAAACCGTGTTTACATGACTTTATTAATAAACCGGGTTATTTTCTTGTAGTGATGTCACGTCAGTTGTGATGTTAAATGAAGCGTGCACCGTCAGATTTTCGGCTCATATTATCCCTCGTGCAGTTCCAGATGCAGCGCTTTGACTAAACCTCTTCTAATTCTGCTGTATGAGATGAGAAGAACACATCTTTACAATTTTCTGGGTCTTAAAAGAGTCCTTTGTGAGAGCGTTTGTGATACATGTCCTTATTTTTTTGCAAAACGCTAGCTCGCTCTGTCTGGGTGCATTTAAATCTGCTCTAAGATTGCGTTTTTTGTCACCTATCACACATGCGCACTTCAATAAGCCGACAGAAAGCAGGTTAATGCGTTTACATGCAGCGGGAAATCGGGGTAAGTGGCAAAAAACTACCTGTCCCGACCGGTTTATCCTTATGCCGTTTATGACCTTACTCCGATAAAAGAAAACAGGTTACCGTGTTTACATGACCATGTTCATTGTCGGCTTATTAGGCATAATCGGCTTAAGAACGTGCATGTAAATGCACCCAATGATTCTGAAAATACGTAGTTTTGCAGATACACATTAGTCACTACATTAGGCAGTTATTTCAATTACACAGCAATAAGAAACTGTGCCGTCACCTTGTTGAGCTTGAATGGTTGGCAGGACACTCTCGAGCAAGGTGAGAGATTTTCTGTGGTAATCAGCTTGTGCCTCTAATAACTGAGAACAGAGAAGACATTGAGGAAGGAAAGACGCACAACAGAATGAACAATGGGCAGAAAAAACATGGAACTGAAAAGGAATAAACATAGCAACTGAGTTACTAACAAAATGCTCCTTACCATTACATAGTGGCGTGCATAGTCTGCCTCCTTTGAGAAGAAATTGTACATGTCTGC
The DNA here is from genome assembly GCF_024679245.1 of Pseudorasbora parva. Taxonomy (NCBI): domain Eukaryota; kingdom Metazoa; phylum Chordata; class Actinopteri; order Cypriniformes; family Gobionidae; genus Pseudorasbora; species Pseudorasbora parva. The sequence goes on from NC_090192.1 coordinate 19,692,305, forward strand.
TGAAAGTTGATCCTTAAAAAAAAAGAACACGATTGAAACTATTGGTGTGATTCTGACTGTGCAGATAGAGGAATTGGATATTACAGAAAACAAGCACAGTGGTTAACCAATGCTCTTGACACAATCCATTATGCATTTGGCAGATGCTTTTATTCAAATTGACTTATACTCAAGCTATTCAATGCATCAGTAATGTGTTCTCTGGCAATCAAATCCGTACTGTACAGGAACACACACGTTGAGCCTTAATTGCTCATGTGGGTGACGCTGGTTTGAAGCGAGACCTTATTTCATGTCTACACTTACCAAAAATGACTATGCAGTCAGAAAGAAAATATCTCTATGAATTTTGTACTGATTACACATCGGATTTTTGCAGATATAACAACCGCTGCATCATAAATCAGTCTTCATATGCCTGACTAGCAGCTTGATGGCTCTGCCACTGGCTGATGAACTTTGGATTTTGCAGACTGATGTCTAGTTTTATTTGAGACTGATTTGTGGTTAGAAATATCATATTTGTGATTAGGAGCCAATGTTTTCATTGAAATTTTTTATTGAAGATATTAAAGACAGAAATGGATGTTGAGTATTCACTCATATACAATATACACCTACACTGTAAAAAAAATGATTGTTGGTTTAACTTAAAGTAACCTGGTTGCCTTAAAATGTCGAGTTTATTGAAATAATAAATTTGACTCGATACAATGAAGGAAATTGGTTTAATAAATAAAAACTTAAAATATTTGTATCTGAAACACATAAAAATGTGATAAATAATGAAAATAGCACAATTTTGCATGTCTCACTGTGTCATCACAAATAAAACACACACAATTACCCAATATGTGTACAAAATCTTTGAATAATATTTGACTAAAGGTTGTCTATTCTCAAAAATGTTAAATAACTAAAAATATGTATTTCAATGAACTCAATTTTAAGGCAACCAGGTAACTTATTTTTTACATATTTTTTTTTACAGTGAATACTACTGTTCAAAAGTTCAGTTATGTCCCTTTTGATCAATTGAATGTATCCTTGCTAAAAAAGTTATTTAACAGTGGAAATATCAAAATCCACCCCCCAATTCTTCATAAACATTATATTTTGAACATTTCATTTTTGCTTGGCTGAATTACGCTCCAATGACTAGCACCCACTTAGATTCCTTCTAGCAAATCAGTTAGGAGAACAGAGCAAATGTTATGTCATCATGTCCTGCTCCCCCACATTTTTCAGATCGTTCTTACGCCCCTGCTATCATATGTTGGTGTAAATAAATCTATAACTAAGCGACTCATAAGGGTAAGGCATGTTTGCACATCAGTACCTTACACAGCTCCATTTTGTTCATAGCTTCGTCGACTTCTTCTTTAAGTGAGTCTGCTTTAGCTGTCAGTGCGTGTGTGTTTGTTCCTGAGATTATCGACTTGGTTGCCTGCAACCACCTGCGAAGAAACCGTTTTAGTTTTAGAATGGGGAAAACTAGAGTTACGATATAATGACCCCGAGACGCACGACAGAAACTTCACCTTGCTCGGGCAGAGTCATAGTCCAGAACCAGCTTTGCCAACTGTCGCCTCTGTTTCAGGATGTTTGGAATGTCCACCTGACAAATCAAATTCAGCAATATTAAAAATCTGGCCCATATTGATAATTCTGGTCATATGTCCGATAACCAATGATGTCATAATTTTATTCTATTTTGTCTAAATAAACAAATAAACTAAAAACTGGAGTCAATTGTTTGAAAGCTACAAGTCATTTTAGGCGTAACAACATTATATTGTACAGTATGAGAACTTGACATTCATTTAAAGATTTGCTAGAGAGTGTTGGATGAATGTGAAATGGGGGAAATTAGCATGCATAGCTCTTACCTCTGCTAGCTGATTGAGGGGGTCTAAGATCTCCTTCTCAATGTTCAGCTCATGCTGCATTAGCTCAGATGCCAGTCTGTTCTCAGCATCGCCGCACATCTCCATCATTTTTCTGCATAGAATATACTGAATATAAACTACCATAAAGTTTTGCGGTTAGTACGTTTATTGAAAGAAGTTTCTAATGTGGAGCTCGCACGGCTCGATTTTCAAGCTCGCCAGATCATTCTTCTTTTCACACTGCACGACTTTCTGGGGTAGCATTCAGCTGCAGCTGTGTTCACACTGACTGATGGATTGACGTCAGGGGGTTTCACACCACATGAATTTACAATAGGAAGAATCGTCGACAACTCTCGTCCACAACGTTGGCAACCAAACACACGCAAGAGGTGATAAGGAAATAATAATCACGATTGCGTGAGCCCGGAGTTCTCAAAAGTTGGTGGTAAATAAATAATTTGGCGGCTGGTAAAGCAAATGTGTGCTTTGTTTCTATTTGATATAGGCTAATTGTAAATATATCTATTAAAATACTGATATTCTGCTCTATAGCTCCTTCCCGAACTTCCCGCAGCCCTGTCTCTTGCTCTCTTTTATTGGCTGTCGGCCATTACCGATGTAATTTTCAGTCAGAACACATTTCACTCAGCAGGACTCATCGGCGATTCTTTCAGATCGCGTCTTTGATAATTCACACTGCGTGATTGTCACTGACGCAAAAACTGTCTGCGAGTGAAAGATCAGGCCTAAAATTGTAAACTCGGTATTATGCATTAAGGATGCATTTATTTTTAATTAAAAATGCTGTAAAAAACGTATTTTTAAATATTATTATTATTTAACATATTTTTTTCTATTTTAATATATATTGAAATTTAATTAATTTCTGTGATGGCAAGGCTGAATTTTCAGAAGTCATTACTCCAATCTTCAGAAATCATTAAAAGTGTCTGTTTACACAACACCGGTTTCAACTAAAAACTTCATGCAATTTGTCGTTTCATTTAAACGTCAACAGTGTTTTGGTTGCGGCAAAATGCAAAATTTAAAATCAGGTTTCAAAGTTCAAGTTTTTGTAAACAATGCCGTTATCGTTTCAGTGGAAACTACAAAAACATAGCGTAGTATTCCTTTACAAAGTGACATTGCCTCCTATTGGCCTGGCATGAATAATACAGCGTTTTTAAAAGAACATGCCGACTTTGAGACTCACTGTATCCCCCAGAGTTAGAGAAGTCCACACATACCATTCTCATTTCCGTGCGTGCAATAACACTGTCTGACGCACCCACCGCTAGCCTAGATTAGCACAAAGACTGGAGGTAAATGGCTCCAGCTAGCCTACTGCTGAATAAGTGACAAAATAATGCCAACATTTTCCTATTTACATGTTGTGATGTGTATAGTTACATTGTGAAAGAAGACAGACAGAAAATGAAAAGTTGCGATTATCTAGACCGATATGGCTAGGAACTATACTCTGATTCCTGCGTAATAATCCAGGAACTTTGCTGTCATACCATGGGAGCAGTGGCGCAATGATATTACACAGTGCCTGAAAATAGTCCCCAGCATGCTCTTTGTGCAAGCAGGTTGACACAATGGTTATGTTGACAGAAGTTAGCCTATTTTAAGGCGCTGCATAATGTCATTGTGCCGCTGCACCTATGGTACGGAAGCAAAGTTCCTGGATTATTACGCCGGAATGAGAATACTTATCTAACTCTGGGGACCGTTGCCGTGTTCCTTTAATCGTTGTTGCAAATTTGTGAGAACAGGGATCATTTGACAGAGGTGTCATCTATACACGAAAATTTCCATTTTTAGTACATTGTCGTCATGTAAACGTACCGCAAAATGCTGATTTGGAGCTTTAGAAAAATGTATTCTTACTATCAATGTTGAAAACATTGTAATTTGTTTTTTATAGAAACTTGAATTTTGAATGAATTCATTGTGAATTTTTGTAGAAATGGTGAATTTTAAAATGACCATGTATTTAAAATAGGATTCCTTTTAAAAAGAATAAAGTATTTACTCTCACTTTTTATCAGTTTAATGCATCCTTGTTGAAAGAAAGTATTTATTTCCTAAAAACTTACTGACCCCAAACTTCTGAAATAAAGTAAAAGCGCACTGACACAATAACAAGTGGACAAGACCTCTAATATACCAGCTCTTGTGGTGGTTTCTAGAAATGTGTGACTCAAGATCAGCAAAATGTTGTTCTTTTGTACCATTATCTCATTTGTATGACACAATGAGCTTATCCATTTACAATCTAAAGAACCAGATTTAAGGGGAAATCAATTTAAATCTATTTAAATGTTGATGCTGTCCAATTACCCAATCAGAGACTCCTCCCCCAGCTGGTTCCCACCGTCCTGCATGGCCTGTGACAGCGTTGTTAGTGGAAGCTTTTTCTGTGACGGAAACACAGAGAGTGTGCAACTTTACATGCAAATCCAAGCAGATAAACGATTTAGTGAAGACTGATGTTTTGTGCAGTCATAAGCATTGTTATGCCCTTACATGTCTCTTCTCTGCATCGGTGCCTATCTGCCCCTGCAAACACGCAGTCATTCTTTTGTGCGTGTTGTGCGAAACGACTCGCACCAATTCCATACGCCGCTCAATCTGTGCAGGATAAAACAAAACATCAATAACAGCCCACAATCCATATTGAGCCATGGCCACCGCTCAATGCAAGGTCTGTTTGCATTGTGTTGAAAAAGTAAACAGCCTGTCAAAATGCCTAAGGCTGGTTATGTACCATAATAAAGCATGGCAAGCCTCTGTGAGATGAAACGGATTACACCAATTGAGTATGCCTTGCTAACAGCCTTCAGATAGCCTTACACTAGACATTACAGTCTGAGTGATTGTGTCAATTAACAAGTGTGGCTGATATAAAAGAACACTTCAGTCTTGAGGGTGGGGTAAGGTCAATCATGATTTATTACACCACTCCCTTAGGAGGCATGAAAAAGATGTTATGTTACAGAAAAATGAAAAGTATGACTCATCTGCCCTGTTGGGATCCCTAAGATTTAGATGCATGAGCTCAACACTAGGATGTCATAAATAGAAAATACAGATGCAGACCAGACTCTCTTTTGCTACTTCAATCTGTTATAAAAAGGGGCGCCAATGACGATGGACCCGTGTCCCATTTTTTTAGGTCGTCATAGTTGGGTAAACGGTGGATGGGAGATGACAGCAAATATACATTTTGAATTCTAAAATCAAAATGAAGAAAAAATCTGAGCGTTATCAGGACTTTTCAGGGAAAACAAATACAGATATTGATAATAGCAGTCAGAAGAGAGAAAGATGTCAAGATTGCCATCACTTCCTCAGCCGTTGTATTAGAAACATACTTGCGGCAGCATTAATAATTTTTTGTCATTTGCTCCCAGTAATTAATAATACAGTGCTATAGCATTATACATGTGTATAACATTTAAAAAAAACAACAACAAAAAAACCTTCAGGGCTACTGTAGAAACATGACGGTGCAAAATGGCAAATTCACTGTAAGGGGACCCGCTTGTATGGAATAAAAATGGCTCATTCTAAGATAATAAAAACATAACGGTTCATTATGTAATGTCTATATACACCACTAAAAACAGAGTTAGATATATTATATTGCATTTATGTCAATAGATCCTCATAAATATTACACACTGCACATTTAAGTAAAATAGAATAGAGAGAACAGAGCTATTATTAATCTTAATAGACAATTTTTTCCAAAAAATTCAAAATGCTAAAAATATTGTAGAAATAAATAAAATAAAAAATGAAAAAACTAATATAATAAAGTGAAAGGACAAAAAAAGACAAAAATAAAAGACAAAAGGTCTATTGTGAGGGAATGAATACAATCCCATGAAGCACTGCAAATTATGTAATAAAAATAAACATAACTATTGACTATAACTCTGTAGGTTTATATTGTCTGCTATAAGTATAAACAATAAATAATTATTTTAAATATATTGGAAAACATTAATGCAAACATGACTCAATTATGTTATTCACAATGCTTCACGGGAGTCATAGCACCTTAACTCTGGAACAGTCTTCCTAACATTGTTCAGGAAGCAGTGAAGCAGACACACCCTGCCAGTTTAAATCTAGATTAAAACGCATATCTTTACTATGGCATACACATAAAACATTATCAATTTCTATTATTCAAATCAGTTAAATGATTGTTAGGCTGCATTAACTAGGTCAGCCGGAACAGAGAACTCTTCCCATAACACCGTTACATCATCACAAGAATGTCATCTACGCTAATGTTAGTCTCTCTGTTTATCCCGAGGTTTGCTGCAGTCAGCCGGATCCAGATCAGATGGTGGACCTGCGCCTGGACATGCCCAACACATCCCTGAAGTGTCTGCAGAGAGTGTGTCAATTAAAGTCCCCCCTGTAAATGCCGCATCAACATGACATCCTCAATAAATCCGTGTCCGGCGTGACAACTCCAATCTTTCAAATAATCTTACGAATATCTATTGATCTAATATGACTTAAGACCTGTAATGTTGCCAGAATTATAATCATACATCGTTCGTTCATCGGTCAGAGAAGAACTGGCACCCTGACTGAGCCTGATTTCACCCAAGGTTTTTTTCTCCATTCAGGCCCTGAAGGAGTTTTAGTTCCTTGCCACCGTTGCCTTTGGCTTTTGGCTTGCTCAGTTGGGGACACTTAAATTCCAACTATATTACCGATCTGCCTGCATTGGCATTAAAGGTCCCGTTCTTTGCGATTCCATCTTTCAAACTTCAGTTAGTGTGTAATGTTGCTCTTAGAGGATAAATAATACCTGTAAAATTATAAAGCTCAAAGTTCAATGCCAAGCGAGATATTATATTTAACAGAAGAAAGCCTATAGCGAACGGCCGGTTTGGACTACAGCAGGAAGTGCAGGGATGTAATGATGTCACTAGAACCGTTTGTTGACTAACCCTCCGCCCACAAGAACACGCAAAAAAGGGAGCGTGGTCTTGTTGCTCTCCCACGTGGAGAAGAGCGCGCATTCAGCGCTTTCATCTCCCCGTTATGGTAAGAGGCGGGACCTTTCCGGGCAAAGTGCGCCAAGCTGCTGTCCAATCACAACACGGGAAGCGCTGGCCCAATCAGAACTCGTTACGTGTTTCTGGAGGAGGGACTTCATAGAACAAGGAAATCATCAGGCCGTTTTTAGGACAGAGAAAACAGCGGTGTACAGAAAAGTAAATTGTATGAAAAATACTGTGTTTTTTTACACGCGAAACATGAACTCATGTTATATTGCACACTGTAAACACAATCAAAGCTTCGAAAACACGCGAAGAATGGGACCTTTAAATGACAATTGAAATGAGCTGGATAACATCATTTTCTCCAGAGCGGCTGTACAGCCGAATCAAATTCTGTTGCATTATTTTCCTGTTAATGTGAAGCTGCTTTGAAACAATCAGCATCATAAAAAGCGTCATATAAAGCAGGTGACTTGACTTGATACAGGGGTATCTTGTTTCGTCATGAGTTCTTTTGTCACAATAATCTGATGGAATTTGTATAAGAAATAAAAATGTTATGTCTATGAAAGACAAAGTATTTTTAATTTCACAGATAAAAGCAAAATGCAATAAAGACAAGCAATTATTTGACAAAATTCATCTAAACCAATAAATATGTCTGCAGCAGAAAGTATTTACCAAATATTGCTTGATATGATTGTTTGCCCCCCTGCCAGTGAACAAAGCCATTCCGATCGTGTCTGTCAGATCGATTTGATAACTTCTGCTCATCAATAAACTGTGCCAACAATTCGAAACTGATAAAATCATATTAATAATGTAAAACCTGACAAATTGATCAAAGTACAATGTTTGGTTACATTTGTTATGTATTTATTATTTAGGCTTATTATTATTTATTCCACCCACAATAAGTAAAAAAATAATGTCATCTTGTAAGTTTTGTCAGAAAAGAGGTCCACAGTCTAATGAAAACTAGCGTCATGACAGACAAGTCAGCTTTTTGATGTGAGCAGGGCAGGCCTGCTCGAACACATGTCAGCTCTAAAAACAACCATGCAAGAATGTCACTTCAGAACTGTGAGAGCGGTATGACTGAACAAACAGAAAGAGATCAGTAAAAAAAAAAAAACGACTCATGTTCCAAAAACAGCCCAGTTCAGGAATTCCAAAGGCTGGGAGAGGAGATAACCACCTCCTTACACTTCTCTGCCTCCTTTACGTCATAACATTCCCTCACAGCCGTCCCAACGCAGTTGGGTCAAGCGTACATTCCGCTCAGGCGTCTCCGGCATGAGAACGCGCAGAGGCCCGCCACCTGGCACGGGAACAAGGGGAATCACTGACTGCTATTGTCAGAGCTTTTTCTGCTGAGGGAGATCCTGTTCGAAGGGAGTTGTTTGGTTTATCTGGTGTGAGAGGTCTTTAAATGTTTGCCTGTTGCCATCACAGACTAAAACCTGGCGAGCAAACGGCAGACTAAACACAGAAACAATGAGCTATAGTTTTTTTTTGTTTTTTCTAATGGAACATATTATACAATGTTCAGAAAACGGGGAAACGCAACTTTAATTCTGATTAGTCATTGGCGATTTTAAAATCACAGGCATGTCCTGTGCGGACAAGCAATTAGGAAAGAATTGGATGCGGTTCAAATTGGAAGGACGCCACTATCTAGACACTCAAGATTGTCAAAAATGTCCCCAGAATGCATCTGTGAGTGGCACGAGTGTAGAAGCCCTTAAGAAACATGGGTGTCCAGACAGCTGAGAACGGGGTGATGGGAAGCCGCTGTGATCCTCCTCGAGCACCATACAGAACCCAGAATAAAAAGAGAGCCCCTCTGAGTGCCACGGGGGGGATGTCAGCCTAATTCTCGCCTGATGCGTCCAAACATCTCAGGAGATAATTTTAGACGCAGCCGGCTAAGAGCAATAAACAAGCTGTCAAAAAAGCTAGCGGACACTATGATGGTTGGAAGTAGAGATAATGATTCCTGTTCCTATATTTCTAGAGGGTTGTTTTGGCACAATTTCCATGGCAACCAAACTTTCACTAGGGACAAATTCACATATAAAGACAGCAAAAGCAAAAGACTCAATGTGCCGCAGACCATTTTGTGATTAATCAGAAGAGAACATTCTGTCTAATGTGAAAAATAAATTGCATGGAATGTATTTGCTTGACATCAATGAGTTCCCCTTTCCCAAACCAGTGACTCACTAGTTTCACACCCAGATAGATAACAGCCAAAGAACAGGAGACAGAGATTAAAATGAAAGCAGTCACCTGTAACAGGTCATCACTGAGGACCTCGGTTTTCTCCGCTCTGAAAAAGAAGTCAACAGATTATTAGAAACAAATCCAATATTTATTTAAGACACACTGTTCAAACACCTACATTTAAAGGAGAACGGCAACTTTTTGGGATTTAAGTTTATTTGCCATAACACCCAGAGTTAGATATATTCTCATCTCTGTGCGTGCCATAACTCTGTCTGACACACCCACCGCTAGCCTAGCTTAGCACAAAGACTGGAGGTAAACGGCTCCAGCTAGCCTACTGCTCAATAATCGACAAAATAACACCAATATTTTCCTAATGACATGTGATGTGCATAGTTACTAGGGATGGGCATTTTTCCAAAACATTGTATTCGAATATCCGGACTCATAAAAAAACAAAATAAAAAAAAACAATATTTGAATAATTGTTTATTTAAATGACGTTATTTTGAGAAAATGAAAGAGACCATTTTTTGGGCCCCACTTTATATTAGGTGGCCTTAAGTACTATGTACGTACATCAAAAAATAAGTACAATAAGTACAACACTTACTGTGTTAATATTGTACTGCCAAACACCTTTGCTGAAATTGAGGTGAGATACGGGTAGAGTTAGGGACAGGTGTGGTGATATGGGTAAGATTAAGGGGTAGGGTTAGATGTTAATTGTGTAATTACAAATGTAACTAGAGGAAATTAATTAGACGTAATTACATGCAGGTATTTTTTTTTAATGTAAGTACAATGTAAAAACATGTATGTACACAATAAGTGCATTGTATCAAATGATTAATTAAAATGTTAGTACATAGTACTTAAGGCCACCTAATATAAAGTGGGTCCATTTTTTTTTTTTTTTAAGTTGTCACCATTTCTGAACAAACTTATGATTAGGTAATATTAAAGGGGGGGTGAAACACTCAGTTTCAGTCAGTGTCATGTCAATCTTGAGTACCTAAAGAGTAGCATTGCATCCTGCATATCTCCGAAAAGTCTTTATTTTTTTTATAATTATATAAGAAAGATGCGCTGTTCCGAGTCTTTCCGAAAAAAGCTGAGCGGGTGGGGGCGTGTCGTGTGAGCGGAGCTAAATAATGACGTGTGCAGCAGCGCGCTGCAGTGAGGAAAGTGATTCGCTCTGTGAGGAAAGTGATTCGCTCTGTGAGGAAAGTGATTCGCTCTGTGAGGAAAGTGATTCGCTCAGTGAGGAAAGTGATTCGCCCGCCGCGTGAGGAAAGTGATTCGCTCTGTGAGGAAAGTGATTCGCCCGCCGCGTGAGGAAAGTGAGTCGCTCTGTGAGGAAAGTGATTCGCTCAGTGAGGAAAGTGATTCGCCCGCCGCGTGAGGAAAGTGATTCGCTCTGTGAGGAAAGTGATTCGCCCGCCGCGTGAGGAAAGTGAGTCGCTCTGTGAGGAAAGTGATTCGCTCTGTGAGGAAAGTGATTCGCCCGCCGCGTGAGGAAAGTGATTCGCCCGCCGCGTGAGGAAAGTGATTCGCTCAGTGAGGAAAGTGATTCGCCTGCCGCGTGAGGAAAGTGAGTCGCTCTGTGAGGAAAGTGATTCGCCCGTCGCATGAGGAAAGTGCTAATACAGATCGACCGCCGGCCTATCAGTGGGTAAGTCAGTAGCTACTGGTTATATCACCTGTTTAGCATCCTACGAGCCAGCGCTTTGATGGGCGTAGCCTGTTGCTTTCGCTCTCTCCCTCGCTCTCTCTCACGCGCTTCCGGTAGAATTGTCCGTAAGGCCCATACAAGGAAATTCCGCCCCCGTTAACGTCAAAGGGGACGCATGATCTCAAAAAACTTGCCGAAACTTATGACTAACCGGAAGTAGTATTTTTGACAAAGAAATACTCCCATCAAACGTCCACCTTAACTTTTGAAACTTTGTCTATGTTTAGTATGGGATTCCAAGTCTTTAACAGTGTAAAAAGATCAGTATGCATGAAACAGCATTTCACCCCCCCTTTAAGGTTTTAGGTTAAGGTAAGGTTTTTATTCAGTTCAAAACATTAAACAATATGTGTAAACGAAAAATATAGGCTTAAAGAACAAAAGCATTATAAGTTCAAGCAGCGCGAGAGGAAAAAACACTAATGAAGCAGAGTGCGCCAGTTATTGTGCAGAATATACATCCCTGAATATCGCACGTTCTGCAACCAACAGTCATTTTTTTGGGCCAGTGATAAACTCTTTGTTTTTAACTTTAATATATATATATATATATATATATATATATATATATATATATATTTTCCAGTTTTTACAGGACAGTTTACATTTTCTCTAATGTTCTAGGTTTTCCAGACTGGAAAACCTGGAACATTGCTGAACATTTTTCCATGAGGAGTGGGAAACCTAATGTTGTTTGCATCACAGCTCAGCTAGAGCAGATGAGCACAGTAAAGCCACCGTTTTCCTCCAAATCTCCTTTCAAATACTAGCCTAGAAATCTAGACGCACCCTAGTGCCAGCAAATCTAATCCTCCGCGAGTGTCGTCTAGCAACTCTCAATACAATTCTGAGCTGTAAAAACCAAACTCTGGTCAGGCCAATCACATTGTGTATAGAGTCGGTGGGCGGGGCTTAACATGATGATGGCCGAGTTGCACTTGTGTGCTTCTAGTAAACACAGAAATTGGCGAAAGCTCGAATCAGCTTTGACTGCGACTCTGGAAGACTGGAGTTAAGCTTTTCTCTGAGAAAAGAACGGCACTGAAGTCATTCTTAAGAAGGGAAGATGTGATCGGAGTTTTGCCTACCGGATTCAGCGAAAGTTTAATCTATCAACGAGCTCTGCTTCACGTTGCTCTGATTGGTTGTAGCGCTATCCTATCGTGTGCAGAGGATTGAGCCCCGTCAATGGTGAGTTTCCAGACCAAACATCTTGATGCTTGTCAGGCTATTAAAATACAGCCTTCTGTGCACAATTCCAATGGGTCCAGTATTTTTACTGGTCTGCGCCGACTCGCGCATATGTACCAATTTTAGCCGCAGCTTCTTTGCATATTTGGGGGCGGGACACTGCAGATTCTAGAGAGCATTTTATGGGACAAAATCGAAAGAGATGCTGAAATGCAGCGTGATGTCATCAAAATCAGTGTGCATATTGGAGGAAGTGAGAGACCATAAGTTTTGAATGCTTATCTTCTAAATGCAAATTATGTCATTGTTTTGGAGCACACTAGATTATAGATAACAGTAAAGGCTAACATATTCATACTAAAAGCCAAAAGAAAAAAGTGTCTCTTTGGCTGACAACAGCTGGTTTAGAAGCACCTCTGATTACAAGTTTGGAAAAAAATGGTTGAAAAATATTGCATTCCCCAATGCATGTTAAGTGATGCAAACTCAGAGCAGATGTAGAGATGAGTTTGTATGGTGTAACATTTAATGCAAATCGAGCTGTTCTAAGACATTGAAAGCACCGGATCATGAGCTACTCACATTAAAAAGTGCTCTGAATAGATATATTTACTAAATTAAATTGCCTTAAATCATGCAGCCCTACACTGATAAAAATGAATCATTGCAGCAAGTATAACATCAAAAATATTTTTTACAAATAAATATTTGTTTGTTATTTAGATAATTTGAGTAGCTCACTTAATTTGAATTTGTAGCAAAACATATTTTGTATAATTAATTGAATAAATCTTTGTTACTTAGATAATTTGAGTAGCTCAATTTGAATTTGTAGCAAAAAAATAATTTTGTATAATTAATTATGTAATCACACTTCTTATCCTGATTAATCTAGACAAGGCTTTGTGCATTTCCAACATACTATTTAAGTTACATTTACTTAAAATTAATATCTGTTAAGTAATATTATTTACTGCTGGATTTGGCTGATGCATTGAACCCTTTTCACATACTGACAACACATTTTTCCATATTGCAACAAATTTCTCTCCTATTTTAGGGTAATTTCATAACAGGGTTTTCTACAACAGGCGTGACAGTTATTTTGAGGATGTTTGCTGATCAACATTATATATTCAAATGAACATTTTGTCACAACTTAATTTTATTGTGTACGATCTACTTACTGGGGGACAAGGACATTTCTAGTTCCCATAATGCTTTGCATGAGATTTAATTGGAAGAGCAAATGTTTAATTTATTTATCTTCATGAGTTTTTAAGCAAGATCAATAAAGTAGATGGCTTGTTGTTATTATTGTTTAATGTTCTATTAAGTTGGGATTTAGAAATGTTTTTGTCATGTTAGAGTTTTGGGGGTTACCTTGGTGCTGACGAGTGGATCATATGAATTGTTTTGCTCAATGAGTACCCTTTAAAGCAGTACTGTGGTTCGTCTTTACTACACTCTGCTTATAACATATAATGAAATAGAAATAATGCATGCTGTATAAGTATATTCAGTCATTTTTACATTAATTTTATTGGGGCTCAGTTGAATTCTGATTCTGCTACACAAGGTATTTGAGTTGTGTTTACGAGGAAAATTGAGTTGAAGAAGCATGTTGAAGACATCTAAAGTCTATTTGATCAAACACAAATTAGAGGAGTTTAAAATACTTTGAAGTCTGATACGAATAACTTTGCCTCAATTTTTTTGTTGTTGAGTAAAAACAAGGCAATATTTTTTGCAGTGTAACAAAGTGGTAAAATAATGTTTAGAATTAAAATGCAGATCAGGAGTTCCCAATCCTGTTCCTGGAGATCAATAACCTGCAGAGTTTAGATCCAACCTTGATCCAAAACACCTGTCTGTAGTGATCAAGTGCTCCTCAAGATCTTAATTAGCCGCTTCAGTTGTTTGATCAAGGCATGAAGGTAGATCTCCAGGAACAGGAATAAGAACCCCTGCTGTAGTGTAGACACTGCATGCATCTGAAAATGTATGCCGCTGATATATTGCCTCCCTGGCTTATAGGCAATGACTCTGGAGGCACCTCACAAATTTTCGGACAGACAGACCTACAGCAAAACAGAGCGAGCTATGGTGCAAACTAAACAAATATTTAATTACTACAGTAGTAATTTCTCGCTAAATGACATCAGAAGCAGAACACGTTGGTGAAATATGTACATTTACACACAAATTTACCATATTTCTGACCATCTTTCTTTTTTTAGCTAAATTGTCACCAATGAATCATCTATGCTGCCTTCAAAAATCAATCAGACCTCAGGAGACAGGAAGTGAAGCTAACACTGGATTTGGACATGCCTTGATGCCTACATACCTTGGAAAGGATTTTTCAGTTTTCGGATGCAGACACTAGTATCAATTCTAGGAGTAGCCAACAGCTGACAATCTGTCTAACAAAACCAGCTGTCCAAAATGGCATTTACTTTCCCAGGGAATTTTGGCAGTCCACTGTCGGCCTTGTGAACAAATAGTTAAGGTCCTATTAATAGTAAACTAATAGAGGGCTTTGGCCATGGCACAGATTATGTCCTGTCCATCTAAGACAGAGAGAATGTGAGAGGACAACACCAGCTCAGTTCACACACACAAACATCTATCACACTAGTTTCAGAACAATGACTCAGAGACAGGTTGTGTGACCTCACCTAGAAATTGTCCTCCTTACTGATCTTTTTACAGATTTGTCAGTGTTAGTTACTTGAGTGTTTGCTGTAGATCAGATCAGAAAGGATATCACTATGCTTAATCAAATACTGAAGTATGTGGAGAAAACTGTGATGAGAACAGGTCGATATTTGTGATCCTATGTGTCACATTATTAACATAAAATTGCACACAGCAGTCTACGGCAATAAAACACTGCTGAAATGTTTCCAGTGTGTGTTGATGTGGGCCCGTTTCTGTGTCTGCACCTTCTGTTGTGGCAACCGTAACATTCGAAAGCATGGAGGATGTCAAATGTTACACAATAGTGTAAGCTTGTCCCATCATAACCTAGAGTATATACATTCACTGTACACTCACAACATCTTAATTGTTCTCTCTAAGAGGAAGACCGTAATCATGTTTTATTGTTTTACAAATAAGGTCTTATTTTGCCAGTGTCTTGGAAGCCAGTCACTTACAATAAATATCAAGTTTCTTTAAATTATAACAATTACATAATTACAAATGTATAATATATTTTAAAATGTCAATTATAAAGTTGATTTCTTTAGTTATAACATTAATTTCAGTACTACTGATTATATTAATAAATTCAGAGTATACAACACTATACCATTAAAAAGTTTGGTAAGATTTTTTTAATATTGTGAAATATTACAATTTAAAAGAAGCGTTTTCCATTTTAATATATTTTAAACTGTAATTTATTCCTGTGACATCTAAACTGAATTTTCAGCATTATTACTCCAGTATCACATGATCCTTCAGAAATGCTGATGTGCAGTTCAAGAAACATTGCATTATTATTAATATTAATATTATTATTATATTATTATCAATGTTTAATGAATTGTTGTGCTGCTTAATGTGTGCTGTTTAAACAGCACAAATTAATAAATGAATGAAAACAGCTAAAACCCATGTCTTGCATATGTCTGTGCACATCTGTGACTCCAGCTGCAGTCCACTATTTGTGAATCTCCCCAAATTTTTGAATGGGTTTTGTTTCACAATCCTCTCCAGGGTGCGGTTATTCCTATTGCTTGTAAACTTTTTTCTACCACATATTTTCATTCCCTTCACCTCTCTATTAACGTGGTTGGACACAGAGCTCTCTGAACAGCCAGCCACTTTTGCAATGACCTTTTGTGTCATGCCCTCCTTATGCAAGGTGTCAATGGTCATCTTTTGGACGACTGTTAAGTCAGAAGTCTTCCCCATGATTGTGTAGCCTACAGAACTAGCCTGAAATTATTTAAAGGCAATTGCAGGTATGTTGAGTTAATTAGCTGATTAGAGTGTGGCACCAAGGGTCTTCAATATTTAGCCTTTTCACAATGTTCAAATTTTCTGAGATTTTTGAAATATATCAGTCTGTGTGTAATGAATTAACATAATATACACGTTTTACTTTTTGAATGGAATTAGTTAAATAAATCAACTTTTTGATGATGTTCTAATTATGACCAGCACCTGTAAATGTGTTCGTAGTCAATTATGATGAATTTAACTAACATGCCCTTGCTGAATAAATGCATTATTTCTTTAAAAACCCCAAACTGATGAGCAATTGTATAAAACATGAAAGTAACTTTAAGTAACGGTAAGATACTATAGAACATACAGGCCCTTAGAAAACAATATATATATATTTTTCCACATATTATATTATATTTAACACTTTTGTTTCTTCTATTTTCATTACTGATTATGTATTCAATGTTTGGGCTACATTTTAAGTTGTTTTATGTAAGTTAAAGTTTATTGCATTATTTTTTGTCATGTATTATACTCGGGTTCTAATAATGAATGCTCATTCCCAAAGCCAATGAGCTGTATCTCTTTTTATGATTACGCAGTTTATTTTGTTTCCTCCATTCTAAAAACTCTATATATAAAAACATCTGTCACCAGAGCTGTCTTGAGAGTTAAAAATGGTAATGTTAAAACCTTATGTTTTCTTTTTGTTATGAAAAAAGTAATAAAACAATTATTGTCATTGCAATTATTGAGAAGCAATCAAGCAGAGATGATCAGCATTCGCTTAATGGAGCCTGACTAACGTGGTTAAAGCCGAATACAGGATCTGAATAATGGAAAAGTGTTCTGTCAAAGCTCAAGAGTATGATTCTGTACCATTTCATGTCTTCCTTTAGTCTGCCATGTTACCCACAAATCTCAGCCCCAGTTCCTCCTTCTGCCAAAACTGCACGGTTGTAACCTCGTGACAGTGGAGGACAGCTGCTTTCAATTAACACAGGAGGACGAGAAAAAAGGCCTACAAGACTGCAAAACTAATCCAGATTGAACTACAAACATCTTTAGAGTGTGTATGAATCAAGCTCTTGATGTCACATAAAAAAGTGTTAAAAATGAAAGATTTCCTCAGCAAAAATGATTTTTCTGCAGGCATAGTAAGGCTAACAATTGATCAAAATACAGTAAAAACAGTAATATTGTGAAACTTACTTTATAGTTTTTTATAAGGGGCTTTACATTTTTTTCTAGTTTATTCCTGTGATGTACATACACTTTACTATTAAAAAGTTTGGCCTTTATTAAAGGAAAACTCCGGTGAAAAATGAACCTAGGGGTAATCAACACATGGTTACAGAGTAGATCATTCTCTGGGATGCGTTTTCATAAAAATCGAATGTAAAGAGTTTTATCTCTAAAAACAGATTAGCTTAAAGACAGTACATTACGCGTATGACAGTAGCCACCTTGGAAATGTCATATGGGACACCTTCTGCCCTTGCAGTTAGTCAACCATTTAATAAACAGATATAATTCATGCATTTCCATGTAATTAAATTTCAGAAAAAATCCATTCCTATTGATCAACTCACTTAACACAGCGTTCGTGGCTCGACTGGTCTACTGTCTGTGAACGCGTAATGTACTGTCTTTATAAAGTACCTTCTTATTAAAATGTTTGTACACTTACAAAGTTTGCAATGCTTCGGTTTGCATGTAGGGACCCTCATAATGCTAAAATATTAGTGTGAGGCTATATTCATGTTTTTCAAATTTTGTGGATGGCCATACAGGGGGAAAGGAATATCCATTAAAAATGATAAAATTATACTTTATCTTAAATGATCATTATACACTCACCTAAAGGATTATTAGGAACAGCTGTTCAATTTCTCATTAATGCAATTATCTAATCAACCAATCACTTAGTAGTTGCTTTAATGCATTTAGGGGTGTGGTCCTGGTCAAGACAATCTCCTGAACTCCAAACTGAATGTCAGAATGGGAAAGAAAGGTGATTTAAGCAATTTTGAGCATGGCATGGTGGTTGGTGCCAGATTGGCCGCTCTGAGTATTTCACAATCTGCTCAGTTACTGGGATTTTCATGCACAACCATTTCTAGGGTTTACAAAGAATAGTGTGAAAGGGGAAAAACATCCAGTATGCGGCAGTCTTGTGGGCAAAATTGCCTTGTTGATGTTAGAGGTCAGAGGAGAATAGGCCGACAGATTCAAGCTGATAGAAGAGCAACTTTGACTGAAATAACTCGTTACAACCGAGGTATGCAGCAAAGCATTTGTGAAGCCACAACACGCACAACCTTGAGGCTAATGGGCTACAAAAGCAGAAGACCGCACCGGGTACCACTCATCTACACTACAAAAAAGAGGCTACAATTTGCACAAGCTCACCAAAATTGGGCATTTGAAGACTGGAAAATTGTTGCCTGGTCTGAGGAGTCTCGATTTCTGTTGAGACATTCAGATGAATTTGGCATAAACAGAATGAGAACATGGATCCATCATGCCTTGTTACCACTGTGCAGGCTTCTGGTGGTGGTGTAATGGTGTGGGGGATGTTTTCTTGGCACACTTTAGGCCCCTTAGTACCACTTGGGCATTTGTGCCCTGGATGTGCATCCCACAAATCTCCATCAACTGCAAGATGCTATCCTATCAATATGGGCCAACATTTCTAAAGAATGATTTCAGCTCCTTGTTGAATCAATGCCATGTATAATTAAGGCAGTTCTGAAGGCGAAAGGTCAAACACAGTATTAGTATGGTGTTCCTAATAATTCTTTAGGTGAGTGTATGCATGTTATCTTCAGTAAATAAACACATGGCCTGAAGCATTTTGTCCATTACTGAAATCAACAGATTTGTATTTGATAAATGAAAGCTGATTAAGAGCACTGCCGATATGGTAACCACCGTAAAATCTCTGCATTCACATCTTGATTTCTGAAACAGGCTATCAAAACAGCCATGCTTTTACTTTAATGACCACAATCTTGCTTTTCCTCTTTGCTGAAACAAACAGCACCCGAGGCTAGTGAAAAGCCTGAGCTGACAATAGATGTGCATCATCAGCAAACTAACAGGTGGTTCTAGTCTTCTGATAAATTGCGAGGTAACGTGGCACTAATGTGCCTTGGGATTGTGTTATCCACAAGTGTGCAGTTTAGATTGTTGGATAGAATCTTGCATTACACGATTTAAACCCCAGATCAATGCTGGATCTGCCTCGGAGTTGATTCTTTGATTTCATTCATAGAAATGAAACTTCCTCAGTACGACTTCCTGTTTAAAAAAGAATAAGGAGAGATTTCCTTCGAGGGGTTGCATGCCGAACACAGTGTACTGTCTCCTCACAATCACAGGAACCATGGGACCAACTGAGCCCTGCGCCCAGCCACCTCAACACCCCCCTTCTCTGCGTCCGTCCGATCCTCAACCGCTTCAAGTCTGCTTTCTGCATCACACTGAAGTGATTTATTGTTTGCAAAATAAATTCAGGAAGAGATGAGAATTCCAGCTGAATCTCGTTTATCCACACGTAAAACATTTGTGTTAACAAGTCAATAGTCAATGACTGGCTGTAATGTTTTCATATTATATAATTAAACCAATGGCACTATACAAAATTGTTAATGAGAAACAAAAGTAAAATTATGGGGGGGGCAGAGATTTGTTTTACGGAAATCTGAGAGATTTCTGTCCCTCCATTGACAGGCTATGCAATGACCACTTAAGAAGCACTTTTAAAAAGTTCATAAACAGATTGTAAAACTAATCCATTTGAATTTAGTGGTTTAGTACACATTTTCTGAAGAGACCTGATCGCTTTATATGATGAACAAATTTAATTTAGCCTTTTATTATTTGTTAATTTAGCCTTTTATTGAAAATCAAACAGAAAGCTCAACCGAACTTGCTTGATGCGGGAGTATAAACCTATTGCGGAAGCTCAAACATGCTGCGTAGTATGAAAATTAACCTCATTGGTTCTTGCAGAATGTCAAATGTGCTGAAAAATAGGGATGGGCATTTCAAGGAAAAATAATATTCAAAGATTGATTGGAATTATTTGATTATTATTCGAAAAACGTAACTCCTCCCCTGCACTCCTACGCATGTCTACACACACACAGAGAGAGAGAGAGAGAGAGAGAGAGAGAGAGAGAGAGAGAGAGAGAGAGAGAGAGAGAGAGAGAGAGAGAGAGAGAGAGAGAGAGAGAGAGAGAGAGAGAGAGAGAGAGAGAGAGAGAGAGAGAGAGAGAGAGAGACGATTACAATGTCATTAGTTCAATAACGTAAGGGATGAGGATTTACCTTTTTTCTTTCTTTTTTTATCCTCCCATCTGATTATTTACACTGTTATAGCCATAACAATAGGTCAGTTTTGTTTTTAATGTTAAAGTAGTTGTTTTGTTGCTTTATTAAATTAATCAAATCAACACTTGACTTGTCAAGCCTAAAGTCAATAGATATAAAACACTTCAATTATATCACAATGTTTATGTTTACTATCACCACCACAGTAAAAAGGCGTTTTCTCTGCTGCGCGGACACAGCGACTTGACAGTTGCGTGGTCTTGTGTTATTTAGAGCAGCACATCTCATTGTTTTCTTTTAATTAATGTCTAAAATATTAAAAAGAGAAGCCTAAAATGAACAGTTCACCACCATATCAGCACAGGTAAATACAGGACGATAATCGCACAACCTATCCGATATTCTTTAATTCGATATTCTAAAACATGCTGCATAACATGAGAATGAACTTCATTGGTTCTTGAGGAAGCTCAAATGTGCTGCATAACACAAAACTGAATCTCATTGGTTCTTGATGAAGCTCAAACCTGCTCCATGTCACAAGATTGAATCTCATTGGTTCATGTCAAACGAACATGATGCCTTAACTTCTGTTTACCAACTGATGTGTGTTGGAAACTGCTCAAGTCATACAGTAGGGCTGGGCGATATGGCCCAAAAAAAAATTCCCCGATTTTTTCACCAAAAATTTGATTTACGATTTAAAACGATCGTAGCCCTATCATACAGATTAGTTTTTCAATCTCTTTATGAACTTTGAAGCATCAAAGTGGTAGTTGCATAGCTGTCAACAGAGTGACAGAAAGCTCTCAGATTTCATTACAAATATCTTCATTTGTGAATGAAATTCATAGCTTTGATTAGAATACATCTCATCCAGTCAAGCAGCCGCACATGGTCTAGCCTCAGAAGTTTGAATATTTCAATTCATCAAAAACTCAAATCGTATCCAAAATTTCTGCATATGCGTATGATAGGAATTCAATGCTCCTGTACTACTCTGCATTGAATGACTTCCGGTATGTTGTTTGTCAGAGATAGTGGAAAGGCGGCTTAAGTAAGATCATCTACAATTTTGAGTCCCCACTGTCTTTTTCTGATTTTGACAAAAATGTAATGTTCAAAAGAACAGCATGCATTTGAAAGAGATCTTTTGTATCATTGTAAATGTCTTTTTGTCATTTTCTTTCAATTTAATGCAACCTTGCTGAATAATGGTATTTTTATCTTTCAAAAAACAAAAACACTTACTCTGACAGACTTTTAAATGGTAGTATATGTATAGTATACCCTTGCGGTTCCTTCCATATAATATACTAAATAAAAAAGGGAAGATTACAGGTCACAGGTGAACTATACCTCATCTTATTGAATAATATGGCTGAAGTATGATCTGACTAAAGATTGAACACTACAGAGCTTCATACTTTTATGTAAAGTCAAACGCCATACCTAACAGCTCATTTAGCTCATGGGCATATAAAAATTAATATCTGAGACACAGTCATACATCTATGGTTGTGAATATTACTGGTGTAATTCACTTTCCCTCATATCTGAAATAGGGTGAATTAAAAACCAAACTATGCTTTTTAAGTGCATTACTATCTAGCTCTTTGTTTAAAAGTATAATTTGACACCTCAATTTTTTGTGAAACACACTGGGCTGTCTTGTGTTGGTAAATTAACCACCTTCTTTACAGAAGACAGTAATTTTCTAAGGCCTAGAAAGACTGAGAGGGCTGTAAAGTTCCTGGTATTCCAAACTGCAACAAAATTATAAATCACCTCTGAAAGGGAAAGGCCTTGCCCCCGGTTGGGCTCAATGTGAACGCTGTAAACTGTTAGCTACTGGCATTTCTCATCTTTATACAGCTCTATTGTCAACAGGCTAGCAAAGTCTCTGGTGGCTGATCGAATTGCACACATTTAAAGGGAATGGGGCTGAGGACATGGATGCTAAAGGTCAGGTTAACCACCAGTTAAAGTGAGCATAGCTGATAGGTAGGCGCATTCCTCCCTGTAAATGTGCTATGATTGGTAAAAAGATGTGTTATTATTTCTAAAACTATCTAATCTAGTGAGGTTACTGGAAGGAATTCCCAGATAGGAATGCTACATGATATCTACAGTTAATTTATTCATGATGCCTTTCAATAAAATTAGTCTAATGGATTCATTTTAAAATATACATTTATGTCAGCAAGAAACTGAAGTTGTGATAGTCTTTTCTTTACCTGTATCTGAGTGAAACTGCTTCTTGAACAAGAGTAAACTGGCCCTCAAGCCAATAAACATCACATTTTTATTTCACGGTGGCTTAAAGTGCTTGAAGTAAACAAACTATTATTTGGCTTGAGCGATAAAAGGGATTTACAGCAGTTACACCTCCCTGAGAGACCTGTGATCTGGCCTGTATGTTGAGAACCAGGCCCATTTACCCTCAAGCAGCCTGAGCAGAATGAAGAATGCAGATTGAGGCTTTATCAACAGTCAGAGGAGTTAGAAGTGATGACCATGCACATAGCATTTCAATGTAGGATACAAAGTATGAGCACAAAGGACTCTGCTAGATGACAAACAAAATTAGAAAATTACAATAGGCACACATAACATCCAAGAACTATATTTTTCCAAAAGTGCCCAGGTGTTCTTGAATGCATGGGTAGTAGTAGTAATGTAAGTCAAACATATTTGTCAGGAATCGATCCTTATAACTTTTTCAATAATTATATCACATTATGACATCCGTGGCATATTACAGTACATGTTCCAATAAATAAATGTTTGGTCACATATTGCTGTTTATTACATTATTTATATATAGTTTTTTTCAATGGGTGTTTATTGTCATTTTTAATATGTTGGATCAGTCATAATTCAGCTCATAAAAAGTATTTTAGAACCTAAATATAAATGAGTTCTACTAGAACAAATAACCGGTTTGAACGAATTGGTCAGAACGTTACTTTACACATTCGACCGATTCACTGCAAAGATCCGACTCAATAGATTGATTCGTTCACGAATCATAGTAGTTTATCAGCATAGTAAAAGATGAGAATTCCAACATTTCGTGAAAGACTGGCTTTAATATTTTTGTGAGTAAAAATCTATTTTAACCGGTCCTGTAGTCAGAAAAATCATACTGCAACTTTGGGGTCGATCAGATAAGTTTCTTCTGCTCACCAAGGCTGCATTATTTGATCAAAATGTTGCTGTTTTAAATAGCTGTTTTCTATATCTATGTGTGTTTTCCAATTTTAGGTGTTCTGTTTGTTTCAGCAATGACTCAGCTCAAGTCATTTAGAACCTAAATAATTTGTGGTGAATGAGTACTAGAACTAAGAACCGCTGTTCGTGAATGAATTGTCCAGTCGTTTCTTTTTTTTAATTTTTATTGTCCAGTCGATTCTTGAACGAATTGTTTCAGACCGTTTAAACCTTTTACGGTCTATGGTTTACACAGATCAAATTAAAGATTCGAGTCAAAATAATGATTCATTCACGAATCCTAATCTAATCTTTAGTAGTTTAACGTTATCGATAAGATCTTATACTTTACTAACAGCATTGGCCCAGATTTAGTATTAAATAAACAGTAACGAGGCCGCAACAAATAAGTTTAACAGTTATGGTAATCAAATCAATAAACCCATCTAAAAAGTTGAGTGTGGTAAAAAACAAACAAAAAAACAACAACAACAACAACTGCGTAATATCTGTATATCATGTCAAACACCGAATAGATTTTACTGCTTAGCTAATTGCTGTTATAATATAGGTAAATCGAAAAGATGTGTTTTAAGTTAGTTAATTCGGCTAACGTTACCGCCTTGACAACATAACATAACAACATATCAAACCATGACATAGCTGTCCGTGCCCATCCATGAGATGGCAAAACCAGATAAAAACTTTAAATCTGTACTCGCCTGCCAACTGTTTGATTGGCGAGCTGTCTCATCCGATTAAATTGTTTCTTCATTTTAGTGGCGTCGGCCTTAAAACCCAGTTTTTAAGACGTGGAGAGTGTGTTCGTCGATGCCTCATGAGCCGAAAGATCCTTGAGCACGATGGCGAAGTCGAGTGGATAATTACATTAAAGCAGCCCGGTGTACGCGGTTAGCTCAAGCTGCTAGAAAACTAGCCGAACGGGAGAGAAAAAAACAGTTGTCTGGAAAAAAGTTAGCTCCGGTGAGTAGCGGTGCTCGTTTCATGTCACTCCGTGTTGAAACTGGTCTCAAAAGCGGGAGTGAGTGAGTGTTTCCACGTATGCCAGCCCGTGACATCTACGGGAGAGAGTGGACGTTCATGGCAGCGGGCTGATGACTCCAACCGTGTCGGGCACTAAGTGTGTATTTGAGTGTGTTTCACAGCGCAGCTCCAGGCTGATCATGATGCCATTAAATGTGGACACAGGGGCGGTCTCATATCCTACTGTGCTGACTACATAGACAGCATTCAAGCCCAAAAAGCGATCTCTGTTTGGTAAACAGTTCAGTGTCCACTCATATTACCTGTACTGCTACACTCCCTGGCTTGCCCTGAACGGACTGTATGGAATTTACATCATAGCGATAGTGTTTACTGTCCTTTTCTGCATGTTTAGTGTATAAATAATTAGATTTTTTTAGTTTTAGATACTATATATATATATATATATATATATATATATATATATATATATATATATATATATATATATATATAGTATCTAAAACTAAAAAATCTAATTATTTCTATAAGCATGTTAGATATATCTACAGGAAGAACCCGCATTATTATAAACTAAATAATGGATTGGATTGGATCAGTAGCTTATATATGAGTAAACGGTTTACGTAGAGAAAGAGAGAGAGTCGATACAATGTTTTATTAGCATGATTTTCAGCTTTCACGATATTGTCAAAGCACAGCTAAAGTGTCTCTCTCTTTCTCTACGTAAACCGTTTACTCATAATAAAAGCTACTGATCCAATCCAATCCTTTATTTAGTTTATAATAATGCGGGTTCTTCCTGTAGATATATCTAACATGCTTCTAAATGACATAATAAGTGATAGACGTTTTTTATAACCCTCAGATCCTTGACGTTTAATTTCTAATTATATATCTGTAGTAGATAACGGGACATTCCCGTTATCGTTGACTGGAATGATTTAGGGGTGTAACATTATTGTGAGCAATAAAAAAAAATGTCATTTATAAAACGACTCTTTGTGCGACTTGCATCAGCGCAAACATCTGAACACCAACCAATGTAAATGTTACACATAAATGCGAATAAAATTTACGGGCATGCGCAGTAGAGCTCTCCTCGTCACCCCGAGAAGTATTATGGGAACGTTACGTCAGCGGAAATAGATCTAAACATGTGACTGTCAACCGGAGCGCTTGGTGCAGTTCTGTTTATGTTATTCTGCTGTGAAAGCCAGTATGATTGTTTCAAATAAATTTGCTTGAAAAATATTTAAAGAATCTGTTGATAATCTTGGCAATAAAATATTTTAGGCTGTTGCGGTTTTCGAAACCCGATCGGTTTAGCTAACATTTAGCATTTGCGTTTTATTGGAATACAACATGTGTATTTAACGCAGTGTTTTACAATACTTCTTACGTTGCTTCAAATCTTAAGTGTTCATGGCGTCCAAACAGCCATATACATATTCTGACACTGCTGATGAAGCGGTCAGAGCAACTTGTGACGATGCGTCGATATGCAAAAGGTAGCATGCAAACAGTGATTAGAAATAAAACTATTAAACATGATTGTTGCGTGTTTCTAAATGCTGTGATTCTCTCACGACATTCTAGCACAATGTTATTGAAAACCATAATATCACCAAATATTGTACTAAACTAGTGGTTAATGGTACAGACATGATTAATTTTATATAATAATGTATATAGTACTTTATCAAATAATTTCATTATTTAAATTTAAGTCATTAACAGTGCTGTAGTTATACATGTCACGTGCAATTTATAATAACTTTTATTTCATATGACCATATGGTTTTTATTCTGTGTTATAGGTTTGCCACAAGCAAAGGTTACTGGACTGACCTCTACGTCCAGTATTTTGTGAGGCAAATAGGTGAACGTAAAGCACCCGAGATCAACAGAGGTAAGATTGTTTAAATAACTCCACCTGCTGGTCAGTGTTTGCACATGCGTTTAATCCAAATCAATATTTATTATTATTAATATGCTAGGTTATTATGGTCGCGTCAAAGGGGTGAATCTCCTTCTTGATGCTTTTCTCGAGAAGACGCAATGTGACTGCCAGGTGGTGAACCTTGGGGCAGGACTGGATACCACTTTTTGGAGATTAAAGGTTGTTTTTGTAATTCATTTTTAAATTAATTATTTTGAGATGCAATAATAATAGGTATATTATATATATATATGGACACATTAGTATTTGTAATGTTTTTGAAAGAAGTTTCTTCTGCTCATCAAGCCTGCATTTATTTGATCATAAATACAGAAAAAAATGTAATATTGTGATATATTATTACAATTTAAAATAATTGGTTTTCATTTTATTATACTTTATGGGATCATTTATTTCTGTGATGCAAAGCTGAATTTTCAGTATCATTCCTCCAGTCTTCAGTGTCAAATGATCCTTCAGAAATCATTCTAATATGATGATTAATTTTCAAATAGTAATAGTTCATTATTTTCCATAATGTAATGATAAAAATTAAACAATGAATTTTAGATTCATTGCACACCAACTGAAATATTTCAGGTCTTTTATTGTTTTAATACTGATGATTTTGGCATACAGCTCATGAAAACCCAAAATTCTCAAAAAATTAGCATATCATGAAAAGGTTCTCTAAACGAGCTATTAACCTAATCATCTGAATCAACTAATTAACTCTAAACACCTGCAAAAGATTCCTGAGGCTTTTAAAAACTCCCAGCCTGGTTCATTACTCAAAACCGCAATCATGGGTAAGACTGCCGACCTGACTGCTGTCCAGAAGGCCATCATTGACACCCTCAAGCGAGAGGGTAAGACACAGAAAGAAATTTCTGAATGAATAGGCTGTTCCCAGAGTGCTGTATCAAGGCACCTCAGTGGGAAGTCTGTGGGAAGGAAAAAGTGTGGCAAAAAACGCTGCACAACGAGAAGAGGTGACCAGACCCTGAGGAAGATTGTGGAGAAGGACCGATTCCAGACCTTGGGGGACCTGCGGAAGCAGTGGACTGAGTCTGGAGTAGAAACATCCAGAGCCACCGTGCACAGGTGTGTGCAGGAAATGGGCTACAGGTGCCGCATTCCCCAGGTCAAGACACTTTTGAACCAGAAACAGTGGCAGAAGCGCCTGACCTGTGCTACAGCGAAGCAGCACTGGACTGTTGCTCAAATTTTACTTGTCATTCGGAAATCAAGGTGCCAGAGTCTGGAGGAAGACTGGGGAGAAGGAAATGCCAAAATGCCTGAAGTCCAGTGTCAAGTACCCACAGTCAGTGATGGTCTGGGGTGCCATGTCAGCTGCTGGTGTTGGTCCACTGTGTTTTATCAAGGGCAGGGTCAATGCAGCTAGCTATCAGGAGATTTTGGAGCACGTCATGCTTCCATCTGCTGAAAAGCTTTATGGAGATGAAGATTTCGTTTTTCAGCACGACCTGGCACCTGCTCACAGTGCCAAAACCACTGGTAAATGGTTTACTGACCATGGTATTACTGTGCTCAATTGGCCTGCCAACTCTCCTAACCTGAACCACATAGAGAATCTGTGGGAGATTGTGAAGAGAAAGTTGAGAGACGCAAGACCCAACACTCTGGATGAGCTTAAGGCCGCTATCGAAGCATCCTGGGCCTTCATAACACCTCAGCAGTGCCACAGGCTGATCGCCTCCATCACGCCGCATTGAAGCAGTCATTTCTGCAAAAGGATTCCCGACCAAGTATTGAGCGCATAACTGAACATAATCATTTGAAGGTTGATTTTTTTTTTTGTATTAAAAACCTTTTTCTTTTATTGGTCGGATGAAATATGCTAATTTTTTGAGACAGAAATTTTGGGTTTTCATGAGCTGTATGCCAAAATCATCAGTATTAAAACAATAAAAGACCTGAAATATTTCAGTTGGTGTGCAATGAATCTAAAATATATGAAAGTTTAATTTGTATCATTACATTATGGAAAATAATGAACTTTTATCACATATGCTAATTTTTTGAGAAGGACCTGTATATTAGGCAGGCAGCAGAACTATTTCCAACACTCATAATAAATCAGAATATTCAAAGGATTTCTGAAGGATCATGTGACACTGAAGAGAAGACTGGAGTAACAATCCTTAAAATTCGGCTTTGCATCACAGAAAGAAATGATGATTTAAAGTATAATAAATTGAAAACCAAATATTTTAAATTGTAATAATATATCACAATATAAAAAAAAAAATCTGTATTTTTGATCAAATAAATACGGGCGATGAGCAGAAAAAACTTCTTTCAAAAACATTACAAATAGTAATGTGTTCAAACTTTTGGCCTGTACTGTGTGTGTGTATGTATGTGTGTATATATATATATATATATATATATACACAAACACACCGATCAGGCATAACATTATGACCGCTGACTGGTGAAATTAATAGCACTGATTCCCACTGATTAGTGGGTGGGGTATATTAGGCAGCAAGTGAACGTGATTTTGTCCTCAAAGTTGATGTGTTAGATGCAGGACAATTTGATAAGCGTAAGGATTTGAGTGAGTTTGACAAGGGCCAAATTGTGATGGCTAGATGACTGGGCCAGAGCGTCTCTAAAACCAGCTCTTGTGGGATGTTCCCGGTCTGCAGTGGTCAGTATCTATCAAAAGTGGTCCAATGAAGGAACAGTGATGAACTAGCTACAGGGTCATGGGAGGCCAAGGCTCAATGATGCACATTGAGGGCGAAGACTGGCCCTTGTGGTCTGATCAAACAGAAAAGCTACTGTATCTCAAATTGCTCAAGAAGTTAAAGGGTTAGTTCACCCAAAAAATTAAATTAGCCCATGATCTATTCATCATATAACTGCTTCACACTGGTTAACAAAAGGCCTTCTGAAGCGAAGTGATGTGTTTGTGTAAGAAAAATAGCTATATTTAAAACTTTATAAAGTAAATTAAATAGCTTCCACCAGACTGCCTTCCATATTCAACTTACATAAAAAGTGTAGTGCCTCTCACAGTTCAAAATGCTCACGCTGCACTGCAAAACAAGTTTTTTTCCAGATCTGGCAGAAGCTAGATATTTTATTTTATAAAGATTTAAATATGGATTTTTTTCTTACATAAACACATCGCTTCGCTTTAAAAGGCCTTTATTAACCCCCCGGAGCCTTGTGGAGCAGTTATATGATGGATAGATGTACTTTTATGAACTTCAAATACAGAGCAACAATTCACTGCCATTATAAAGCTTTGAAGAGCCAGGACAATTTTAATATAACTCTGATTTTATTTCGCCTGAAAGAAGAATATACACCTAGGATGACTTGAGGGTGAGGGTAAATCAGGGCTAATTTTTGTTTTTGGGTGAACTAATCCTTTAATGCTGGTTCTGATAGAAAGGTGTCAGAATACATAGTTCTTGGAAGTTTGTTGTGTATGGGGGACCAACACAGGTGGTCATAATGTTATGCCTGGTCAGTGTGTGTGTGTGTGTGTGTGTGTATATATATATATATATATGGCATAATATATATCCTTAAACAGACTCATAAAATAATTTATACTTGATAAGCAAAAAAAAAAATGTATTTATTTTTTATGTGTATTTTTCTTAATTCTTAGGATGAAAACATTATGCCAAAAAAGTTCTTTGAAGTTGACTTCCCAACGATTGTTGGCAGAAAAATACACCACATCAAGTAAGGTGTTGTTAATTTTATAATATTATTATTGTTATTCTTCAATCACTTTCTTTTTGACATTAACAGGAATGATTTTGTATGCTTAGCATGTTCTTTTAGTCATATTCCTGTAGAGGGAGGCAGTGTCTCAAGTGAGAAGTGTAGGGACGCTCTGTCTAGCTATGTCCACCCTTCAAAGCAATGGTTAGATTGTATATCTGTCATCTTTTTGTAATTAAATTTAACGGTCCTTTGGTGCTTTTGTATCATATTAAAGTATCCCACCGGAATTATTACTGTTCAATACCATGCATATGGTATTATTATTATTAATTATTATTATTCATGTGCGGAGGATGTTTTGTCACCTTATTTTACTCATAAATTGAAAACCCCCATTAGGAAATCTCGAAGGAACCACCAGCGAAGTCTCAGCGAAGTCTAGTCTTCCGGTTTCTGACGTTGTTCTTTATCTGGGGGCTGCAACCTGGGGTTTTAAAATTGGTTTGACTGATATTCAAAATCTGATTGTGTACAATGAGCAGATTGTTATGCAAACAAAAAAAAACTATTCAGGGTGATACTGCAAAATTATCCTGCTTATTATGTGAGTAGCTACATAAGTAAATAATGTATTTAATACATAATAATAAATAAATGTGACACACTGCCCAAGTCGCTGTTTGGATTTAAATTGGAATTGAGTCAGTGATTGGATCATTGTTGCAGTGATTTTTGTGTTTCTAGCATGTTATGTTTGGAAACAGTTCTTCTAACTCTAATTGTTGGAGCCTGTAGCTTTTCATTTCTTAAAGGACAACTCCGGTGAATTTTTATCTTGATCGTTATATCTTTGTGAGTACAGTCTATAGAAAAAAAAACGAACCGGATTGGGGCTTGCAACGCAGAGTTATTACAGTTAATACAGTTAATATAAATAATAATAATACAACATTAACTGTAATAACTTTACATTAACGTACATTAACGTACAATACATGTACATTAACGTACAATAACTCTGGGCATTAACTGGGCATTAACTTAACTTGCAAGCAACCAATCCGCTTAGTTTTTTTTCTATAGACTGTACTCACAAACATATAACGATCAAGATAAACTTAAAAATTCGCCGGAGTTGTCCTTTAAACAACCATGTAGGAAGACACATCATGGCCATATTCCAGGATGAAAATATCAAGAGTCATCAGGCTCAAACTGTGAAAGAATCCTTGGGAGGGAGCACGAAGGATCATTTTCACACATGAACTGGCACCGCTGAGTCCAGACCTTAAATTCATAGAAAGTCTTTGGGATGTGCTGGAGGAGGCTTGACAGAGTGCTGGACTCTTGCATTGTCAATACATGATCTGGACCAAAAATGTGCACCTCTTGATGAAAATAAATGCTGTGATGTTTCCATCAAGAGGTGCATCAGTTTTTGACCAGATCATGTATTGACAATGCAAGAGTCCAGCACTGAGGTGCACATTTTTGGTCCAGATCATGTATTGACAATGCAAGAGTCCAGCACTCTGTCAAGCCTCCTCCAGCACATCCCAAAGACTTTCTATGAATTTAAGGTCTGGACTCAGCGGTGCCAATTCATGTGTGAAAATGATCCTTCGTGCTCCCTCCCAAGCATTCTTTCACAGTTTGAGCCTGATATGGAATATGGCCATGATGTGTCTTGGAGTGTGTAGCTTTTAATTTCGTAAACAACCATCAGTTAGGGTTGGAAGAACTGTTGCCAAACATATAACATCCTAAAACATAAAAATCACTGCAATAATGATCCAATCATTGACTCTTAGGCCGTGTGTCCACCAAAGCGTTTTTTTTACACTGCTGGCTGGCGTTTTTCAATTGTTTTCAATGAGAGCGCTGCGTTTTTAGAACGCCTGGAGCGAATGTTCAACTTTGAGTAAAATGCAGCGGCCATTACTGTCACTCTTCACTCAGCCGTCCAATCACAGTGGAGGAGGGGCGGGACAAACACAACACAGACCAACTGTCACATTGTGTCATCATCAGATGAAAACAAGCAATAATAACGGAACAAAATTATTTAAAACAAAAGCCAGAGCAAATACTTTACATTGGATCTGCAGTTTTATATAGAATCAATACAGAAACAAACTATCTGTGAAATTAGTAAGAGTTCCGTGGATTTTCCGTATCATAACAAGCAGAGTCTCAACTGAAGAAAAGAAACGCTGCCTGCCAAAACGCTCTCAAGCGCTCACAACGAGGCATTTTCAGCAGAGCGCCTAGCATTTTCAGCTGGCTAAAAACGCTTTGGTGGACACACGGCCTTAAGCATTTGCCAGTTTAAATTCAAACAGTGACTTTTTTCTTTTGGCCGTGCAATGTATATTATTACTACAAGATGACTCGCAGTAGGTTAAGCGTGTCTGTTATAAGTTGTTTTTTTAATTGATGGAACAACAGACTGCTAGATGGCACAATTGCAGGAGCCATGTAAAAATATAAATGAATGATGCATGGTTCTGCACTAAGCATGGACAAGTTTGTGAAAGGATTGCCAGTTCCAGGTAAACGTAACAGCATATCCTAACAAGACGTGACGCTGCAACACACAATGAAAGAAATGGATCTATTGTTCTGTGAAGTCGCGGCTGGAACATGGGATTAATTTCGCACAGCTGCAATAGCCAATGGAGTGCAAGCGTGCATGCGAGGGGAGGGGCCAACCGCTATATAGCTCGACAGTAGCCTGGCTCCGCCCTCCTATGTACTTCAGCTCAATTTTCATTTTCCTTCAGTACTCTGTCTGGGATTGCGGTATATTCTCTGGTTTTCTCCAGTCATATCTGAACCGGTCCAATCAGCGAACAGAGAGAGTGGCTGAGAACGATGACGTTGATGTTGTGCGCAAGTTTGAGATTACATGATCAAACATTAGCGATTGGTTATGGCAGATCCAGAGCGGCTCTTGGCAGATCCAATAGTTTTAAACTTCAACAGAGTACCCGCCTTGAAGGAAGTTAACACTTGTCAATGGAGAGTGGCCAGACTCTCTGTACAAATGAAATGTACATGAATCTGGTAGAACCAGGCTAGCTCGGCAGTGATTTTCCCTCAGAATCTTTCTCCTTTGCTTCGAAGCCTACTTCACCGCCGACCTTCGCACCTGAGCGGATGATTCAGAAGAAGCGATCCCCTCCTGTGATCAGGCGAGAAGACAAGATATCGCTGTAAGGAATGTGCAGTGTGTGTGATGAGCCCATCCGAGCTGCACACACACCATGTGCAAGCTGTGCTTGGGCCGTGCCTATTCCGAAGTGGCACTGGGGGAGTCTGGTCGTCATTTCTGCAAAGATCTTCCAATCAAGACTCTTTGTGCAAGGTTTGCTGTTGTCCTCAACAGCGGCCCTCCTGCTGTCACGCCTTCCCCTTCCCGCCAATGTGGAGAGTTCACTTGGAACGCTCCCTCAATGAGTTGATGCCTGCCAAGTGGCCTTGTCCTCAACGTTTCCAGAACCCCCCGGTGCTGATGCCAGTCTTTGCCCATCTCCAGAAGCACGGTACCTGGTCTCTTTTGGTTATGGAGAGGACAACAGTCCTGGAGCACCCGTCAAGAAAGTGGATGGTGCTTATCTGCACATGGGGCCACCAGCTGGACGCCCCTCAGAGACAAGCACCATTTTTCCCTGAAGAGGAGATGAGGAGATCGCATGGGCTTGGTGCTCCCTTCATTCAGCCTGAGCCCACGCCCAGGAAACCCACCTCCTCTCCATGGTTGAGAGGGAGGAAAAGTGGGATTATGCGCAGTTGCCTACCTTAGTGGAGGCCCATCGTAGCTCATCTGTGTCCATCCTGTGGGATCACTTCTGTCAAAGCCATGTCGGACTACTATATGGCAGCCGGACACGCAGCATCTGCCCTCCAAACAATGGCCTTTCTTCAAGTGTTCCAGACCAGGCTCCTGCCGTCCCTGGACCCAAGGAGTGTCTTGAGGTGCTACAGCGACACCTCTGGCTCACATTCACTGACATGCTTGACTCGGATAAATCATCACTGCCCGACAATGCCCCGGTGAGTCCCCGGGGTCTCTTTGGCGATTCTGTGGGAAGCTCAGAAGCAGTCCAAAATAATTACCTACTTCCTGCCGAAGTGGGCTGATGGTCCCCCTCAGGTACAATCCAGATCATCATCCGTTGGACCATGTACACTCCCATTGTACATCAATGCGCAAACATGACAAAAGCATCTACACTGTCTACACTGGATGTGGTGCGATGCAATGTGACAAATTCCTGACAGATGCACCATTCTATTTCTGTGAAGACAGCCTCATTAAGCTGTTGATGCATGGCACAACCGGTGGTGCTTCGGG
This sequence comes from Pseudorasbora parva, assembly GCF_024679245.1. Lineage (NCBI taxonomy): Eukaryota > Metazoa > Chordata > Actinopteri > Cypriniformes > Gobionidae > Pseudorasbora > Pseudorasbora parva. The sequence goes on from NC_090192.1 coordinate 19,726,917, forward strand.
TGTAGACATGCTTTTAAGACAAGAAAATATGATGAGGCATATCTCACCCTCAGATTCACCAGGACAACTGTAGGTAGTGAAACTATTGTGGGCCTCAAAATATTTGCTTATAAGAGTCTTTATGTGGGTGCATTTAGGTGGGTGGGGCTTGAAAATATTCCTGTACAGAAAGGGGCCCGGCAGAAAAAAAGTTTGGAAACCACGGCAATTTTTCACAGAGCCAACCGCATTCATAGTGTACAATGGCAGGTTTATTAAAAAACTAGACTAGGAAACAAGATCAGAGGTGAAATGGAAAGGAGAGGAAAAAAATGTATGTCTGTGTAAAGTGCCTTGGTTTAAGTGTGTGTGTGTGTGTGTGTGTGTGTGTGTGTGTGTGTGTGTGTGTGTGTGTGTGTGTGTGTGTGTGTGTGTGTGTGTGTGTGTGTGTGTGTGTGTGTGTGTGTGTGTGTGTTTGTTAGTGACTTATAGAATATAAATGCACAAGCTGTGTACAGAGGGATTTACGTAATACAATACAATCCCGACCCTCATTGCATTAGATAACAGAATACCAAAGTGTCATCTGCAAACAAATGATACTCAACCTTTTCTCACAACCTTTTTTTTTTTTTTTTGCAGTTGCCTGTAATGTACTGGTGTTGTATAAAGTCTGTCTCCCTCAAGTTCAAACTAAGTGTCCAAATGTTTTGAGTGATATTTGTATATATTTGAGACTACCAATACAGAAGGATGGTGTTTATGTGTGCAGAACAGTTTTTAGACTTGTTTTTGGACAGTTTTTTCAATCAATCAATCAACTTTATTTATATAGTGCTTGTACAATGACGATTGTTTCAAAGCAGCTTCACAGTGTTAAACAGGACAATTTTTCAAGCTTATATTTTTATGTGGACTTTATGTAAGTTGTTTGATGCTAAAATATGAATGACTTTGAAGATAGCTGATAACTGATAATTATCACTGAGATAAAAGTCCTGTTTTCCATAAAGTAAAATTGAGTAAATGATTAACTATCTATCTATCTATCTATCTATCTATCTATCTATCTATCTATCTATCTATCTATCTATCTATCTATCTATCTATCTATCTATCTATCTATCTATCTATCTATCTATCTATCTATCTATCTATCTATCTATCTATCTATCCATCAATCCATCCATCCATCCATCCATCCATCCATCCATCCATCCATCCATCCATCCATCCATCCATCCATCCCTATCATCTATCTATCTATCTATCTATCTATCTATCTATCTATCTATCTATCTATCTATCATCTGTCTGTCTGTCTGTCTGTCTGTCTGTCTCCGTCTCTGTCTGTCTGTACTTCACAGGACAAAACCTCCACTATCCAAACCTTTGATTGAGACCCACTCCACTGATTCACTCCTTCTGGGTATTTACATCGAATTATGATTTATTGCATTTTACTTCACTGTTGTGTAGTGATCTTTTTAACTGTAACCTCTCACCTGTTCAACTTTGTCTTTTTAACAGATGGTCATAGCCTGGACTCGGACAGATATTGTATTATCAGCGCTGATCTAAGAGACCTCCCAACTTTAGAGGACAAACTAAAAAAGTTCCAGATAAACCCAGAGTACGTACTGTAACTTAACAACCTTTGGCTGAGTTAAAAATAAACACACAATTTTTTCAGTCTTTCTACTACACCGCATATGTCTTATCAACATTCGGATTATGTAGTAATGGCAGTTACAACATCAGGATGAGCCTCTCTTATCTTTATTGTGATGCACAGATGTGTCTTTCTGAAAGGTTCACACATTTAATTATTTTCCTCTATCACACGTGAGTTGTATAATGTTGCAGCTAAAATGAATGGTTGGTGGAACAATGTGTATCAAGACAATAGGATTTTGAGATATAATTTGACTTGCTAGAAAGTCAACCTCATGATTGTGTGCATCCTACATAGGGTTGATCCATCCTGTTTGGCCTCCCAGTAGAATTTGCACGCATCTGTTGTTTTGTTTTCGTGCATCTCTGTTGATGCCCCTGACGACAATAGTACACTTGGGAGCATTTAGAGTTTCCTTAGATGCGTCAAAAAGTACACATTTTCTTTGATGTGAACCAATGAGACCCGAAGGAAGCTACCGTTCTAGAAGGTGTATGACATCAATGGCATCATTTTCAAGGTCTCCTACCTTGAGTTTTTTTTTGTTTTTTTGTAACTTCCTGTTCAGTCCACCCTAACGTGGCGTCTTGCCGTTTACCAGCTTGCCTGCAAATCCCATCAGTGTCTCACTTGCTAAATGAAAAAAAAAAAAAACAAAGTCTGGAAAATCTATTGTCATCACACGTGAACCACTCTTCCAAAAATGTGATTTCCTGCTTTGTACTTCGAGATATTACCTTAATGATTCGGATTCCCGGAAAAAACTTCTTAATGCATGAACTGATTAAATTGTGATGTTCTTAATAGAAAAAAAATGTTGCAGGACATTTTATTTGGTAACATTTAACAATACGATTCAATTTATTGGCATTAGTTAACACATTGCTCTACAATTCAAAAGTTTGGGGTCTGTAAGATTCGGACGGCAGATTTTAGTCAAAAATACAGCAAAAACAGTAATATTGTGAAATATTGTAATTTAAAAGGAACTGTTTTTTATTTTAATACATTTTAAAATGTAATGTATTCCTGTGATGGCAAAGCTGATATTTCAGCATCATTACGCCAGTCTTCAGTGTCACATGGTCCTTCAGAAATCATTCTAATATGCTGATGAAGAAGAAGAAATATCTCTTATTGAAAACAGTTGTTTTGCCTAATATATTTTTGCAAACTGTGATACTTTCCCAGAGGAGAACTGGCACCCCGACTGAGCCTGGTTTCTCCCAAGGTTTATTTTTCTCCATTTTTTCTTGATGGAGTTTTGGTTCCTTGCCACTGTCGCCTTTGACTTGGCTTGCTCAGTTGGGGAAACAAAAAAGAGTTATTTAACTAAATATCCAAATAAAATAAATTGATTAGGTCTTAATTAATTGTATAAGCTATACTACTGATCTGCCAACATTTTCGCTATATGATCAATTAAAATATGATAACATCACTGTTTTCTCCAGAACGACTGTGCAACCAAATCAAATTTTGTTGCAATATTGTCCTGTTTGACACTGTGAAGCTGCTTTGAAACAATTGGCATTGTAAAAGCGCTATATAAATAAAGTTGCCTTGAATTGACAGGATTCTTTGAATAGAAAGTTCAAAAACAGTATTTTTTTTGTAAAATAGGTAAAACATTATAAGTGCTTCATAAACAGAAAGCTGAGTCCTATAAGGCACAATGCATATCTTGGCTGCCACATTATCAAGTGCTGATGAAGGCCATCTCAGTTTGGAAGGCAGCAATCGTTTCAAAAATATTTTCTTTAGAGATGGAGGCATAGATGTTATCTTTTGTTTTGGTGTAAATTAATCGCTTAACACTAAACTGCCAATGATGTAAGCTACTGGGAGACCACTGACAGCTGTCATTCACTGCATTGCATTACTAGAAAGCTAGTTAATACAAAGTATTTTTCCAAAATTAAGTTGTAAGTATGTTTGGGCTGTAACCTTGAGGGTGGGGATGTATGACTTAGCCTTGCCCATTTACTAGACCGTCTCATTCTAGCGTTTAATGCTGAGGAGGACACTAGCCTACAAGCCTCTACAGGACTGGACTAGAAAGAACACAGCTTAACTACTGCCTCAACTTTGTCCATTTTTAATTTTAGTCTACTCTTAAAACATATTACTTCGCTGATGCATTTTATATTCCGTGACTTGCTATGCAATAATCGTTTATTTTAATGCACTTTATCTATTACATTGTGTGTTTGTTGATTGTCTTGTTGTTGTGGTCTTGTTGACTGTTGTGTACTCTGTGCAGCACTTTGGTAGACTTCGGTTGTTTTAAATGTGCTATATAAATAAACTTTGTATTGTATTGTATTAACTAGAATGCAGCTTTCCATTTGAGAAGCACCCTAGAAACATCTTTACTGTCACTTTTGATCAATTTAACGCATCTTTGCTGAATAAAAGTATTACTTTATACTGTTCATTTATAAATGTACTGTTTAATAATCCATGAATGCTAATTAAGACAACGTAAAAGCATCAGTATGTAGACTAACATTAATAAATCCTGTAAAGTACTGTTGTTCATTATAGTTTATGGTAATTCTTTAAGGGTATTAAATTGTAAAATACTACCCATAATTCAGTTACATTTAGCCTCTATTTAGAGGAAGCTTAATCATAGGATGGGTGTTGTAAAGAAACACTTCCTCACTATTGAAGGATTTTGCTTAATAACAGTATCCCTGCTTCTTTTCACCCAGGTTGCCTACTCTTTTTCTGTCTGAATGTGTACTGGTGTACATGACCCCTGAGCAGTCCTCCAAACTGGTGCACTGGGTTGCAGACACCTTTCATACAGCCATGTTTATTAATTATGAACAGGTGAGATATGATGATGTACTGCATCATTATTACAATCCTCATGTTTGGATTTTTTAAAATTCTAAATGTTCAGAACATTTGATCTTGGTAGAACAGGGTCTTTAAAAGTCTTAATTCACTCTAACACAAATTAAGGCCTTAAAAAGGTCTTAGAGCAGACAAAGTCATGGCATTAAAGGATGCATGCTTTACCAAAAAACAAAAAAATTAATGTCATCTTTAGTATTTTTGTTTTTGTTTTCTAGTAAAAATATCTAAGCATCTTCAAATCAAGATACACTTATTTGAGAAGCAAGTGTGAAATTAAGTCTTGAAAAATTTAACAAAATGAATTGAGTTTCACTTTATTTTGATCAATTTCACAGAAAGCAAGACTTTATATATTGTCATTTTTTAGCTCCAAAATGGATCTTGAGTTTTGAATCTTTAGGCATTTGCACCAGAAAACAACAGTTAGAGAAGAAAGAACAGTTAAAGATATTTCCATAAACTAGTGTTTGAGAGCAGAGGCATTCCAGCTACTTTTGGATATCTGTTAGATGATGTATTTCCAAACTTTAATGTGTTGCCTATACATTTACATTTAGAGAATACATAGACATATTGTATTTATTCCTTTAAGTTTCTTTATGTGATCTTAACTCTTAAATTTACTTTCACAAAACAGATGAGAAAGAATTCTTCACAGAATTTGATGAGAAATGCTTGAATTCATACTGTGATCTCAGATTGCTTTGTTATTTCTGCACATGTGAGAAAAGTTTAGACACGTATCCATACTTTTCCATTTGATCAGTGCTCTCTTTCCCTGGGAATCGAACCCATGGCCTTGTCATTTCTGGCAACATTCTCTACTGTCTGAGCTAGAGAAAAGCATATAAATGTAAAAGCATCATTTATAAAGTTATTGTGAGTTCTTCCTGTCTGTATTTCTAACTGTCCAAATCTTTTTAGGTGAACATGAATGATCGCTTTGGGCACATCATGATTGAGAATCTCCAGAGACGGCAGTGCAATCTAGCTGGGGTGGATCTGTGTCAGTCTTTGGACTCTCAAGTATGATGCTCTTACATTTTAAGACTAGCGTTAACTTTCTAGCTCTTTATTCATAATGTACTACAAAGTTATTGTACAGCAGGAGCTGTCAGATTGTATGGTTGTTGATAGTTCTTCTCCATACAGTAAAACAGTGTCTTGCTATGTACAATCAAAACATTACACTGGGTAGTGCTTGGAATGCAAAGTTGTTTTCCTGCTCAACATACAATGGGTCATCAAGACTCAGGAAAACAGCGCAGTTAAGCTCAGGTCATTGTTTACTGCAGCCAACGCCAACACTTCAGTCGCACAAAAGCAGTATCAGTGCAAGTCTCTCAAGGTTACCACCGCGGCGACTTTCTGTAGACACCTCAGCCTGTCTGCTCAGCATGGCTTGAAATTTGTATTTTGGAATGACAAACGTGTTAGTGCTTTCAGTGTGTGTCAGTGTTATTTTATTTTAATTTAAATAGTATTATTCATATTTTGAATGATTTTAAATTTTTTGTCATTTTATATGGTAACACTTTATTTTAAGGTGACCTACATGTACTTGCTATTGTAATAACAGTAAATTATGCATAGTTAAAAGTAACTGACCTTAAACCAAACCCTAACCCTACATGTAGTAACTATAGTAATTACTATGAATTATGCATAATTACATGCAACTAACCCTAAACTAAACCCTCATCCTAACTCTTACCCTATATTAAGTACATGGAGTTAATTAATATTACTTAGAACTTATTTGAATAAGTACAATGTAACTATGTTACATTAAAATAAGAAAGATAAATAGCCTGTCTTGTTGGCGAGGCTACTTAACACTAACTCCACCCACCAATGTCTGGTTGTCCACACAAGATTAAAAAATATGCGTGCCATTAAACGTCTGCAGTGGCTGTAATGAGTATAGTGTGACCTTTTGCCAAATCCGTCCTTTGCCAAATTCTCCTCTCCTTTTCCCTTCACATATCACATATCAGATTGGAAAGGCATTTGTTTTCAATAAAAATGAAGAAAATGTTTGAGAAGTGGAAATAAAGTGCCTAATGATTTAATAATAATGCTTTTATTGGGTAGGGTTAGTGATAGTTGTAGGCAGGGCATATTGACCCAATAAGGCGGCATCCATTTAATCATTTTAAGGGTAACACTTTACAATAAGGTGTATTATTTAAAGGGTTAGTTCACCCAGAAATTAAATTGATGTCATTCATGACTCACCCTAATGTCTCTTACCTAACGTCCACACCAGTAAGACCTCCGTTCATCTTCGGAACACAGTTTAAGATATTTTATATTTAGTCTGATAGCTTTTCTGTTCCTTCATGAAAGTGAATGCATTGTTTCGGCATCCGGGTTGCCAGATCTGCTCTAGAAAGAGAGTGAAGGGGATACGTGAGGGAGGATTTTTCAGGCGTGACTTTTTACTGTGCAGAGTCGAACTACTCTTAGAAGTGCTATTCCGCCATACATTATAGTTCTCCTTTTTAATCCGCTTAGAAAATCCGTTTTATTTTATGTCACCATACTTCAACTCGGTCGTTCAACTATTCGTGTAACGGTATTTAAATAGTGAAAAACGTTGGAGGTGTTTGGTCGCTTCTAACTTGATCTCTGTTTGGTACCATAGTGAATGAACTGGGCATAGTGGGCTAAGCTAAATGCTATCAGATCGTCACCGTGCGTCAGAGAGATTAAGTGCACGCACTGAGATGAGAGAGGTATGTATCAACTCATTTTAGTTAAAGGAAGTTTAATATGAAAAAGCGGTGAAGTATCGCTTTAAAGCTGCAATCCGTAAGTTTTGCCTCTGTCACCATCTCTGTTTGAAACCTGCAGTTGCAGTTATTTGCGGATTTATCATCTGTAGAATCACACATTCTATGTCTTGGAGTATAACCTAAATAAGATTTTTCATCGGAAATTTCATCTGAACATGTCTGTCACTTTTGGGAACAAAACATTACAATAAATCTCGCAACCAACGGTGATTAAATCTAATGAAAGATCATATAACATAATTTTATTAAATGTACAAACATAAAAAGAAAAAAAAACATCTAGCATAAGCAAAGCATAATCATCGATTCAATAGATATTACAGTGAGAACAGTAATAGTACACTATTCAGACTTGAGGAAGTCCACGAAGGGCTGTCATACAGTTTGGAATTGGCGATGAGATTTGGACTCTTTAAGGAACGTATCCTCTTCAGCTTTATGACCAGAAACAGTTCACACAACCAAAATTTGAAAGATGGAGAGTCTGAGGATTTCCAAAGGTCATACCCATCACTAAAGATCTGAGAGTATGGAACAGTGTTTAATATCTCAGAAGATCAGAGAATTGCAAGACCATGGTCTGGCTTAACCTCCTTTTGAAAACTTTTGGAGAAAAAAATCAGACAAAAATGTTACAATTTGGGACAAAACTAAAACGTGTGATCGTATAACATCAAACCATGAAAATTATTATTATTGTTATACTTTGTTCTGAAACAGTAACAGCATCAGCATTCCGTGGCTACGTGTATTTAGTGTGTGTTAGTGTTACTTGTAGATTTGAATTTCTGTACAGTCTAATCTTTTGCTTTTGACTACCGATGAATCTCTAGCCTGACGTGGTCATACTCAATTAATACGAACCGCCCGACCTAAAAATGTTGTGGGCGGGGCTAAGTTCGTCTGGCATCCAGGCTAGTGAATCTCCAGTTGTCACTAAATATTTTCATTTCAACAATATGTGGAATTATAACACATATTTATAAGCTTACCTGTTGTGAATGGAGCTAAGATCAGGAGATAGTTTTAAACACTGGCTTGTTGTATACTTGCTCAAAAATTTATTTTGGATCATTTTTATTCTAAAAAAAAGTTTTGGACTGCAGGTTTAAATAGCATCTATTGCTAAAAAAAAAAGTAAATAGCTGAGTGTAAATAGCCGCTGCCTTGAAATAAAGTGTAACCTTTTATTGTATTCATTTTTTGCTTTTTATTGGCTGTACTTTTTAGTTGTTTTAGTACTTAGTACAAATGTTGCTTTGGCAAATAGCTGATTTTTTTAGGTTTTGTTTTCAGTGCTTGAAGTTAAATTAAACAACAAATGTTGGCTGAATTTTATTTTATATTTTATTTTCAGTTATTTTACTACAAGTTAAGCTAACAACATATGTTGTCTTGGCAATTAGCTGATTTTTTTAAATATATTTATATATATTTGATTTGATTTGGTTTGATTTGATTTGACATTACCTACCATAGTTTAAGTAACAACGCGTGTTTCCACAGAAAGAACGCTTTCTGTCGGCAGGCTGGGAAAGTGTAAACGCGCTGGACATGATGACGGTCTACAGCATGCTTCCTCAGGAAGATGTAGCTAGGTACACAAGCCAACACTAATGTAGAGTTGTAATCAAGAGTATATTTATAACTGAACAACCTGTGCCAGGAAAGCTTGAGATCGGAATCTCTACAATGACTTTCTTTTGTTTTACAATCACAGAATTGAACGCCTGGAGTTTTTAGACGAAAGGGAACTTCTCCAACAGCTTCTACAACACTACTGCATCTGCTGGGCCATAAAAGATAAGCTCAGTTTAGGTGAGGCTTCCATTTTACCCAATTAACGTCATTCTAGAGTTTCACGGACAGTTTGACGTCACTTGTAACTAATAGCGGACTTCTCTTTTCAGGCCTCTCACAAATCGGGTTTTAAACGTCAATGGGGACCTGGTTGTAAAAGTTTAATTTGAAACAACATGACCAAGAGTCAGAGGACAGGAAACGGAAGTCATTTATATCTTTATTTCCATTTTTGACCCCCAATAAAAATGGAGACTACTGGCATCAGCGTCTTTTCTTTTGTTTCGCTCGTCTCCTTCTGTCTCATGTGACAGTGTCTTCTGAAGTGAAGTGCCATTTTCATGTAGGCTATAGCCATTATTAAACCAGTGTGAAACATTCATAAGACCACACAAACTCATATGTAATAAAGTTATTTTGTTGGCTGTGTGGATGTTAGTGGGCTTCTGTATGAATGTTCATGAACAGTGATGATGAATAAAGAAAATTAAGAGTATAAAGTGAACTATAAGTGCATGATTTATTGTTGCACTTTAGGAAACCTTTGATTTTAAACTGTTCTACACGTCCACATTGTGTAAAATTATTGGATTATTAAAATCCTAGGCATGGTAATATATTTGTTACAACACACACATTTTCGTTAAAAAAGTTATGAAATGGCTTGACATTAAATAGAGAACACAAATAAATAAAAAAGTAATATATTATAAATGTATGTTAATAACATATTTAAACTATATGCTTGTTGTAGTTGCAATATTTAAAAAGAATATCAACTAATATAGAAATGTCATAAAGAAATTATATTTTACATATTAATATTTGATATTAATATCTGATTACTATGCAAAATAATATATTTTTTAATTATTTGAAAAATAAAATGAAATTTTAATTTACAGTAATAAATGTATTTTTATATTTGATTAAAATGTAGTTATAAACTAAATTAAACTTATGGGTATAGACAGATATATAATAAGCACATCATTTTTCTCAATAAGCTCATAAGATGTACATTTTTAACATGGCATGGCTTTTTTCAGACTTAAGACTTTCTTAAGACTTATCTATTACTTGAACACTAAATCAGAATATTAAAATGATTTCTGAAGGATCATGTGACACTAAAGACTGGAGTAATGATGCTGAAAATTGATGTTTGCAATCACAGGAATAAATGACATTTTAAAATATATTAAAATAGAACAGTAATTTTAAATTGTAATATTTCACAACTGTTTGTACTGTATTTTTGATTAAATAAATGCGGGCATAGTGAACATAAGAGACTTCTTTCAAAAACATTTTACAAAATCTTACAGACCCTAAAAGTTGAAATGGTTGTGCATGTTTTTCAAACGTCACAAATAATCACCAGGAAGTAGTTTTAGAAAACAAAAGGCGATTAAAAGACACAAAAAAAGGAAATGTTTCCTCTTTAGCCGTCAACGCCAGGCATCCTGCAGTCTTTCTCTGTTTTCGTTTTTGTCAGTGAGTCCCTCAAGAGAAACATTAACCCAGAGCGACCTTGTGATGTTATTTACTGCCGCAGGAACCCCGATTTGATGCATGAGAGTGAGAAATGCAGATGATAAATGCAAAATCTGCCCTAGGCCATGCTCAAATGCAGAACGATCTATAACATGCCATTAGATTTATAAACTTTGGGAAACTGCATTAACTCCGATCAATTCGGTTGCATAAGACAGCCGAGAAGACCTTGAGTGACATATGAGTTCGTTATGCTCTTTTTTTATTGTCCTCAGTTGTGTAATAGTAGGCTGGTGGATGATAAGCTATATCCTGAACCCGTCACCCCCCAAACAATGCTCTCCACTGCTGTAATTGTAAAGTGTTTTTCCCAAGCCACCAAGAGTGATGACAGGGGAGACTGTTGGCCCGCCTTACAACCACTCCACCCCATCCTCTGTCCACCTTTATCAGTTCAAAGCTGCAGTGTGTGCGCACAGAACACCTGAAGCTTCGGACGGACAAAATGACCTCGGCGGAGTCCAAATCAGAGCTCTTTACAGTGGCCACGGGCGATGGAGGGGACAGCCATCAGAACACGCCTAAGAAGTCCTTCTTTGAGCACTACATCCAGCCGTGCCTGGCAGAGATCCTCGGCTCCACTCTCTTCATGTTCGTGGGCTGCGTGTCGGTCATGGGTAACGTGGGCATCAGCGGGAGCATCCAGCCTGCCCTGGCACATGGACTAGCGCTGGCCATAGCAATTGCCATTTTTGGAGAAATCAGGTAACCAAGTTTCCAGTTGACTAGACTTTCAAATAGAGAATACAACTAATGTTGATAATGTTTAGAATATATATATATATATATATATATATATATATATATATATATATATATATATATATATATATAGGGTGAATTCAGGGTGATTGGGACACTTTTTGCCATTGAGATGACTTGGAAAAAGTGTCCCTATTAACCAGAATTCACCCTATATATGCTTGTTATATTTACAATATTTTAAAAACTGAATATTTCAGTTAGTATTCAATGATTAATGTAACCAGAAATGTCTTTATAAAGAATTAAAATGTTGCATTAATGCTATGCACAATAAAACTATATGAATAGATTATAATATTGAATATATTTATTGATATTGATATATATTTATAATATATTATGAATATATTTATTTCAAAGTTTTAACAGATATCCTTTTATGATCTTGTTTTCCAGCGGTGGTCACTTCAACCCAGCCGTGTCTGTGTGTGTTTACCTCATCGGAGGAATGGAGCTGATGCTCCTGGTGCCATATGTGCTCTCGCAAATGTTAGGTGGAGTGATTGCTGCCGGCCTTGCCAAAGTATGTGTGCAAAGCTTCTCTATTATTATTTGTGTTTGTGACTTGACACGGTGAAGCCTTATGGCTCATCGTTTACTCTATTGACCAATGCGATGTAAACTTCCTCTCGTCTATTTCTGTAGGCTGTCACTACGAACGAGGCATTTGGAAATGCGACTGGAGCAGCATTTGATGCCGTTCAGTCCTCTCATGGCGTCGGCTCCGCGACTATGGCCGAGATGATAATGACGCTCTTCTTGACCATAGTTGTGAGCATGGGTGCCGTCAACGGAAGGACCCGAAGTCATCTCGCTCCCTTCTGCATTGGGCTCACCGTGACTGCGAATATTTTGGCTGGGTAGGAAACTAATATTTCACACAAACGCACAAACAAATTATATTTGTGTTAAATGTTTAACAATAGGAAATACTGGAAACATTTTGTTTAAACATAAGTCTGTGATCAATCTATGATCAATGTTATGACAGCTTATGTTTTAAAATTGTTTTAACTCATCAAAAGGAATTAAGCATTTTGCAACTTTTTTGATAAGTTATACAAGATTCAACTCTTATCCTATTTATTATTTTAAGTCACTTTAATGTAGGCTAATTTAAGTTGAAATTACTTAAACATCCAAGTTGGTTGTACTTGTTGTAATTTACAGTGTTTTTACACAGTTTGTGTGTGCGTGTGTGTGTGTGTGTGTGTGTGTGTGTGTGTGTGTGTGTGTGTGTGTGTGTGTGTGTGTGTGTGTGTGTGTGTGTGTGTGTGTGTGTGTGTGTACATATATATATATATACTATTATATATATATATATATATATATATATATATATATATATATATATATATATATATATATATATATATATATATATATATATTTTTTTTTTTTTTTTTTTTTTTTTTTTTTTTTTTTTTTCGGTATCTGATACAAATAATAGTTTAGATATCTACTTCATATACCTGAACTGTTTAGATTAGTGTCAAATAGAAAACAAAATTAAATTAGAGTTACTACTGTACTACTGTTACTACAAAGAGTTACTACTGTAACACAACTGATAAGAGTATGGACACTTTAAATGTTGTTCATTGTAATTAAAATAATCATTTAATAAAAATAAAAACATTTGAACTTAAATCAGCAAATAAAATAGAGCACAAATACAGTTTTAAGAACTCTAAACATGTTTTGTTTTATAATGTTTCCATGTTATAAATGTTTTTAGACTATGCTGTTAGATGATATATTTGTATAGTATAATCCTAATAAACTTCTACATTAATGCACTAATAAACTCTATAAATATAATACTATTAATTATTACCAATACTAATAATAATTTAATTATTAACCAGGTTTTACTTGACTCAGATTTTTTTTTTGTACTGCTGTCCCCTGACTCCCCTCTTGGTGGTGGTGATGTATGATAGTGATTTTTTCCCCGCCAACCTCAACAGATCATTTCTAATTGGTCAAACTGATGATGTTTTATTTTGTTCTATTAAAACACTCCCTGCTCTCCCCTAACTGTCATCATACGTTTCATGTTTTTTTATGAGCAGATGTTTGTTGCAAACAAAACTGATTTTCTCACAAGTCGCTACACTTCAATGTGGAGACTTGCAACCAAACAAACAGGACATCCCAGGCTATGTTACAGGAAACAAAGACATTAAGAGCCTTAGAATAATAATTGCAAAAGGAAACATTAATTCCTCTAACTCTAAAAAAGTGCTGAAAGACTGTATTTAGGGCGATTTTTTTCAGTTTTGAGAAGCTCTGCTTTAACTGATTTCATCTTATATGTCAAACAGGGGTGGAATATCAGGAGCGTGTATGAATCCAGCAAGGGCCTTTGGGCCAGCGATAGTGTCCGGTCACTGGACGCACCACTGGATATATTGGGTGGGACCTTTAACTGGCGCTTTGGTCACTGTCAGTCTTGTGAGGTATTTTTGCAACTCACTTTTTCCTTTCACAATGAAGGGTTTTCTGAGGAGTATAAAGTCATTTAGTGTATCATCTAAAACAATATATGACGAATAATTTAATTTTAAAGCTGCTCATATTGAAAGAAAAAATTATATTTTATTCATGTTTTAAGTATGAGTATGTGAGTATGAGTATTTTGATTAATCGCTTGATTCATTCTAGGTTGATAATGGGAGACAAGAAGATTCGTGTTATTTTCAAATGATGGAGATGGAGGACCTCAATGGATCTCATGTTGCAAGCTTTTTAAATTCAAGATAATGTGTAAAGCATTGTATGATATTGTCAAACATTTATATTAGTGCAGTATTCAAAACGTTTCTGTATTCTGATGCTTCGTTGTCTTCTTGACAAACGTATTTGTTTGTTTTAGTTTTATAGCCTGCCATTATGTATTCTGTTTTATGTTAATAAGCATAAAGTCTTTTGTTAGATATTGTCTGAATGTGTTTCTTTACTTTTTCACTTTGTAATATGTAAATATGCAGCACACCTGTACACACACACACACACACACACACACACACACACACACACACACACACACACACACACACACACACACGTTGGTCTATGTGGTTTACAGACACTCTCCATAGGTGTAATGGTTTTTATACTGTACAAACCGTATTTTCTATCCCCTTACACTGCCCCTGGCCCTAAACCTACCCATCACAGGAAACATTACGCATTTTTACTTTCTCAAAAAAACATCATTTAGTATGTTTTTAAAGCTATTTGAAATATGAGGACATTTGAAATTTCCTCATAAACCACATTTATAGTGTAATACCAGTGTAATACCCATGTAGTACAAATTTGTGTCCTCAAAAACCACATAAACAGGCTCACACACACACACACTCCTGTGCAACTAAAAAAAGGCCGATCCAAATGTGGCAAAATATTTAGTGCTCTTTTAATGGTCTTAACCATTTTAATCACAAATCACTGGTCAGGAAATTAGCAATTTCTGGTCACAAAATTTTGCACAAATACTGTAGATAAGAATGGGATATCCTTCCACAACTTGCAGACATTTTTTACAGGAAGAAGAGAAAGTGTTGTTGCACTCAATGTTAATGGCTTTAAACAGTTCTTGAGTAGTGGCAAATATCTCCCAGTTCATTTGAGTTTAATGTGAGACCATTATTCCCTATAGGGTTTAAATCTCGACTCTGACCAGGCCAAAACATGAGTCTGATGGACTTATCAAGTCACTTCTTGGTTGTCTCCTCTTCCTTCATGCTTCACTGTGGCAAAAAAGCATTTTTAATATAGTTCTCAACAGATTTCTAAAGACTCCGCACTGTCTGGATCATGGTTAATAAGTAGTACTTTATTTTTCAGCCTTAGCTGCAATCAACATTAATAATACATAATGTACACAGTGCATACAACAATAACGAAACACAACCGCCAGATCAACATATTAATTCCTACATCACTCCATTCTTACCCCTTATTCAGAAGACCTTTTTCATATGGCACAAAGGTTTGTTTTTATATTGCTTTGTTTGCTTTTGGTATTCTGTAACGATTAACAGATGGATAGTTGTTCAAAAGTATAAATATGTGGGCTTTATATCTTTCGTCATAACCAAATCTTTCCTCTGATAAGCAATTTCATATAATCAATCTATTTACTTTAGCTTGGATCCTATTATTTTACCTACCTTCCTTCCTTATAATCCTGTTTAGCTTAACTTTATTCACAGATGTTATTCTTCCAAACCAAGCAGTTATATTATACCCTAAAACGCTCAAACTAATGTAAACTTTTTGCAAAACATCTTGGCTTACCAATAATTCACTCAGTTTCCTTAACAGGAACAACCTCTTTGCTTTCTTGAAGACATGATCTACATTATCTGAAAAATTATAGTTCTACCAGAAAGACTCGGGAGGCCAGGTGAAGTACAATAAAGAAACAAGTTTATTAACAGACCAGCAAGTATTATAAGAGGTTCTTTGGCATAGGCCCTATCCGCATTTCCTGCCTGAAGATGAAGGCAGGGGCGCAGCAGACCCCCTGGGGGGAATAGGCAGGGACCATACTGGTGGTGGTGGTGGGGAAGATGGAGGTAAGTGTTGGCATCTTTTATACTCTGAGAATTAGGACATATTGGTTAGGTCTGAATGAGATGAGATGAGTGACATACATTGAATCTTCCTGGCAGAACTTGACGCTAGAGCTTTCATTTCCCAAATACTTAAATGTCTTGACAATTTCTAGAGATTGATTACATAAAAGTATTTCTGTCAGGGGCTCTGGATGATTTAAGATGCATTATTCTATTTCATTCGTATCCAATGAAAGCAATAGACATTCTAAGAGTACATTTATTTGCATTTTGCAAATTGCATTATTAAAAGCAGAGGTATAGTCATTAAAAAGGGCATGTACATATACACATGAAATTAATATACACTTTTTTGCCTAACGTTTTGGGATGTCAGCCATTACATGCACATTAACTTTAATGACACCCCATTCTTGATCCTTAGGATTTAATATAGTGTTGGCCCACCCTTTGCAGCTATAACAGCTTCAACTCTTCTGTGAAAGCTTTCCACAAGGTTTAGGCGTGTGTTTATGGGAATTTTGTTACCATTCTTTTAGAAGTGCATTTGTAAGGTCAGGCACTGATGTTGGATGAGAAGGCCTGGCTCACAGTCTCTAATTCATCCCAAACGTGTTCTTTCGGGTTGAGGTCGGGACTCTGTGCAGGCCAGTCAAGCTTCTCCACACCAAACTCACTCTCACATCTTAGAAGTCAGTTTTCTATACATACATATACATTAATCAGAGTGTGGCTTATTTGGTTTACGTTTTAAGTGTTTTTTTATGATAAAAAGGCAATACCCCACCCATTGGTATCTCTATGGTATTTGGTACGGGGCCCAGCAAGATGGTTTGTACCCAGGGCCCAAAATTTGGTGCTATGCCGCTGACTTCTGCACACTGTGCTCTTTAGCATGCACTTATCCCGCTCCCGTGATTTTACGTGGCCTTTCCTGTTCAGTTTCTGTTGTTCCCAATTGTTTCCACTTTGCTATAATGCCACTAACAAGTTGACCGTGGAATATACACTTGAATTTACCAAACTCCTGAGAGTGACCCTTTCACAAATGTTTGTAGAAGCAGTCTGCATATCTAAGTGCTTGATTTTATATATCTGTGGCCATTGAAGTGATTGGAACACCTGAATTCACTGATTTGGAGGGGTGTCTCAATAATTTTTCCAATATAGTGTATATGGTTTAAAATGATAGCTAATTAACCTTTCCATATGTAGCAAGTATTGATGTCAAAGCCACAAGGCAAAAGTCCTCTAAATGTTTAACTTCCACATATTCGGTACAATTTAAGTCTAATAAAAGTTTATATAATTTTGTTAATGGGTCAGTTAAAACACTGACCTTAAGGCTATCTGGACCCGGTAATTTACAAGGCCTAAGAATACACATTCTTATCTGATGCATCACCATGCAACTCATGTTTCATTGTGATTCATCACTCCACAAATAACTTCCCAACTTTCCCAAAAACGTATTCTGTCTTTGATGTTTTATTGAGACAGCATTGACTTTTTAAAAAATTGATAACTTCTTGTTTAAAACAATTAAATCAGGTGACAGGTGAAGTGATTAACACTGATTATCTCTTCATCACGGCACCTGTTAGTGGGTGGGTATATTAGGCAGCAAGTGAACATTTTGTCCTCAGAGTCTATGTTTTAGAAGCAGGAAAAACGTAGCCTTGGAAAAACGGGCAAGTGTAAAGATTTGTGCAAGTTTGAAAAGGGCCAAATGGTGATGGCTAGACAACTGGGTCAGAGCATCTCCAAAACTACAGCTCTTGTGGGGTGTTCCCAGACTGCAGTGGTCAGTATCTATCAAAAATGGCCCAAGGAAGGAACAGTGGTGAACCGCCAACCGCCATGGGTGGCTCATTGATGCACATGGGGAGCGAAGGCTTGCGCGTGTGGTCCAATCAAACAGATGAGCTACTGTAACTCAAATTGCTCAAGAAGTTATTGCTGGTTCTGATAGAACGGTGTCAGAACACACAGTGCATCATAGTTTGTTGCGTACGGTACGGGGCCGCAGACCAGTCGGGGTGCCCATCCTGACCCCTGTCCACTGCCGAAAGCGTCAACAGTGGGCATTTGAGCATTAGAACTGAACCAAGGCCTGGTCCGATTAATTATGTTTTCTTTTATATCACGTTGATGGCTGTGTGCGAGTGCGTCACTTACCTGAGGAACACATGGCACCAGGATGCACTATGGGATGGCAACCCAGCTAACAATTTTAGGTTATAAGAACGTTTCCCTAACGTTCCCATTAAGTTCTAAAAACGTTTTTGAACGATCTAGGAACGTTGAAATGTCCAGTTTGTGGAACGTTGTATTAACGTTCTCATTAGGTTCTAAGAACGTTAAATAACGTTCTTATAAGGGTGTGGCGTATGATCAAATAAAATATTCCTGTTTTCTCCTTTACTGTACTTGCTTTTGTTTATTGACATCTTATTCTTTCTTTAAAAAAAAGCTAAAACCACTTTTATAATTGACTTTTATATTTATATTACATTTATATTTAGTACATAATTAGTTTACTAGATTTTTCTTCTGATTGTAAAAAAATTAATATATACACGAAAATAGCATTTAAGTGTCATTAAGTTATCTCTGGATATACAAATTATGTATCTGAAGTTTGAGAAAAAAGCTGTATGACTAATTTGTAATGACTAATACTTTTTTTAATGTAGTAACGTTTTTAAAACGTTCCACTAACAATGTAAGAATAACGTTTTATAGCTAACGTTTTTAGAACGTTTCTCTATAGCAAATAACGTTGGCACAACGTTCTAATAACGTTACTGCGAGAACGTTTTTTGATAACGTTGAGAGAACTTTCAGAGAACGTTAGCCAACGTTCTGAGAACGTTCCCTGTTAGCTGGGAAGCCGGCAGAGGCAGTGTGATGCTTTGGGCAATGTTCTGCTCGGAAACTTTGAGTCCTGCCATCCATGTGGATGTACTTTGACACGTACCACCTACCTAAGAATTGTTGCAGACTGTGGCAAGGGGGGCGTGGTTCAGCGAGGTCTGCAGCGGGAGAGAGAGCCGCGGGACGAGCGGTAAGTGAGTGGGTTGGACGCAGATTAATAACACCTGTCTCTTGTTCCAGTAATGAGCGCGGAGAGGGTATAAAACCTCGGCGGAAACAGAGACCAGAAAGAGAGAGAGACGGACGGTTGATGCTGAAACACGGACTGAGAAACCGGAAGCCGGAAGTACCGACCCGGAAGTGATCGCGAGTGTTTGGAGTTGGAAAGAATCTCCACACTACTAAGTGTGCTTTTGATATTGAGTTGATAAATAAAAGAGCATCAACCGTCCAGCCGACCCCCGTGTCCTCTTCCTTCCTCACATTAAGAACTTTGTTACATTGGTGCCGAAACCCGGGAGGAAGTAGGACAGCGCCGCCGCCATGCAGACGCCCTCCGCCTCGCCATTTGCGGACATTATTACATCCCTCGCGGTCCTCCATCAGGACCAACACCAAGCCATGCTGGACCTTCGGTCAGACCAGGAGCGCCGCTTCGAGGCCATTGTCCGAGGCCAGCAAGAGGACCGCGAGAAGTTCCGGAGCTGGATCGACCGGGAGGCTCGCACCGAAGCCGCCGGGCTCGCCAGCGCACCGGTCCACGTGCCCCTGCACAAAATGGGGCCACAGGATGACCCAGAGGCGTTCGTTGACCTCTTTCAAAAGGCCGCGGAGGCCTGCGGGTGGCCCCGGGCACAGTGGCCGGTGCGCCTGATACCACTGCTGACAGGCGAGGCCCAGGCGGCTGCACAACAGCTACCGGTGGCGAACCTCCTGGACTATGATGACCTAAAGAAGGCCATCCTCCAGCGGGTCGGCCGCTCCCCGGAGCAACACCGACAGAGGTTCCGCTCCCTGGAGTGGGGGGAGGCCGGCCGACCCTTCGCGATGGCCCAACAGCTCCGGGACTCATGCCGCAGATGGCTCCTGGCCGGCGGAAGCGACGTGGACCACATCGTCGATCTGGTGGTACTGGAGCAGTTCATCGCTCGGCTCCCAAGGAAAACTGCCGAGTGGGTCCAGTGCCACCGGCCCACGTCGCTGGAGACGGCCATCCACCTGGCGGAGGACCACCTGGTGGCGTGCCCGGGGGTCGGCGCACCCCTTTTAACCTCTCGCTCTCTCTCTCCCCCCTCTGTGTCTCCCTCTCCTCCTATCCCTCTCCCTAGGTCACGCCCTCCGGGCCCTCCTCGGATTTCCCCCAGAGGCCGGGGTGGGATGGGCCCTGGACCGCTCGGGAGTTCGCGGGCTCCGCCCAGGGAGGCGGGGCTGCTGGGGATGGGGGGTGATAGTGGCTCTGGTTCCGCGCCCTCCCCGCGCTCATTGTCCAACCCACTCCCCGCCGCAGGGGTGGCGGGTAAGCCTGGGCTGGCCTGCTGGCGGTGCGGTGATCCGGATCATTTTGTGGACCGATGTCCGAGGATGAACATCGGGACAATGATCCGGATCCCGGACGTCCAGCGGACCACCCCCGATCAAGCAGGAGAGTACCAAATTCCTGTAAGTATCAAGGGGGGTACATATCAGGCCTTGGTGGATTCAGGATGTAACCAAACCTCGATCCATCAAAGCCTGATGCAGCCTGGGGCATTGGATACAAGCCGCATGGTTAAGGTACGGTGTGTGCACGGGGATGTGGTGGAATATCCGGTTGTCCCAGTCACGATACAATTTCGGGGGCAAAAGCATAGTATAGAGGTGGCGGTTAGTCCACACCTCCGGCATCCGCTAATTCTGGGGACGAATTGGCCCGCCTTTACGGCTTTATTGGGATCGTTGTGTGCGGATGCCGCTTGGGGGAAAAAGGCAAGGAAGGGGGCGGTGCGAGTACAGCTTGGGGAGACTGAACCGGGACCCTCGGAGACAACTCCAGAGGAACCGAGCGGGATTGAGAGACTAATTCTCTCGGACCGCGATGACTTTCCTCTGGAGCAGTCCCAGGACGACACCCTTAAGAACGCTTTCCAGCAGGTCCGATCGATCGACGGACAGTCTCTCCAACCTGCCTTGCCTGTCTCCTATCCTTATTTTGCCATAATAAAAGATCGGTTGTATCGAGTGACCCAAGACACTCAGACAAAGGTAGATACAACCCAGTTGTTAGTACCAAAGAGCCGCCGGGAAATGCTTTTCCAGGCGGCTCACTCTAACCCGATGGCGGGCCACCTGGGACAGGCGGCCACGCTGAATCGTTTAATGACCCGATTTTTTTGGCCAGGCATTCATGACAATGTGCGCAGGTGGTGCGCGTCTTGTCCTGAATGTCAGTTGGTGAATCCACTGGCCGCCCCAAAAGCGCCATTGCGCCCCCTTCCATTAATGCAGGTCCCCTTCGAGAGAATTGCGATGGACCTCATCGGGCCATTAGAGCGATCCGCACGCGGACATCGTTTTGCGCTAGTTATCGTGGACTACGCAACACGATATCCGGAAGCAGTGGCTCTCCGCAACATCTCTGCGAAGAGTGTTGCGGACGCACTGTTTCGTTTAATCTCCCGAGTGGGGATTCCGAAGGAAATCCTCACTGATCAAGGCACGGCGTTTATGTCACGCACGTTAAGCGAATTGTACGGATTATTGGGCATTAAATCCATTCGAACAAGCGTCTATCACCCACAAACAGACGGCTTGGTCGAACGATTTAATCGCACTCTTAAATCCATGATCCGTAAATTCGTACAGGAAGACGCCAAAAATTGGGATCGGTGGTTAGAACCCCTCTTATTTGCTGTGCGGGAGGTCCCGCAAGCCTCCACGGGGTTTTCCCCCTTCGAGCTTCTCTACGGACGGCAGCCCCGGGGGGTGCTGGACGTCCTACGAGAAACTTGGGAGGAGGGGCCTTCTTTGGCCAAGAACGAAATTCAGTATGTGCTGGACTTGCGAACAAAACTCCACACCTTGGGGCGGCTATCGAGGGAGAATTTGTTGCAAGCCCAGGACCGCCAGAGCCGGTCATATAACAGGGGTACAAAACTACGCAAATTCACACCGGGAGAGAAAGTGCTCGTTCTACTCCCTACGTCGAGCTCAAAATTAATGTCAAAGTGGCAGGGGCCGTTTGAGGTCGCACGACAGGTAGGAGAGCTTGATTATGAAGTGATACGATCCGATAGGAACGGGGCACGTCAAATATACCACCTCAACCTGCTAAAAAAATGGAATGAGGTGGAATCAGTGTTGTTGGCAACGGTGATCGGGGGAGAGGATGATCTCGGGCCAGAGGCGAGCATTAAAGCACAATCAGTCGCGCTGGCCCCTGGGGGAGATCACCTCTCACCGTTACAACTCACTGATTTATCAAAATTGCAGGCGGAGTTCGCTGACGTGTTCTCGCCCCTACCGGGACGTACCGACTTGATTCAGCACCATATCGAGACCGAGCCGGGCGTGGTAGTTCGCAGCCGGCCGTATCGCTTGCCTGAACACAAGAAAAGGGTAGTTCAGGAAGAATTAGGCGCAATGCTCGACATGGGAGTAATCGAGGAGTCCAACAGTGACTGGGCGAGCCCGATAGTTTTGGTCCCCAAAACAGATGGCTCGGTCAGGTTCTGTGTGGACTACCGCAAGGTGAACGCTGTGTCGAAATTCGACGCGTATCCAATGCCGCGGGTTGACGAGTTGCTTGATCGGTTGGGCACGGCTCGATTTTATTCGACGCTGGACTTAACAAAGGGCTATTGGCAGATCCCCTTGTCTCCATTGTCCAAAGAAAAGACAGCTTTCACCACGCCGTTTGGATTGCACCAATTTGTCACGCTTCCTTTCGGGTTGTTCGGGGCGCCCGCTACCTTTCAGCGCCTCATGGACAGGATTTTGCGTCCCCATGCCGCATATGCTGCTGCCTATCTGGATGATATCGTGATTTACAGTCACGATTGGCAGCGGCATATGCAGCATGTCAGGGCGGTCTTGAGGTCGCTGAGGGGAGCGGGGCTCACGGCCAACCCAAAGAAGTGTGCGATTGGGCGGATGGAAGTAAGGTATCTGGGCTTCCACTTGGGTCATGGACAAGTGCGTCCCCAAATTGATAAGACCGCAGCAATTGCAACCTGTCCGAGACCCAAGACCAAAAAGGAGGTTAGGCAGTTCTTGGGGCTGGCGGGATATTATAGACGGTTCATACCAAATTATTCGGACCTCACCAGCCCTTTGACTGACCTTACTAGAAAGGGGCTACCAGATACGGTCCAGTGGACGGAGCCGTGTCAACAGGCTTTTACCCGAGTGAAGGCTGCTCTATGTGGCGGGCCGCTCTTACACTCCCCTGACTTTTCTCTCCCTTTCTTGTTGCAGACTGACGCGTCGGACAGGGGGCTGGGCGCAGTCCTGGCCCAGGAGGTGGAGGGGGGAGAGCGGCCGGTGCTGTACATTAGCCGTAAGCTCTCCAAGAGGGAAGCTAAGTACAGCACCATAGAGAAGGAGTGTCTGGCCATCAGGTGGGCCGTTCTCACCCTCCGCTACTACCTCCTGGGGCGAGAGTTCACCCTCTGTTCGGACCACGCTCCTCTCCAATGGCTCCACCGCATGAAGGATACCAACGCGCGGATCACCCGTTGGTATCTAGCTCTTCAGCCGTTTAAATTCAAGGTGGTCCACAGGCCGGGTGCTCAGATGGCTGTGGCCGATTTCCTCTCCAGAAATGGGGGGGGGGGGGCTGCAGGCCGGACGGCTCCCCGGCCTGAGTCGGGCGGTGGGGGTATGTGGCAAGGGGGGCGTGGTTCAGCGAGGTCTGCAGCGGGAGAGAGAGCCGCGGGACGAGCGGTAAGTGAGTGGGTTGGACGCAGATTAATAACACCTGTCTCTTGTTCCAGTAATGAGCGCGGAGAGGGTATAAAACCTCGGCGGAACCAGAGACCAGAAAGAGAGAGAGACGGACGGTTGATGCTGAAACACGGACTGAGAAACCGGAAGCCGGAAGTACCGACCCGGAAGTGATCGCGAGTGTTTGGAGTTGGAAAGAATCTCCACACTACTAAGTGTGCTTTTGATATTGAGTTGATAAATAAAAGAGCATCAACCGTCCAGCCGACCCCCGTGTCCTCTTCCTTCCTCACATTAAGAACTTTGTTACACAGACCATGTACACCCTTTCATGGAAAAGGATTCCCTGGTGGCTATGGCCTCGTTTGGCATGTTAGAGTGCCCTGCCTCCAAGAATAAATGGTTCAGGAGTTTGAGGTGTAGAGCTGGCCTCCAAATTCCTTATATCTCAATCCGATCGAGCATCTGTTGGATGTGCTGAACAAACAAGTCTATACATGGAGGTCCCATCTAGCAAATTGCAGGACTTAAAGGATCTGCTGCTAACATCTTGGTGCCACATATCACAGCACACCTTCAGGAGTTTAGTGGAGTCTAAGGGCTTGACGAGTCAGGGCTGTTTGGCAGAAAAACGGGGGACCAATACATTATTAGGTCATAATGCTATTATGTGTATACACACAAACACAGTATTAGTTTGATCAAACCATCAAAATATGAGGAAAATATATATTTTTAAAATATATTTTAAATATGAGGGCAAAACAAAAACTCAAAAACTAAATTTGGTTAAGGTATTTATCTGACAAAATTATTTTGCAAAAAAAAGGCAAAAAGCTCACGGAATACATTGACCACTACACCATAATCTGTTATTAATATTTTGTTGGTTCTCTCTTATGTGTTTATAATTTCTATGTATGACAGGCAGGCCAAAAAAACATGATAATTGAATATATATGATTTTTAATTTAGAAATCAAATCATGGCCTCTGTCTTCTGTTCACTCACTATATTCATATATTCCTATAATTTGTAAAACATATCACATTTCAACATATAACGTTTTGGCTCAAAGTTCACCTTAAAGCGTCAATGTGTTGTTTTATTGTGCCGTTTAGGTTGATAGCATTTACAACCAAGGCCAGGCAGTTATCACACACTTGACAAGCAAATCAATAACATTGATATAATAGTGGAAAAAAATACTGTCCAAATGTGAAGGAACTTACAGGAACAAACATCCATTTATCTAAATCTAGACTGAAAATAGCTGTGCTTATAACTCACAGTTATTGTTTAAACAGTTCAGATCTTTTCATTGTCCCCTAAAACTTGACTGTAAGTGGCTGCTTTATGCATCCTTCATAATATTCCAATGATAATATGATATCAGACTTTCAGGGATATAAGAATGATTTATGGTGGAACCAGTCAAGTCGGCCCCGTTATCATAGTGCTTCCCTCTGCCACAGTCACAAAGTTACTCATTGCACTTGATGGTGCACAATGTCAGTGGAAGTAGAGAAGCTAGAGCTCAAAGAGCTGGACAAAACTTTGCTAAAGAAGAATGAATCCTCAACCAAACCTCTGAGCAAATATGAAAGAATATTACAGCCGTGTGTTGCCGAGCTGGTGGGGACAATGTTTTTTGTCTTCATCGGCTGCGTGTCTGTCATTGAAAATGTGGAGGCAGCAGGAAGACTTCAGCCTGCACTTGTACATGGTTTGGCAGTGGCTGTGCTGGTGGCATGTATGGCAGAAATCAGGTAAGAATTTTTGGTTACACTTTATTTTAAGGTGTCCTTGTTAACTATACATTTAAGCACAGAGTAATATTATCTAACAGCATGAACTTATTATTAGGATTAGAATTAGGGTTAGTTGCAAGTAATTATGCATGTGTTATAGACACACGTAACATATGTAAGGGCAAATTAAATAAAGTGTTCAAAATGTATTTATTTTTATGCACTTCTTTGGATATGTTAAATTATTTCTAAATGATGAACGTGAGTTTATATCTCACCTGAATTATTATTATTATTATCCTCCATGCAGCGGATCACATTTCAACCCTCCATTCACCATTGCTATCTGGTTGTGTGGTGGAATTCAGCTGACGATGGTTGTTCCCTACCTTATCAGTCAGCTTATCGGAGGTGTGCTGGGAGCTGCGATGTCAAAGGTGTGAACAAGAATTCCTTTATAATACAAGAACAGAAAATTAATATTGGGATTACTTTCCATATCGCAAAAAAGTGCTCAAAACACCTGTATTTTCAAGGTTATGACATCACACAAAAACTACATGAATGCTACCGGAGCGGCCTTCGCTGTTCTTAAGTCTGATGAGCAGCTTGGGAAGGTTGTGTTTGCTGAAATGGCCATGACGTGTCTAGTAACTATGGTAGTGCTGCTGGGGGCAGTCAATGGAAAGAGCAAAAGCCCCCTGGTGCCCTTCATGGTGGGCTGCACTGTTATCATCAATATTCTGGCAGGGTGAGTCTGGAGCAAAATAACACAAAGAAAAAAAACACTTTATTCAAAGTTGAAGTTGTGGCTTTATATATGGTCAAACACGTGTTATTGTTAACATATGACAGAAATTAAGCTCAAATAGAGTAGCTAACAAGTTTTTGATCAGTGAATGTCAGACATAGTTTTGTCCGTCATTACCTGCATCGCCTTACGTTTTCATCTTAAAAACGCATAAAGTTTATTGTAACTATATGGACACTCAGTTTTTATATCATGTTATAAAAGATGAAGTGCTTTGAGAAGGCTATATTTAAAGGGATGGTTCACCCAAAAATTAATGTCATCACTTAAGGTACAAGGTGGGCATTTTTTGAGCAATGTTGCCAAATATGTTGCTTGTGCACTTTCCCATTGAGAATGGGCAAAAAAAAAGAAAAAGATATCTGGATACTTCTGATCGGCCGTGGGCCCTGTGTCTCAACCATAGACCGTAAAAAAATAGGGAGGAGGAAGCAGAGCAAGAAGTACAGCCGCGATATCAAAAGCCTGTCACAGATACAGAACAATTAATTATGCTGGTGTGAAATGAACAATTATGGAAATAATTGCTAAAAGCTAAAGCTCCAATCTGCTCCCAAAAAAAAATATTAGAAAACACATAGGCGGGTAATGAGCTATACTGGGACCGGGGCACATTTAAGACCCAGTTAGAACCCAGTTCTTCAAAAACAAAGGGTATATATATAGATTTATTCACATATAGCCTTTGTTAGAGGTGGACAAAGTACACAACTTCATTACTTGAGTAAGAGTAAAATTACTACTAGTCAAATATTACTCCGTTAAAAGTGAAACTTGTAAAAACAGATTTTTACTAAAAAAACATCAAGAATTGTTACTCTGTAAGTAAAACTACAGAAGCATTTGTTTTTTAAAAGTACTTAAGTATTAAAAGTAAATTTCTTTTTTTTATGTCAACGCATTATTTTATTATTGTTGTATGCACATTATGCCATCATGGTTTAAGCCAGTCAGTGATGCTCCATCTGACATACTAGCATACGACTAACTTAAACTACTTTAAATACTTGTAAAAAAAAAAGTTACTCTTTACAAAGCGTTGTCACTTTAAGGCCGAATGCACGGATCCAATACACTGATACACTTAAGATTTTCAACTGTTTACCTTCACTTAAGACATAATCAACCTTGTTTATGTGAATACTCGACAAAATTAAAATGTTGACATCCACCTTCTTCCATTTTGCTATCTATCTATCTATCTATCTATCTATCTATCTATCTATCTATCTATCTATCTATCTATCTATCTATCTATCTGTCTGTCTGTCTGTCTGTCTGTCTGTCTGTCTGTCTGTCTGTCTGTCTGTCCGTCCGTCCGTCCGTCCGTCCGTCCATCCATCCATCCATCCATCCATCCATCCATCCATCCATCCATCCATCCATCCATCCATCCATCCATCCATCCATCCATCCATCCATCCATCCATCCATCCATCTATCTATCTATCTATCTATCTATCTATCTATCTATCTATCTATCTATCTATCTATCTATCTATCTATCTATCTATCTATCTATCTATCTATCTATCTATCTATCTATCTATCTATATAGCTTATGACATTGCAGCCAGTTCATTATCAAAATGAAATACAGTCACCAAATATATAAAAAGTTCTGCTGGCTGTATGTGTACAGCTGCTGAGGAGTGCAAGATGAGATGTTAATATAAGTTTTAAATGGGCAACAGAAACAATCACCCAGTGCTCAGCTTCGGGAAGGGAAATAGGTCTAAGGAGAAGGTGATGGAGATGAGAAACAGGTGTGCTATTTAGCACAGCTATACATATAATTAAATTGCTAACAACGATATTGGATGCCTGTTTGTGGCCCAATCTAATTTTTATAGGCTCCAAAATTTGCTGGTGGTGCCCCTAATCATCTCTACTCCTCAAACACATAAAACTTCACACTCAGTGTTTCTTAAGTAAAGAAAACTATGTACTTTTTTCAAAGAATCCTCTCTTTAATTACCCTTACACTGCAAACAAGCAGAGACAGTTTGAGGGGTGGAGTACTTCATTTATGATGGGGGGTGGAGTTATGAGGTTTGACTGACAGTCTGATGATCCAATGGAGATGTGAGGTTTAGTCTGAAGCTCTTTTTAATACTTTTCATTGGTTAAATATTTGCAAAACCCACAAACATGGGGATTAAGAAAATTGTAAGATATGAGGTTTCTGCCTGACACTGTAAAATTGGCGCATTTAGTAATTATCTTACAGAGTAGGTATTAGACTAAAATATTTTTTTTTTTTTAAATGTCATTGTAGAAAATGCGGAACTTAGACTTACAAATGTTTAAACTGTAAAAAATCTGTAAAATAAAACAAAAAAGTAGGCTACTGGCTTATTACCTAGACACTATCCAGTAATGTAACGGACATTTCCTAAAACACAACGCAATGACGTTCAAAATTCAAAGTGCAAGTAAAACTTGTGTAAAAAATAAATAATCCTATGTAAAAATCTGTCAACTTTATTTAGTAGACTTGTACCCTATATTTTTTGTAGGCCTATGTATAACATCTATAATAGAATTTGAGTCTGAAAAATCTATGTTGTATATTTCTTAGAGGAGACGTTTCTGGCACCTGTTTGAACCCCGCGAGAGCTTTTGGACCTGCTCTGATGGCTAACTACTGGTCTTATCATTGGGTTTATTGGGTCGGTCCGATTGGGGGAGCTCTGGTGGCTGCTGTTCTCGTGAGGTCAGTTTGCCTTGATATAAAATAATCCATATTTCCTTGTTGAGGTCTTCTATGTCAAGAAAGTATTTTTAAAAGCAGATTGTTTATTATTTTCACAGGCTTCTGCTTGGAGATGAGAAGACACGAGTTATAATGAAATGACATTGGAGCACATCAAGAATGCAAAGCCTCTCAATTCATGATGCCATTACTTCTAAACACTCTAAATATTTCTTTTTGTCTTAACAGCGTATATATTGCCAATGAATTTAAAACTGTGGATTAGTGTGCTTGCCTTTTATAACAAATGGCCAACCCTTTTTCTTTTTTTCCAGCAGATGTCAGTAAACTGTCTGATAATGTTTCACTGTTTTGTTTAGAATTCACTCTAATAAAGTTTATTACATTTTTATATTATCAGTGTGTTTTAACTATTGCACATTTCATCAACAAAAAAAATGTTAGTGGTGGTGAAACATTTCATCTTTCCTCCTAAGACCCTTTTTATTTAGTTTTTTTCTTCTTCATGTAATTACATTGTTTAGACCATAAGAAACAAATAGATGTTTTTTCTTGCGGAAAATTATATTGTATTCATATGTTATGCTATTTCCTTGTGGACAACTGGACTCAGTTGCTTAAAAAAATAAAATTACATAAAATTGTATGTATAACAACAATTGGATTTTTCAATCAAACAAAGGGAAATTCACCAATTAATTTTGTTGTACCAAACTTTGTTTAAAGATGATTTTCAACTATGAAATATATAACGGAAAGAACTGATATACCATGTTACTTTATTATTCAATATGTGGGTAAAATGGCCATACGTGGATTTTCCCATTCTATGCAACTCTAATATGCATATTAATGTTCTTGGAGCAACATATAGGCTAATGAAAAAAGAAGTGTAATAATGGGACATTTTATAATAATATCTAATATTTCATATGAATATTAATTTGTAATTTCTTTCCATTCACTTTTTGTGTCGGTGTGTATATTATATCAATGCCCGGTTTTGTAATTATTTGGAACTGTTATGTATGTTTTATTCTTGTTTTTTAAAAGAATAAATTTGGGAGACTTGGTTGTCACAAGTGTTTTATTTTTTTTAAACCAAATGGGTTCAGCTTATTGAGTCAGGTGGTAGTAGTTTTGAGTAACAGAGTAATTTTTACTGATAATATCAGTGTATGTTCTCTGCCGGGGCTGCTCCTACACACAGAAAAATAGGGTGTCAAAATTGTACCTTTAGGGGTACATCTTGTCGCTGGGGCAGTACCCTTAAAAGAACCAACGTTGTACCATTTTTACCACAAAAAGGTTCATAGTCGTACCTCAAGGTACGCATTTGTACTCAAAGGTACTAATATGCAGGAGTAAAACAGGTACAAATATGTCCTTTTAAGGGTACTGCCCCAGCGACAAGCAAGGTACAATTTTGACACCCTATTTTTCTGTGTGTAGCCTATCATTTCCTTTTCTAAATGTTTTTGAGCAGTCTTCATTATAAAATAGCATAATTAATAATTTATTTTCCAGCCTATATTTGTAACAGATTTTACAGTAAACTATATTATTATTTAAAACGAATAACCTTTCATTACTATTATTTAAAACTAATAACAGCAAATGGGTTCATGTATAAAACCCAAAAAGCTGGGTCAAAATAACCCAGCATTTGTTTCAACAGTCTAATAGTTACCTGTATTTAGCATTTTAGAGTGTTTATTGCAGTAATAGCCTAGGCTACTAACGTTTTATAATATTGGTAGCTTTTTTCTTTTCAGACAACTTTGAATGACCGTAAATGCCCTATAACCAAGACTTTCTCACGTGACTCAAAGCTGCTCGCGCTCATTTCATTCTATTGCTCTCTCTCTCTCTCTCTCTCTCTCTCTCTCTCTCTCTCTCTCTCTCTCTCTCTCTCTCTCTCTCTCTCTCTATATATATATATATATATATATATATATATATATATATATATATATATATATATATATATATAGGCTATATATAACTATGTGTATTATGATTTTATGATATGAATGTATGTAGGCTATATAGTGCATATCCTTATGTAGCCTAGTCTCGAAATCCGACAATTGTTCGAGTTGTGTTCAGTGTTCTATTTGTGAAACATGATCTAAAACGTCCTTATTATGACAGAATTCATATGGTCCAATAGGCTATAGATTCTGCAAACAAATTTAGATTTAGTTTTTTCACGTGTTATATGGAACAAAAATGCACTTATATGTCTCCAGATGTGTTTTTATTGACATGTTGTTGACCAAAATCGATAAAACAACATTCAAACTTCTTAACAAATATCAAACAGGTTAACGATATTTGTCAGACAAAGCCAGGGACAGTCTTGCAAGGAACTTGTCCATGGCCAGGTGGGCTTCAGGTGTGAAGTCAACAGGGAAGAGCATGGCCAACACCACAAGAATGTTGTGGGACAGGATCTGTTAAATGAAGATTAATGGACACCATTTAGAATAAGGCCCAGTTATTACTAAATTAGCGTCAGACACATTATGTTTACCTTGAAGTTAGCAGGATCGACTCTCAGCTGAAAGGCGTGCAGCTCGCTAAGAGTGAGCAGGCCGGCGAACAGGTCATCGATCTTTTCAACAGCCAAACCGATTCCACCGACGACCTTCTTTCCATGCTTTCTCACTGGAGCAGAGCCGGGGGCCAGGTCGCTCCAGTGAGAGAAATAGGTCTTGGTCTGAGGGTAGACCAAGAGCATTCTGCAACACGGTGGGACATGTAAGTTTCCGTTTCAGAGCCTTACCATATGTACAGTTATTTTCATCGAAATGCAAGACTTCAAGTCTGATTTGTCTTACCTGGACAGCGCCTCATTGCCGATATCCTCAGCCTTTGGGGAAATCTTTGCCCAGAGGGCCTTCACGGTGGCTTTGTCCTTAGCAGAAAGACTCATGTTGAACGAATGGACGTGCTATGGTCAAATACTTACCCACCTAAACGTTGGTCCTCTTTTTAAGCGTTTGTAGTTGAGTGGGCACACCCAAGATACAGCCTAATTGCGTGTCAGATTGAACTCCTGCCAGTGCACACTAAAAATTGACTTGATGCCCATTTTCCCCTCCTCATTTTAGGGATGATAAGCGATGATATTGTACGTGCGTGCGTGCGCACTTGACCCAGCAAACACAGCAACGTTGTAAAAACGTTTTTTTCACGTTGTGAAAAGGTCGCGATAACGTTTTTATCCGACGTATTTAATACGACAGATGTCGGGTTTTTTTCACGTTATAAATACGTTTTTTCACAACGTTGCAGAAACGTTCTTATAACGTCTTTATCACGTTGCCACGTCTCCTTGTAACGTTGCAGAAACGTCTTTATCACGTTACCGCGTCTACTTACAACGTTGCAGAAACATATTTATAACGTTTTTTATCACCTTACCATATCCTCTCCTTCCAACATTGCAAAAATGTGTTTATAACGTTTTTGTCACCTACCACGTCCATCTCCTTCCAACGTTGTAGAAACGTACCACATTCAAACTGGTTCTTCACTTCACACATGCTGTGATCAAAATGTTTTTTTGTTTTTACTGTTATATTTAATATAAAAACAATATTATAACTACAGTAAGAAAAATATATTGTGGTCTTTTTAGATCTCTGTATAATTTGTCAAGGCTAATCACACGTTATAATATTTCTGTCAATCTTAATATTCAGCTTATTAATAACGCTTTTTACATTTCACCTTACCTGTAGGCCTTACCTCTGTTTGTTTCCCATTTTATTAAACTACATAAACATATGTAGTACTAATAATTTATACTACACACAACATTTGTCAGTCATTGTATTTATTCACACAATATAAAAAGCAATATGATAGAGGTAAGTTCACAAAAAAAGAAAAATCTGTCATTTACTCATCCTTGCATTATTCCAATCTAAATCTGTATGACTTTCCTTTGTTAAACACAAAGGGAGGTGTTAATGTTAACCTTAAGTCAGGAGATATTAAGCATAATGTTCCTTATACACTATTCACTTTTTTGAACAAAAGAAAGTGAATGGTGAATAAGAAACATTAACTCGAATGTCTAACAAAGTCATACAAGTTTGGAACAACAACAGAAAAGTTACATGATAACAGCTTTTTCATTTTTAGTAGAGATAATGTAAATTGAAATCATTGAGATAATTGTAGAAGACTACAATTAAAGCTCTCATTAATAATAAGAAAAAAATTCTAAACAGATAAATAAAAATACCGGTATGCCAATAAAACAAAATGGTACAAATAAAGTACAGCACATGCAAATTATGCAATGACTGGGAATTTAAATAAGAACATGAACAAAAAAATGTAGAGAAAAATCCATAAAAATTCAGTGCACAGATGTTATAACAAAAGAGATTAATCTATAAAATGTAAATTCTCATTTTAACTAATTACAGATTATGTTATTGCATATGTTATTTTACTGCAATCTATTTTTTCTATTGTACCTGGTGTACATTAAACAAGCTAAAAACCCCAGGAACAAAACCCAGAAGTTTTTATAAGCTGTTGACCCCAAAAAAACGAGTGTTTAAAGACTAAAGTGGATACAGGCACTTGAGACAGAGCGCGTCATGCTATATTACACTGAGAACTACACACACTGGAGGGGAAAGTAATCAGCGACAGGAAATATAATATATAATATATAAAACTGACATTTGGATATTTAACAAAAGGTTTACTGCACACGTAGGCATATGGAGTGTCAGGATCCCAAAATTGACCCATTCTTCTTGCTGAAGCTTCACGTCTTATTGCCTGTATCCACTTTTGTCCTTAAACGCTTGTTTTTTGGGGTCGACAGCTTATAAAAACTTAGTTATGTTTTTTACCTTGTGTGCTGCACACCTCGTCACATATGAGCTTTTAGACATTGCCGTTTTTGTTATAAGTAAAAAAAGACGAGGTGACCGCTTCACGCAACACAAAATCAATGGAGAGCGTTGGAATGTTTCCTCCCCGGTGTGGGCGTGGCCTAAATACACTCTGTCTCTATTATTGTTCAATAAATAATATTTTATAATATTGGCATACCTGATTTTGAGAAACAGTCAAGTGTTTTAGTCTGTTTCACATTGGTACACTAAATAGATGTATTATAGCAAACAAAGTTTAGTCGTGTTCCTGAGTAATATCTGCATGCACCTAATTCTGCAGAGAACATATAATACACCATTAGACAGCAATCCATATGAGACAGAAGTCTGGTCTGGAAGGTGGATCTGGAACCAACTTCTGTCCTGGTTTTCACAACATCTCTTGTTTATCCCTCTTCACAAACTGCCCTGAAATACAATTCAAACATCAACAAGGATTGTTATAAATATAATGTGAGGTTCATACATTCACAATGCTCATCTGGCCTCGGTGGTGAAGTGTGCAGAAAATTCTGCCGGACTGAAATTTAGTCTTTTAGTCTTACCCTTCTTATACTAATGGTAACAAATTTATAACACAACAATAATTCACTCTCAAAACTACCTCTCTTTAATACTGCAAATACCACGTAGAGCCAAACATGGATGAAATCACAGAATCCAGTCACAAATGGAATTTACTGTAGAATTTAAGCAGAACGTTACAGAATTTGAAAATATTCTTTATGTATAAATCAAAATAAGGGCTCTACAATGAATCAGATATTGATACAGACTAGTGTCTGAATATTAAAGCTCAAAAAGACTGGAACTGAAATCTGAAGTCTTTGTTCTGCCATGTCTATAGTATGTAAATAACTACTACTACTTAAACCGAAGCACGCCAGACACTCGTGATGATTTCAGTATCTACTGTCTCCCTATACGCACACATGAACTGCATCTGCAAAGTTGATCTCAGAGTTAATTAATGAACATTTAACCATTTAATTTGCTAGAATGATCAACATATACACACATGAATGTATGTATGGTTGTATGCATGTATGTATGTTTTACTTACAAGTCAGATGGTTCATAGTGCTGGACAGCCATCACAATCTAGGAACATAAACAATTTGTCACAGAGCCAACAATAAGTGGTAAACTATACAATGTCACTCAGGTAGGTTTATTAGAAATAAATAAACTAGTGCATAGGTGAAAATGCAGCAAAAAAAAGAAAAAAAGATTAATATACAGGATATATACAATATATAATATCGTAAGATACCAGAATTTACGTTTAGGTTTTACAGATGCATGGTTATATACGTGGTCAATACTTGTTTACTATGAAAGATCAAACATGTTTGAAATAGCGCATGTGAGTGACGTCACCGAGTCACGTAAAGTGCAAACTGTTTGGTTAAATACTTAAATTAACGTTCCTTTCATTCAACCATTGACAAATAGCCAGCAAAACATTAACAAAACCTCTTATCTACACATAATATGGAATTAAAAGCCCAACTTTCATAAATAAGAGCTCAGGACTATAGTTAGCCTAACGTTACCTCTCATTAGCCTAACGGTTAAGAGGCTAACGGACTTTTTCCGAAGACACTAAACCATTTCTTAAAAGTAAATATTCAACAGAAGCGTGTTAGAAAGTGTCAAGAACAGTTGTATGTATTATATGTGTAAAATTAGGGACTTAACTTACCTGAAATTAGTGAAAACAACAGTGACAGACGGAGCTTTGCTGCTTGTTGTCAGACGAGCTGCCCCGTTTCCATGGTAATTCCATCCGCTCCAGTTTGTTTAAAAGCGACTCGAATGTTCAACACGCACGCACGTTAAACACGTCATGTGTAATTTGTGCACTGTTGCGTTACCATGAATACATATTTTTATACTGAAGTATAATATCCCGATAGTTAAGTAGGCCACCGTTTAAGTGGAAACTGCAGCCTATGCCTACGTAAAACTTTAAATGGAATGAGAATGAAAGCTTGTATAATATAAAATAATATTATATAATATAATATAATATAATATAATATAATATAATATAATATAATATAATATAATACTCTAATATAGCTATTCTATCAGTTAAATGAGCACCTTAAAGTATATTCACAACATTGATATAGAATGCTCAGCTCTGCATCAGCCTCATCTGTTACTCGATCAGTCACTGAATCGTTGATGTTAAAATGTTACTGTCACGTTCTGTTTATATTCTGTGTATATTTTTCACAAACAGAACGTAGCCTACCGTTGGAGGTTTGGCATATGGTTGTATTTTGGTACTACCATGACGTTTT
This sequence comes from Pseudorasbora parva, assembly GCF_024679245.1. Taxonomy (NCBI): domain Eukaryota; kingdom Metazoa; phylum Chordata; class Actinopteri; order Cypriniformes; family Gobionidae; genus Pseudorasbora; species Pseudorasbora parva. Next base: position 19,763,263 of record NC_090192.1, read on the forward strand.
TAAAACGTTTTATTCCAACGTGCAGATAACGTTATTTTAACACCTGAATAAAACGTCTCCCAAAAGTTGTAGTTTGGTCTAGTTTTGTTTTCGTAGTAAACAAACGTGATATTTACGTTTTTTTGACTACTTAAAGAAAACGTCCCAGATTGGTATTTTCACAACGTTTTTAAAACGTTTTATTTTGGTTACATTATTTTTCTATTTTAAAAAACGTTTTTAAAACGTCTTTAAAACGTTGTACTACAACATTACCTAATTGCAACCAGAATACAACGTTGTGGAACGTTGTAAAAACGTTTTGTGTTTGCTGGGGAGTCACAAGGCGTAAACTGAGAGAGATCCCAATCAGCCCACGTCCGCATCTTCAATAGACTATACGTGTGACCTGATTTGAATAATTATTTAAATGATTTAGTAAGTTGTTTAGTTTAATTCTTAGTATGCTTCCTGTCCTCTTTAAATTTAGCCTGAATTATTTGTACCTCCTGGGAGCCACTGTCGAGGACATATTTATTTTTCTGACACCATACAGTTTTAAGGAGCACATTCAGGGCTTTTCAGAGATACCATTTGTTTTGAGGTTTCACCAGGACAACAACATCTCTTGGTCTTTAAAAATGAAGGAATGATCTTAGATCATATTTTGCAATTATTATTTAAATCTGACTATTTTTTTTAATTGTTTGCTATATCAACATCTCAGGAAAATTGTTGTTTCTAAACATATGACTTTCTGTTACAAAACCGGGCACTGATTTCATACAATCATCCTCATCAGGCACTTTGGGAGACGCAACACGTGAATAGGGAAATAAAGTAGGTATCAATATCCCCATGAATTATACATACGAACCCCCCACCCCACTACCCTAAACCTACCCAAGAGACCGTGTCATACGCCATAAAGTGCGTATCATATGCACGCGAAAAACAGCGTATCATATGCACGCAAAAATGAGTTTTGGCGTATACATTCCTTCCATGACATTGCACACTCGTACTTTTTATATGCATTTATGTGTGATTGGGTTGGAGAATCATCTTTAAACAAAGTTTGGTAATAAAAAAATCCCATTGTTTTAGACTATATACACATTTCATTTTTTTAAACAACTGTCTGATGACACAACTTGTACAAACTTCAAACTGTCACGTCAAAATCAAATATTTCAGTCAAAATATTTCAAAACCTACAGCGTTGGTTACACCGACAACTTGTACTGAACACTAGAGATCAATTTGTAACACTGTAACAAAAATGTAACAAGAATGACATTCAGGAATACTTCTGCAGCTCAATGTCTTTTACTGTAAATAAAAGAGTGAACACATAGCCTATACAACGATCTGTAGGGATTTTTTTTTATTTTATTACACTAGTACTGTAAACATTATTTACAGTATTATGTACATTATTTTGTCTTACATTAGATATTTGGTATTTGAGAAGTTTAAATACCAAAGATTTTAAAATGAACACGGTAAGCAACACAATACAGTCCACTGCCAATTACTGTACAGTGAAAAAAAATCAGCATCCCCTGCAGATTTCGTTACATTATATACAGTCATGAAACGATTACTTTATAATGACTAGATTTCATAGGAGCTAGGTCTTCTGACAAAAAAGGCCTACTGTAATTTCTAATTTCTTCAAAAAATACAGCAAGGCCTAAAATAAAAAATAATATAAATGCCACGATCGTGAGTTTGAGGCTGTGCAACATGTGCTGCAGTTTACTGTAGATGAAATTGTAAGTATGCGTAAGAAGAATATGTTTCCCTTATGATTCTTTCAGCTCTACCTCAGGTTAGGGTGTATTATCTTCTAAAGCACGACCACCTGTGCCCCTATCCTCCTGAGATTCTGACTGATGTGTCACCAGTTTTGCCAACGCTATAATAAATGATATTTGAGTTTATATTGTGATGCTTAAATAAAATATTAGGTGCTTGTGTTTTATATGATTAAACCTGTGTGAAACGAGGGCATTTTTGTGTAAGGTTTTGCAGAAATCATTTAGAAAATTGGAATGTGTTTGAAAACGTTTTGGGAACGGAATGCACCGTTTGGTAAATTGTGCTAACTGAATAAGTTATAGTGTGTTAGCAATTGACAAAAACCTATTATTAAGATTTGAATATTATTATTTATAGTAAACATGAACATTTGTTTTCTTACAATGCACATATTGTGCAATTTTCTTTTATTAATATAATGTAGGCTATCATTTTTAAATAAACAACCCAATGCAGTTTATTGTGGGTGTTAATTTAGTTTAGTTGTACCACTGGCCCATGCACGCCTGCTTATACTGGTTTTACTATGAATACGATGTATAGGCCTATCAGATTTCATTTTTTTGCTAAATCGCATTATTAATATAACATGTATATATAAAGGGTTAAAATATAATAATAATAATAATAATAATAATAATAATAATAATAATAATAATAATAATAATAATAATTTTACAAGGCACATTATTGTAAAAACAAAACGACTAAACATCCGAAAACAGTTTTTAATTAGGCCTACTCTGATTTCTTATTATGAACTGATTTAGAAATCGTTTATTTCATTAATTGGCTCTAAAATGTTTGCCTGGTGAATCGATAAAATGCCCACGCCCTTTTATTTGGTAGGCTATTTGATGAGACTGGATTTTTTTTTTTTTAACCACTCAGTCAAATGCATTTTTTCATTTTTGAGATATACGCAATGGAGAGTCTGTTAGTAGAGATAAGGCGGAGTCGTTCGTTACTAATGTGCGTATGCATGCGTGAGATATCCAACAGCTGAGACCACAACAATAATTGATAATCTTTGAAAGTCACGTTTTTGTAATTAGACAACTGATTAGACTGGGAGTACAACAATTACATAAAAATAATGGCTATTCTACAATATCTAAAGACTTTATCCTTTCCAGTTGATCCACTTTTTATCCAGCGTCAAACAATTTTTTTTTCTGACTTTTTTTCATGAAAAATGCTGTTATGCTGCGAGTCTTTTGCTACTTCCAGTTAAACTTCTAGAAGATTGCAAACGTCCAGAATCACTACATAGTCAGCGTCATGCCCATGAGAGGTTTCAGCCAATCAAGTGAGCCCGCATGTATTGGCTATGCAACCCGATGGCATAAATAGTGTCGACAAGAGTGGAAGGGTATGATTCATATTCCTAACGGAGAAGAAATCATAAACTGACAACATGGTTGTGTGGACTGACGAGGAGCGTGCCTGCATCCTGGACATTTTCAGCAAGCTTAATTATGAGGACGTTGGCCCCAAAGCCTTGCAGAGGTATGATGCCCATGCTCCTCATTATCATAATTCATGCAAGTTTTCTTTGCTACAATTGGATAAATTTGCGTATGTTGCATCTATTGCAGGGCCTTGATTGTGTATCCCTGGACCCAGAGGTACTTCGGAGGTTTTGGAAACCTGTACAATGCGGATGCCATCATAGCCAATCCGATGGTCGCAGCCCACGGAACCGTTGTGCTCCACGGGCTTGACAAAGCCATGAAGAACATGGATGATATAAAGAACGCATACAGCGACCTGAGCGTGCTGCACTCAGAGAAACTGCACGTGGATCCTGACAACTTCAGGGTATGCACGCATCAGCATATACAACTCGTATATGCATTCAGACACCATTTAAAACATCTATAGCGACACTCTTCTGGCCTTTCTGTTTCAGCTGCTGGGCGACTGCCTGACAATCGTGATTGCAGCGACGATGGGCGCCTCTTTCACCGCCACCGTGCAGGCTGCCTGGCAGAAGTTCCTCGCTGTTGTCGTCTCTGCTCTGCGCAGACAGTATCATTAAAAACTCTGAGATATGGGGAAAATATTGCATGTCTCTAACGCAATAAAGAGGAATTGATGCGGCCGTCCGTTTAAAACCATCATTGTCCGAATATCATTAAACCGATATAGTTCCCCCAAAACTGAACATTGTCATCTTTTACTCAGCCTCATTTATTACAATGTGGTAATTTAGTGTAATGTTCATTTAGTTTGTACTGTAAAAAAATAATGTTGGTTTAACTTAAAAAGCAAGTAACCCGATTGCCTTAAAATTTTGAGTTTATTGAAATTACAAATTTGAGTTGATAAAATTAAGGAAATTGGTTGAATAAACAGAAAATCTAAATATTATTGTATCTGAACCACAAAAAAATGGATAAATCATGAAAATAGCTCAATTTGGCATGTCTCACTGCGTCATCAAAAATAAAACACAAAATTACCCAATATGCTTACAAAATATTTTTATAATATTTGAATAAAGGTTGTCGATTCTCAAAATTTTTAATTAACTGATTTTTTTAATTTCAATGAACTCAAAATTTTAAGGCAACCAGGTAACCAGGGCTGCATTTCCCGAAACCTTCTTAACTCTACGTCATTCTTAAGTTATACCTTAAGGTATCCCTTAACGTTAATATGTGTTTCCCGAAACGAACTTAGTTAAGAATACCTTCTTTAAGTCATACTTTCGTAAGGTTGGTCTGGACCACTCTTAGCTATACCTTATTACTATTAAAAGTTAATTCCACTAGTGGCCACCACTGTGAAAAAAAGCTTCTTTATATGTCAGTCTATCCGAATATAATTCCGAAGTTGTAATATACACCCAGTGTTCAATTAGGCTAGTTGAATAGTTTTTTTTTTTTTTTTTTTTTTTATGCAAGGATTAAAATTGTTATACGAAATTTCATAAATTTCTTTGTCATAAAATTTCATTACAAACACTAATGGTTGTTAGCTTTTTAATGATATTATCCAAAGGTACATCAGCTGGCAAACCATTAGACAGGAAAGGCTTAGGAGCCTATTTAAAGGGAATGATTGTGGAGGGGAGTTTAGTCAAACTTTGGCAGCGAGGCAGCGAATATAATTGTGCTAAATCAAAGACGGCGCTGTCCGCGGAGCCATTTAGTGTATGTGCACTATTTCATATGTGAAAACTTTAGTCCCTGGCTACCATGTCAGAAGCTGCTATTAAAAATAAATTTCGCCTACCACGAAAGCAAATTCAGCAGCTTTTAGATCTTGTTGGATCAACTTTGTCGAGACAAACTGGACGGAGCTCAGCTACTAAAATCAGCTGCTGGCGGCTCTTCTCTTTCTTTATTTTTTCTCCGCCATATAGCAGCTGATTATATGTTTTGCGTGTTGCGTTTTTATTGAGTAGGCCATCTAATAATATAAATTAGTTATTTACACAATAATGTGATGCAGCTGCTGCATGGTCAATCATCCCTGGTTGTGGATTAAATCAAGACACTATGGAAAATATATTGTAATAATTTAAATGACGCGTGATGCTCATGGTGCGGTTGAGCATGAGATTCCTGGTTCGTGCACTCATTTCAGAATTATGTAAAATTTAGGTGCAATTTTGTATGATAAATGAAAGTTCAACTATTTCTGAAGTGGTTCTTTTATAAAGAACATATTTTTTTCGCATAACACAGTGAAACAGCCCCTGCATAGAGTAAATAATCGATTCTTGAGCCATCGATAGAAGCCAATTCAGCACCGCCGCCACGAACAGCACCCGCTTACGTCGCACTTAAGAAGGTATACCTTAAGCAACCTCCTAAGGTATAGTTCGGGGAACACACCTAGAAATGGTATACCTTCAGTTAAGTTATACCTTTAGAGTCTTCGTAGCGCGCTAAGAGACAACGTTATCGGGAAATGCAGCCCAGGTAACTAAAATAAAAAATAAAAAATTACAGTGATGTACAAAAATGCTTGGTATATAATGATAATAATAGCCACTTATATGGGAGCTGATTAAATGGTGCAACAAGTGATACACTCAAAATAATAACTTTTCCAAAAGTTCTTAAAAGACCCATGTTTGCCCGAAAATCATTTTAATAGACTAAAAGCAACTTTTGTGCAAATGGTTGTTTAAGGTTCTTCATGGAACCATCAATGGCAATAAAAAAAACTTTTAGAGTGATACTACTTTACAGAAATACCAACACTATAAAGAAAATGCAGGTCTCCAATTGAAAATGTTGTAGTGACTGATCACACCTAAATATTTTAGTTGGCCAAATTGAATTTCTGATTAAATTGAACCAATTCACAGAAATTCAATTTGGCCAACTGAACAATTTTGATGTGATAGGTCACTAGAACATTTTCAATTTTCAATCGCATAGAAGAAGAGGTGAAAAGTACAGAATGCCACTCTAAATACAAATTATTGTACCGTACCAGTTTCTTGGAGCAGAAATCAAAGGAAGAAAGGAGGGAAACTTGCAATTAAAGTGATGGAGGAGATATTATGCTGCCTGCAGAAACAAAGATAAAAACTGCATTTCAATTCTAAGCAATAAGCAGTGATGTACAGTAGCGTTGGAACATTTGTGAGCTCTTTTTTTGATCAATACATGCAAATATCCATATAAAATATAGTGCCATTAACTATTTTTTACATTTTATTTCAAGCCTTTTAGACCTTAGGTTTTAGGTAAAAGTTAATAAAGGAACATTGTGAAGGAAATTCATATCAACTTAAAATCACATTTTAATCATGCTGATTTTTGGAGGAGAAAAACCGAAATGGCACTTCGTGTGATGTTGATTAACTACATAAAATGAGATAAATATATACATTTTCTAACCTCCATATCTTGAATTTTGTGTTCATTCACATGCATTCATAAATGCATTTGAATACACAGAATAATGCAATGAAATGTTTGTTAATATGAAATATTTAATCATGGAAAGGACAAAACAAATGATAATGAATGAACCCCTAAAAGGTTCCATATAGAATTGATTGAACCCTTAAAAAGGGTTCTATATAGAACCTTTTCTTCTAAGAGTGTACAATCAAGAAAGATAAAGAATGATGCTAATTGGATGAAAAAGAAAAACAATGGGCAGTCAGCCACCTTAAAAGAGAAATGATAAGTCCATGGAGTAACTGCGTCACAAGTTTGAGGAGTAATGCACCTGCAAATGAGATCACGAGTTAGAACTGTATAAAAGTGTGAGCCAGGGATGAGATTGTCAGATGTTCAGCTGGCATCTCACTTTGTTGGTTCATACAATAAAGTTTATTTTCCTGAGACCTGGAACTGGTTGGGAACTTCGACTCAGTGGAATTTTCTTTGACATATTGAAGACAATATGGGACTTCGAATTTGCCATGATAACATGCAGTTGTAAACAGTTATAAAGCTAATGGACACTGGAGTAAGTGCCGGTATCCCCTCTTCAATTTCCCTGCCATGGTTCCTCTGTGGATGTTCTCAGTGGGCATGGTGTGTGGGGACGCCTATTTACTGAAGCCCTCAGAGAGAATGCCTGGCTGTGCCATTATGCTGGCCAAACCGCCGCAGGACGCCAACGCTCCAGAAGGAACATTAAACATAATCCACAGACAGCATGATGCTGTGAATGTGAACTTCATCTGTTTGATTGCCTCCAACCAGGCTGGTGAGAAATAGTAAGGTAAGTGAGCCTGACATAGTACATTTCATCCATCATAAATAAGGGTACTAAAGCAATTATAAGTAAGCCTACCAAAGCAAAGGTTTATGAACAATGTTTTGACATGCTCTTTAAAATAAAAAAGTTTAATTTTAAAAAGAAACATCGATTTTTGTGAAATGGATCATTTTATGCAGAAATGGCTGGTTTAGCTAAAATGGGCCGCAGTATTCAGCTAAAATGGGCTGCATAGACACACACACTTTTACACAGATTTTTTTTTTTTTGTCAAAAATGTTCTAATCTTTAACAAAATGTTTGAAAAATATTTGAGACGCATACATGCACACAAAATACACTAATGCACAGAAACACAAACCTTTACAATATGATCAGTTCATTTTTAATTGCATTAAAAAAAATTTTTTTTTTGCTATTTGTGCAACAGTATACAGTGTTAAATTATTACACATTTATTGTTCCCCTGTATGTTTTAGGATTACACACCCTTGCCGTGACATCTTGATAGCAGTCACAAACATCTAAATTCATGTTTCTTTATTCTCTTTTATACTTTCTTTGTTCTGCTAAACACAAAGGAAGATATTTGGAAGAATATTTGGAACCAGGCAGATCTTGTAAGCCATTGGCTGCGATAATAAAATAAAAATCAAATTAATAAAACGTATAGGCCTACATCAACTGTAACAAATGTCTCTCAATCTTTTAATTGAAATAAGAACATTTAATAATGCATAGCAGAGTTTTATTCCTTGAATGTGTACATTAATTCAGTAACAACGCATGACTTTCAACCTCTTATTGAAACAATGGATGGCTTGCAACATGAAAGAATTACAGTAGGAATGGTAAGACTAAGCTGCTGTCTCTGCAACTTTCATACGTCTTGGAAATCTGAAACAATAAAACTGAATATGCAGCTTAAAACACAGCATAGATGAATTGTAAATGGTCTTGAGTGTATGCAGTTCATTACATCAGTTATCATCATCAGCTGAATGTGTGCTGGACCTGACACGCAGGTACAAACACACTGCTGACACTGCTTTTTCCTACAAGACCATGTGGAAAATATACAAAACCGAATATTTTTTCATAATTGTCTATTTATATAGGCTACACCATCTCTCATCATTTAAACCATTGTTGTGCTTTCTGTAGAGTTTATGATTCTAAAATCCTAACATTGGTATGCACATGAATAATTATTTATGAAGTAAACATAATAATCCATCAATACTTGAAATAAATGTTTATTTTCACACTTGGCCCAAACAGCAGTTAATACACTATCACTACAACTGATCTCTAACTTCATAGTTTCACTAAACAGAAATTAACATGACGAACTGTGGTCGAAAGTTGATGACGTAACACCAGGTGGTTTATGATTGGCCGCTTGATAAGCCTAAATCTGATTGGCTAAAGAATACGACTGCTCCGGTGGGAGGAGAGCTGCCAGGAGAGTCTCAAAAATCAACCCGATCACACATACATGCGTATAAATAGTACGAGTGTGCAATGTCGTGGAATGTATACGCCAAACTCATTTTGGCGTGCATATGATACGCTGTTTTTCGCGTGCATATGATACGCTCTTTATGGCGTATATATGACACGCGCTTGGGTAGGTTTAGGGTAGTGGACAATGTGGTTTACAGGGACTCTTCATAGGCGTAATGGTTTTTATACTGTACAAACCACATTTTCTATCACCTTACACTGCCCCTGCCCCTAAACCTACCCATCACAGGAAACATTCTGCATTTTTACTTTCTCAAAAAAACATCATTTAGTATGTTTCACGTGAATTTGGTTTCATGCATGTGAAATTGGCTACACATGTGTGCATCGTGTTTTTTGCATGAATTATTAAAGAGTCTTTTCTGCTTCCATAAGAGAGTGCAGAGCAACATGTGGCAAAGAATCACAGTGTGGTGATGTCTGATGCCATCAAAGAATACTGAACTAGTTGGTAGGTCAAAGATGAATGGCACTTTTCATGGCTATCCACATAAGAGAAGGCCAAAGCTTGTTGCCTGAACATGCAAAGAGACTCCTTGAATGCAGGTGACCTGCCGGTGCTGCTGTGGGACCTCTCACCAGTCCAAAGAACACAACATTTACTTTGAGTGTTGACAAGCTATATTACATTTAAAGGACAATTGCTATCATTTCTAATATTTGTAGCAAATGGCTTTTCTGAACTGCTCAATTATCATTTTCTTGAATGGCTATATGAGTGCAGAACATACAACATTTTTTAAACTTGCTGAATAGACTGATTAAGCAATATATTTAAATTGCTAATTTTGCTCTCAATTATATTTCCATGTTATTGCTCATACACTCATATAGGCCTAATATAAATTCATGCCTGATAAATTGATATATGATATATAAGTGGTCATTCGTACTTGTAAAGAACATATCACTTAAAATGTCCAATGTGCTAGCCAGTCTATAAACATATAGAAATATACTCAATTGTCAAAAAACTAAAAGTCACCGGCTGATGATTTCAAAGTTCGGGCTTCAAATCACACCAGTGAGATTTTTGTTTTTGTTGTGTGATTTCGTCAATCAATGTGAAAAGTTTAGGTAAGATGTCACTAATAAACTATCAGATTTCTTTAAAATTACAATCAATGCACTCCCACTATTATAGGGGACACGTCTGAAATTAACCTTCCTTTTGAACATTCAAAACATCGGCTCCTATATCTTTAGCTATCGCCAAAAAAAAAAAAAAAAAAACTTCTCAATTGGAAAAATAAATACCAAATATCAACTACAATGGCTTTTACTAAGGGACCATTCATTCTGATATGATCTCCACTTCCTGCCCATCCCTTTCTCAAGCCTTACAAGACCTTAAAATACATGATTTCCATTTTTAATGTTTAAATTCTACTAAGGGACCATATTATTAAAGAGAAACACACATTATTATTATTATTATTATTATTATTATTATTATTATTATTATTATTATAATATTATTATTATTATCAACATGAAACATAGAGCTATTACTACTAGGCCTACTAGAATATTACTATTGTTATTATTTTTTGGTATGAATAGCTTAAGTATAAATGTATTTCTGTTACTATGATTATCTCAAATTGCCTCTATCCACATCTATATCACTGAAATATATTATTGCTTAAACAGCTATTCAGCTGTTTTTTGTTTGTTTGTTTTTCTCTCTATTTGTAATTGTTTTGTTTTTCTATCCTCTATATGTGTATGTCACTGAACCCTTTCCTTGTATAAGTTCCTATGATTGGTTAATTTGCTTTTTTTTCCCTCAAAATAAATAAATAAACAAGTTCAGAACAAAAAATGGACGTAATTTAAAATACGGGTGTAACGTGTACAATTAATAGGTAGGCTTTTTAGTTTTTTTGAGGCGGCTTTATATTTTTCAAAATTGTAATTACATTTTTATTATTAAACATTTACTTACAGAATACAAAAGTGAAAATCCATAAACCAGAAAACAGAGCCAGAGGTTCAGGTTCAGGGACTGACGACCATTAGGCTATATTACCTACATTTGAATACGAAGAAAGAAAAATTAATAAATAAACGAGGAAGTAGGCTATCAATTAAACACAATCCTTCCCACAAAACAAAATAATAATAATGAAATAAATTATTAAAAGAACGCCATAAAGTAAGCATACATTTAAAGTTTTAGTAGCCTTTTTGTAGGTAGGCTATCTCTAGGATACATTGGCCTATAGTGTAGATCATATACATTGAGAAAAATAGTTTATGAGCTTTTCACCTTTTGCCATTTTAAGGCCATCTACGCAAATATGTTTAATTCGACTAGGACTGGACCTTTGTATAAATGCAGCATAAACAGACATGCTCTCTATGTCGGGTTAAATAGGAACATGTAAACAGCAAGAAATGTCAATAAAGAACCACACTCTGGCGATTAAAGAATATAGAAGTTCATCCACGTGGTCAAGCCTATCGCTTTCTGGACTATCGGCCAGACAGATCTACTCGATATACATGGGCGGCGGCCTTCCCGTCCTATTTAAACAGCTGTCCAGCTGTACAGCCACAATAAACCATGGTTGTCTGGACAGCTGAGGAACGTGCTGCGATACAGAGTGTCTTCGCCAAACTCGACTACGAGTCGGTGGGCCGCGAGAGCTTGACGAGGTAAAATTTTCTCTACCGCCTGCTTCCCTTTTCTCCGTATTATTAACTATTTCAACCTGTTAATTGATAATGTATGTATTTTGATTACTTCAGTGGACGTATTTTTTGTAGTTAGCCGATATAATGTTCCTGACCTGTCTTTACTGTTTGATTTCAAGATGCCTGGTCGTCTACCCTTGGACTCAGCGGTACTTTGGTGGGTTTGGAGACCTGAGTAACGCGGAGGCAATCATGGCTAATCCAAAGGTCGCGGCGCACGGAAGTGTAGTGCTTCGAGGACTGGAGAAAGCTCTCAAAAACATGGATGATATCAAGAACACCTACACTACCCTTAGCGTGCTTCACTCAGAGAAACTGCAGGTCGACCCAGGCAATTTCCAGGTTGGTGTTAGCTCTTAGGGCCGTCCGGCTGCCATGTTTGGTTATTATGTTAGAACTCAGCTTTACTTTCTCTTTCTTGTATTACAGCTCTTAGGTGACTGCCTGACCGTGGTGATCGCTTCACGCATGAGGTCTAAATTCACCCCAGAGATCCAAGCTGCTTGGAACAAGTTTCTGTGTGTTGTTGTATCAGCACTCAAAAGGCAGTATTATTAGATACTCCTCGCCTGGATGAGGAGAAATTGTACTAAAATTGTGTAATGCATAACGAAAAATAAATGGCTGAAATGATTTCGATGTCCACTGAGTTGTCTCTTGGCCTACATTTCAAATCAAAAAGGTTTACGCATTAAATCCACAATAAATGGTGTCATTTCTGAAGTGTTAATATTCACAACTTTAGTGACTTGCAGGAAGGTTGCATGAGATCACTTGAGGTCTTTCTTCATTCTGATATGATCTCCACTTCCTGCCCATCCCTTTCTCAAGCCTTACAAGACCTTAAAATACATGATTGCAAGTTTTAATGTTTAAAATTCTCTTACTGAAGATCCAAAATGCACTTTGGCTTTATTTTTCAAAACACTGAACATATGCTAAAAATATATTTAGACCTAAATCTAGGAGTTTTTGGTAAAACTGTGATCTAAACGAATGAAATTGTATATGCAATCTAAATACATTATTTTAAATTTAGACAAGTAACAAGTCTACCCTGACGTAAATACATTTATTCCAGAAAAAAAAAACTTCTTTACATTTCTTAGAAACTCTTCTTGAAGTGTTCCCCATCAGAAGGTCCCTTTCCCCCTTTAGAAACACATAAAATAACACTTAAGATTTCAGCGTTCACTCTGCTGACCCCAGTCATTTGCAATGCATGCTGTGAACCAGAGATCCACTGTCCAGTTTCAGTTGTCAACAGCCGATCATTCCCAGCACAAATTGTGTCATTTAATGACACATTGTAATTTAACTAAAAGAAAAGAAATACATTTTGAAACACTGTACATATGGTTTGCCACTGGGACAGTACACACCTTAGTACACTTATCTACCCCTATATTTAAGAGGGGGAAAGATGTCACCCTTAAAAAAAACAAAACAACATTTACTTTTAAATTGTAGCATATTTAGATAATGTGCAGGAAAATGAGGATGCCTTAGCCAATTAGTGTTATAAGGGCTAAATATAAATATTTGCTAGTTTGTTGTTGAAGAAAATTTAAAAGGTAACATTTTATTTTACAGTGTCATTGTTAGATGTTATTATAGTACTATAGTAATAATGATGCATAATTACATGCAACTACCCATAACAACATATCTATGCACACACTTTGTTTACTTAGAAACCCCAAGTTAAGATTAATTGATTGTGCCATTTTTTCAAGCAAAAAAAAAAATAAAATAAAAAAATAAAAAAATAAAAATAAAAATTCCTCTCCATTATGGTGATGCGTGTTTCCTTTGGTTGGGCACTTGGAACATTCATATTATTGTAAGATGTTTTAAAAGTCGACCTAGCTTCTGACTGAATAATTAACTACTTATTCAGAAATTAAGTCACCTTTTAAAAGCAATTCCATTCATGTCGTATAATGGTCACTTACAATTGTATTGCTAATGCTTATGTCATAAACAACTTGTGAAACTTTCAATTGGGTTGCTATAATCTATATTTGAAACAATATCTTGCAGTTGATCATGCTTGAGTCACACAGACTTCAACATTCAGTATGCAAAACACAACCAAGCAACAACAATGGTAACTATTCTAAGTCAAGAGTAAACCTAAAGTAAATGATCAAGAACTCTCTACTGTTCTTTTAGTTACTAGAACTACACTGTAAACAAAAAATGTTGTTTTTGTTGGTTTAACTTAAAAAAGTAAGTAACCTGGTTGCCTTAAAATTTTGAGTTTATTGAAATTAAACATTTGAGTTGATACAATGAAGGAAAGTTGTTTAATAAATAGAAACTTAAAATATTATTGTATCTGAACCACATAAAATGTTTGATAAATCATGAAAATAGCACTATTTGGCACGTTTCACTGCGTCATCAGAAATAAAACACGAAATTACCCAATATGCTTACAAAATCTTTTAATAATATTTTAATAAAGGTTGTCGAATCTCAAATAAATGTTCATTGTATTAACTCAAAATTTGAATTTCAATGAACTCAAAATTTTAAGGCACCCTGATAACTTTTTTTCTAAATCATTTTTTACAGTGTAGTAGAACTATTAAGCACAGCATACTATTCACATTCCACTTGTTTTTTAAGGCAATCGGTTTGCATGAACCACAGGTAAAGAAACTGTAAAAAATAAAATAAAAAAAAATCTTTAAAAAAACCCTTTTTATCTTATGTAATTTTCAAATTTGATAATTAATGTGGTTCACATAACATAATATTTTAAGTTTCTATTTATTTAACCGATTTCCTTCATTGAATCTTTCAATTTTTCACTTTCACTTTCACTTTCAATGAACCTTCATTCAATTTTTATTTATTTATTTATTTTTTACAGTGGTTTTTAAATGCTTTCAGCACAACGGAGAGCGTCACATTTCCTTTTGGACTTCAGCCAAGATTTCAGCACTGAAGTCTGGACAGCGCCACAACCACGTTACGCGACAGGTCCCTTAGATATTAGCGACAGATTTGATCAATTGCACAACTGATTGATTTATTTTCCTTTTGCATTAAGTATTGATATTAAATAATTTCACAGCGTGACAATGTCAGGAAGAATTTCATAAATACAAAGTACAGATGACGTTGCTTTCATGCTGTATTGAATTAGTACACTGTAAAAAAAAATCCTAAAATTACAGAAAATAACTCTAAATTTTTTACAGTATTTTTTTGTAATTTTTAATTATGTTTAAAACTATGTAAAATTACAAACAATATCTGTAAATTAACAACTTGACCATTATTTTAAGGATTATATCATTAATGACAAATTACAGTAATTCTTATTTTTTATACAAGAAAATTACTGTATTTTTTAAATAATATTTTTCTGTTTTCATAAATTACGTACAAATGCATGTAAAATTATAAATAATATTTGTAAATTAACAACTTGACCATTATTTTAATGAATATATCATTCATGACAAATTACAGTAATTCTCAGTTTTTTTATACAGGAAATTACCTTATTTTTACAGTATTTGTTTCTATTTTCATAAATTACATAAAAATTCATGCAAAATTACAAACAATATCTGTAAATTAACAACTTGACTATTATTTTAAGGACTATATCATTAATGTCAAATTACAGTAATTCTTATTTTTCTATACAGAAAAAATACTGTATTTTTTATATAGTATTTTTCTGTTTTCATAAATTACATACAAATGCATGTAAAATTACAATTAATATCTGTAAATTAACAACTCAACCATTATTTTAAGGATCATATCCTTCATGACAAATTACAGTAATTCTCAGTTTTTAATACAGGAAATTACCTTATTATTTATACAGTAATTTTTTCTATTTTCATAAATTACATAAAATTCATGTAAAATTACAAACAATATCTGTAAATTAACAACTTGACTATTATTTTAAGGACTATATCATTAATGACAAATAACAGTAATTCTTATTTTTTATACAGGAAAATGACTATTATTTAAAGAGTAGATCTCTGTTTTCATAAATTTGATAAACATTAATGTAAAATTACAAACAATATCTGTAAATTAATATTTTGACTGCAAGTTTTAGTATTAAATCATTAATGACAAATAACAGTAAATCAAATATTTATGAGAAAATCACTATATTATGGTATTTTTTCTGTTTTCTTAAATTATATACAAATTCAACTCTGGCCTAGATGAAGAAAGCCAAGAATTCTGACAAAAGTAAAATAAGTATCAGGAAAAAACAAATGATAGTTAAACACGTTTATTTTTGTCAAAACCTTGGAAAAAAACACATTTGAAAATAAAGCATTCTTCTATTAAATTCGGGAGTTAAAAGGGATGGTTCACCAAAAAAAATAAAATAATTGTCATTATTTACCCATCAAACCTGTACAAGTTTCTTTTTCTGTTT
This sequence comes from Pseudorasbora parva, assembly GCF_024679245.1. Taxonomy (NCBI): domain Eukaryota; kingdom Metazoa; phylum Chordata; class Actinopteri; order Cypriniformes; family Gobionidae; genus Pseudorasbora; species Pseudorasbora parva. The sequence goes on from NC_090192.1 coordinate 19,779,422, forward strand.
GAACACAGAAGCTGTTATGAAGAATGTTGGTAACCAGACAGCTAACTGACTTCAAACTGACCTCCATAACAGTAGTCGATGACAGTCAGCTGTCTGGTTACCAACATTCTTAATAACAAACAGAAAAAGAAACTTGTACAGGTTTGGTGGGTAAATGATGGCCTTTTTTCGCCATGATTTGCACATGAGCATCAGAATTGGACCACAAAGCACGAATCCTGATGAATCATGTGTGCTTTTACATCACGTGGATGGCCGGGTGCGTGTGCGTGGCTTACCTGAGGAACACATGGCCCCAGGATGCACTATGGGAAGAAGGCGAGCCGGCGGAGGCAGTGTGATGCTTTGGGCAATGTTCTGCTGGGGAACCTTGGGTCCTGCCATCCATTTGGATGTTCCTTTAACACGTCCCTACCTAAGCATTGTTGTAGACCGTGTACACCCTTTGATGGAAAACGGTATTTCCTGGTGGCTGTGGCTGTGGCTCTTCCAGCAGATAATGCTCCTGACACAAAGCAGAGGTGTTGTCTTGGCCTCAAAATTCCCCAGATCTCAATCCAATCGAGCATCTGTGGGATGTGCTGAACAAACAAGTCTGATCCATGGTGGCCCTGCCTTGCAACTTACAGGACTTAAAGGATCTGCTAACATCTTAGGGGTCAGGGCTGTTTTAGCAGCAAAAGGGGGACCAACACAATATTAGGAAGGTGGTCATAAAGCCTCATCTGTGTATGGTGTAACTTGTATGGAATTATGGCAATATTAGCAAACAAGTGTTGCTTTGGACAGAGCATCCACCCTAAATCAACAAGTTATGTTATAGTGCCACACAGTAAAAGGGAAAATGAAAGTTGACAATAGGCAAGATTATTTCTAAAGGAAAGGTCAGTAATTTGTACAAATGTAAAAGGGTCATTATAGGTCACATGAATGTAACTGTAATGCCACCAAGATGCAGAAATTGAAATTAATACATATGCAGTGTTTACGCTGTATGTGTTTAGCAGAGTAGGGGTTGGTATATATATATATATATATATATATATATATATATATATATATATATATATATATATATATATATATATACACACACACAATTTAAACAATTCATTAATTCATTGTCTCTCTGTATTGCTTTGAGCATGATTGGTTATTCTGACTGTCATCCGGTATACTGGCCAATGACAAATGCGCGCGCCTTTTACAGGTCAAATTTGAATTATACGTTTGTTGTAGAGTGAGTGTGTGCGCTGCTAACGTTAACGTTACTGCTCGGGCATCTGTAATGCAGTAGCTAACTTCGGTTCTGTTCGGTTTTACATGGATTTCTACTTGGTTATTTTTTTAAAAAATGTTTTATATTTTGGGCGAATTTAAGTTGCGGGATGTTAATGGAGGACAAAAGAAGAAAGAAAAAAGAAAAAAATTCATATGGGCAACTTTTACCAACGTAACGGACATATTGGAACTGCAGAAGGTAAGTTAACTAACGTTAGTTTTATTTTTATTTTTTAAAATCTTCTGTTACATCAAGATATAAATGTTTAAGTGATAATCAAATCGCGATTACCCCAATAACGACATTAGTAAGTTGCATACTGTAATCATTAACTACCAGCTATCGTTATTGTCGTTGTTTGCATGTGTTAATATTATAAGCTAGGTTTGAGATAAAAAAAATCAATATAGAAGCTTTGGATTGAGTGAACTGACTTTTGAAAATACCTCTGTTAGTAAGTAAGTTAAATAGCTAATATTGTTGTGTGTTTGTTTCCCTCATGAACCAGAAATTTTGGGAAGAAAATCCAGCCTCACGATCTTCAGGGGTGGTAAGTATTGTAATACTAACACGAAGACAGTGAATTGATAACGTTAACGTTACTGATATGCACAGTAGTAACGTTAGTCATTTTATTGGAAGTTTGTCGTTATGTTAATATTTAATTTCATTTGTTGAAGATATGAAGGTCATTCGTGTGGGAGACAACACATGAAAACAGAAGTAACGTTTCACATGTAACGTTAATTCAGGTTTAGACAACATATGTGTGAGTAAATGATAAGAGAATTCTCATTTTTGGGTGAGCTATGTTTTTAGGGTCTTGTTTCCAATCTTGGAGTCATTAGAGCATACTTTATATCTTTTGGAGATCATAGTCATGTTTCCCTTATGTGCCATATAAACGTGGGGAACATAGGAATGACCCCCAATGAACCCAGAGTTGCCAAATTATAAGTGTTAAAGGGATAGTTCACCCAAAAATGAAAATTAGCCCATCATTTACTAACCCTCAAATCATCCTAGGTGTATATGACATTCTTTTTCTTTTGTAATATAATTGTATTCGTCTGGAAGAAGAATCATATACTTCCTAGGATGATTTGAGGGTGAGTAAATTATGGGCTAATTTTCATTTCTGGGTGAACTATCCCTTTAAACCCCTCCATTCAAATATAAAAATGCACATAGTGCCTCTGGCACAACCTGAATATGAATCCCTATTCTCTATGACTATTACATCATGCTGGCCGCTAAGATTTGTTACACTAGGGGTGTCACTCCCACAAAATATTCAAGGATGTTGTTCAGTTATTTAGTATTATTATGAATTCTGGTTAAAATCATTAACTTTGAATTTTGTTGAACTTCGAAATAAGCACATTGCATGGCATCATTACTCCAGTCTTCAGTGTCACATAATTAAAATATGCTGATTTGCCATTGAGATTTGGGGAGTTTGGAGGCCAAGTCAACACCTCAAACCCGTTGCTGTGCTCCTCAAACCATTCCTGAACCACTTCGCTTTGTGGCAGGGCACATTATCCTGCTGAAAGAGACCACAGCCACCAAGGAAAGGGTTTCCATGAAAGGGTGTAAAATAGTCTGCAACAATGCTTAGGTAGGTGGGACGTGTTAAAGTAACATCCACATGGATGGCAGGCCCCAAGGTTTCCCAGTAGAACATTGCCCAAAGCATCACACTGCCTCCGCCGGCTCGCCTTCTTCGGGTGCCATGTGTTTCCCAGGTAAGCGACACACCTGGCCATCCACGTGATGTAAAAGAACACGTGATTCCTCAGACCAGGCCACCTTCTTCCATTGCTCCGTGGTCCAGTTCTGATGCTCGCGTGCCACTGTTGGTGCTTTCGGCGGGGTCAGGGGTCAGCATGGGCACCCTGACTGGTCAGCGGCTATGCCGCCCATACGCAACAAACTGCGATGCTCTGTGTATTCTGACACCTTTCTATCAGAACCAGCATTAACTTCTGGAGCAGTTTGAGCTCCAGTAGCTCGTCTGTTTGATCGGACCACACGGGCCAGCCTTCGCTCCCCACGTGCATCAATGAGCCTGTGCCATGAGCCTGTGGCCGGTTCTCCTCTGTTCCTTCCTTGGAGCACTTTTGATAGATCCTGACCACTGCAGACCGGGAACAGCCCACAAGAGCTGCAGTTTTGGAGATGCTCTGACCCAGTCGTCTAGCCATCACAATTTGGCCCTTGTCAAACTCGCTCAAATCCTTACGCTTGCCCATTTTTCCGGCTTCTAACACATCAACTTTGAGGACAAAATGGTTACTTGCTGCTCACTTCAATTTTCACTATATATATATATATATATATATATATATATATATATATATATATATATATATATATATATATATATAGTATCCACAGTGTGTACGGCTTTCTTATATATATATATGTATGTATGTATGTATGTATATTTTTTTTTTTTTTTTTTAGCAACATAAAAATATGATGAAGCTTGTGCTTGTCTTTGAGAGATTAAAATTATGTTTGACTGCCTGTTTCTTTCCAAGTATTTTTGACATTTCCTTTTCCAACTGTGATAACTGCTAATGATAAAACTTTAAAAGTAGATAAAGCTCATTTTAACTTTTTTTTATTTTATTTTCCTTTTCTTTAGATCAAGCATCGGAACAATGTTTACAGGGCAGAACAGGTACCAACAGAGAAACAAGTACATCACTAGTAAGTATCAATGCAGTATATAAAACCATAGACCATAAAGGTATAATGCACTCCAAAATGCTCTATTTTCCCTCCATCATGCCATCCCAGCTTTCCACAGATTGTTGGAAAAGTGATTCATCTTTGTGAGTCCATATAGGCCTACAGTGTGTGCATAATTACACAAGGTGATATTCTGATCTTATTTTTTTCCAAGCACATTTTACCCATTTCACACAAGTGTGCCACACAAGTCCTAAAAACTGACTTGTTGTCCATCTTTTTTACATTCTATGATTCCACACCATATTAATCTTGATAACTACTATTAATTTATTAAATCATTTATAAGGGATGTATAATTAAAGAAGGCTGAAAGTGAAAAAGGTAAAATGGGCTAAAAAAGAGATTTAACTCAGACTGAAGAGTCAAAAATTATTAAAATGGAATGATGCAATACTAATGCAATAATCAAAATTAAGGTGTGACCATTGGACAGCAAAATGCTTATTGATTCAGCAGGGTCATACAAAAACAGGCAGATTTTCCAGAACTGCAACCTACCTGGAGTCTCCTGAAGTGCAAGGTGTCCTGACATCTCAGACACTTCAGTTAGGTAAAGAATCCTAAAAAACACCATTTAATAAGAATCAAACATGAAGACATACATAATAGACAGATTGAGAGTGACTCTTGTGATTCTTATTAAGTGGGGGTCATATTTCAGGGTTCTTAAAAGTCTGATATCCTGACACCTTGCACTTCTGGAGACTATGTAGGTTGCAGTTCTGGTGGTGTCTGGTCCTGTGGTTCTGGAGACTAAAGGGTTCCTGATGGTTCACAACTAATTCACCTTAATTCATATTTGTTTTAGAAGTTAATTTATTTCTTCACTTGTTTTTTTTGCTAAATCGATGTTTTGCTGTCCAATGGGCATGCCTTAATTGTGCAATTTCTAGTATTGCATCTTTCTCATGGGTATTTAAAAAAAGGACGTTCCAGTCTAAGTTAAATCCTTTTTTTTGCCCAGTTTATCTATAAATGAAAACCTGTGTAATAATGATGCACACCTGAATACAAGACATTTTTCACTCCGAGCCTTTCTTAAAAAAAATATATCACTTATAATTTTGGATTTGAATAGGTAAAATGTGCTTAGAAAAATAAATCTGAATATAAACTTGCATTATACTAAAGCATGCTTCAGAAACTACATAATAATAATAAGTTATCTTATCATGTGAGCTTCACAATTCTCTTGGATTATTGTCATGATGTGTATACTGACGTGTTTGTTAAAAAAATGTTATACAAATGACAATAATTTATTGAAAAATCCCTGTTTGCACAATTCTACGAAAACAACTAAATAACTCTGTATTAATACATTCTAGACAAGTGATTTGGCAATTCCATTGGTAAAGAATGCATATGTGCGCAGACCTACCTTGTCTGCGCACATATGCATTCAAACACGCATACCTATAAACTAAACATGTAATGCGCATGTGTGTCCATCACCATTAAGTTTACACAGAGATAACGGTATTGTTTTCAAAAACATTGTGTTTTCAGGCCACCAGAACTCCATTGTTGTGTAAATGAATGTCCAAAACGCGTTGTGTAAACGTCCCCTTATAAAGCATATATATTTTTTAAAAACCTTGTCATTTTTTAATTGAATTTGCCTAATTAAACTCATCTGAACCACCTAATCAAGGTTTTCAGAACTACCAGAACATTCCAGGCAGATGTTTAGAGCTACACTCTGCAGGAAATTCTACACACAAACTGAAGGGATAGTTGACACCAAAATTAAAAGTCTATCAATCACTTACTCACCCTCATGTTGTTCCAAACATGTATGACTTTCTTTATTTTGATCAATTTGTTTTCAGTGTTTTTTTTTTTTTTCTCCATACAAAGGAAAGCAGTTTGGTTGCCAACATTCCTCAAAATATATCAAGAAATAATTATACAGGTTTGAAACGACATGAGGATGAGTTAACGATGACAGAATTTCCATTTTTGGGTGGTAAACCATCTCAAGTATTTTCATGTCTTTTTAGTTAGTTAAAAAATATGCCGTCATTAATCCTATATTTAATTCCCTTAAAAATATTGAGGGAAAGACCCTCAGCTACCAGACCCTACCAGATGAAACAGAAGACAAAAAGAAAACTTTAATTACATTAAATTGAGCTTGTTTAAAGTAAAAAATAATTTAAAAAAAAAAAAAAAAACATTTATTTAAAATCTTTTTTTTTTTTTTTAAGACTTTTCAGAGAATCATAGTGTTCTTTTTTTCTTCCCAGATGCACCAAGGACCCTGCTGATTACTGGTATTTTGAAGGATTGTTCTTTATCTGCTTTATCTTCTGGTAACAAATCATGGATCTTTTTTTTTTTGTTACTTCTTAAAACGCTTGTTAGAATTCTGAATAAAAGACTGTTATATTTGTAATCAGATATTTTGAGTTAGAGACGGTTTGTGGATTGTACCCCCCTCATTTGTGTTGAAATCCGATGGCTCAGTGAGGCTTGCATAGCCAGCAATGACATTTCGTTTCTCAAGATCCATTAATGTACTAAAAACATATTTAAATTAGTTCATGTGTGTACAGTGGTTCAATATTAATATTATAAAATGACAAGAATATTTTTTGTGTGCCAAAAAAAACTGACCGATTTCAAAACTGCTTCCTGAAGCTTAAGAAGCTTGACACGCTGATCGCGTGTAAAACCGCCAAACTGCTGAGATCATGTGACTTTGGCTCTCCGAACTGCTGATTTGACACACTGATCTATAATGCTCCAAAGCTTCTTGTTTTGAAATCGGGCATCACTATATAAGTCGTTATTTCGTTTTTTTTGGAGCACCAAAAATATTCTCATCATTTTATAATATTAATATTGAACCACTGTACTCACATGAACCGATTTAAATATGTTTTTAGTACATTAATGGATCTTGAGAGAGGAAATGTCATTGCTGGTTATGGAGGCCTCACTGAGCCATCGGATTCAACACAAATATCTTAATTTGTGTTCCAAAGATGAACGAAGGTCTTATGGGTGTGGAACGGCATGAGGGTGAGGAATAAGTTACATTATTTTCACTAACCCTTTAACATTTAATAAATAAATGCTGTATAATTTTAATAAACGTTGTACATTTTGTAAAGTGTTACACAGTCTTGTATAGCCATAATCCTAAAGTTTGAGAATTTGATAAAACTATTGTTAATTACTGAAGTAGTTTAAATGTTGTATTTTATTTATATCAATATCAATAATTTAATGATGGAATCATTCCATTTTATTTAGATTGTTTTACATAATTTAAACACTATTAAATTGTGTAAACAAATGCTGCAAATCAGAGTTTGAGTTGATTTGAATTCTTTTTATACTGTTTTCAGACTTATTTTATCTGCCAAAATAAAATAAATAATTTTAAATCTTTATCACGTCTTTGCATTTTATTGAAAGAGTTTGACTGTAATAATCTGGAAAATGCTTGTAAAATAACAGTAATTTTCTGTAGAACTACCATTACCGTCATTTTATTGAAAGAGTTTGACTGTAATAATCTGGAAAATGCTTGTAAAATAACAGTAATTTTCTGTAGAACTACCATTACCGTCATTTTATTGAAAGAGTTTGACTGTAATAATCTGGTAAATGCCTGTAAAATTACAGTAATTCTGTGTAGAACTATCAGCGCCGTCATTTTATTGAAAGAGTTTGACTGTAATAATCTGGTAAATGCCTGTAAAATTACAGTAATTCTGTGTAGAACTATCAGCGCCGTCATTTTATTGAAAGAGTTTGACTGTAATAATCTGGTAAATGCCTGTAAAATAACAGTAATTCTCTGTAGAACTATCAGCGCCGTCATTTTATTGAAAGAGTTTGACTGTAATAATCTGGTAAATGCCTGTAAAATTACAGTAATTCTCTGTAGAACTATCAGTGCCGTCATTTTATTGAAAGAGTTTGACTGTAATAATCTGGTAAATGCCTGTAAAATTACAGTAATTCTCTGTAGAACTATCAGTGCCGTCATTTTATTGAAAGAGTTTGACTGTAATAATCTGGTAAATGCCTGTAAAATTACAGTAATTCTCTGTAGAACTATCAGTGCCGTCATTTTATTGAAAGAGTTTGACTGTAATAATCTGGTAAATGCCCGTGAAATAACAGTTTTAAACTGTAAAAAAACAATCATAAAAAAATGGTAATTGACTGGCAGCAGCGGCTGCCAAACAAAAACCGTAAAAAAAAGGTAAAACACCTTAATTTAAACAAGGAAAAAATCTGTAAAATAACATTGTTTTTCAATAAATCTTTTAATGAAAATTTCTGTAAAATTATTGTTTTTGCATTTTATTTGAATTAAGATATTTTACTTTAATTTTACGGTTTTTGTTTGGCAGCCGTAGCTGCCAGTCATTTACCATTTTTTTACGAGATTTTTTTTTACAGTGTAGCTATAAGCAATACATTTTATTATTGTTGGTTTTATTAAATATTCCATTGCATTACATGTAGATAAAGAACAAAGACACACGTAAGTAGCTATTATTAATTTATTAAAGATAAACTTTGCAGAACCACCAATCCTTCCTCGGAGGCTCTTCATCGGAACTTCTCGGCTAAAACAGCTGAGAATGCCGAAAGAAACTTGTCTATGGCCGCGTGCGCAACTGGTGTGAAGTTGTCGCCCATGTGGCAGGCTAACGTCACAAGGATGCAATGATTGAAAAGCTGGAAAAATGTAAGAAGTTTCCGTTAGTGAGTTAAATGGGAAAACACCGCATCACACAACATCACGTATTTGTATAGAGCCTGTTGATGTGTGCTGGATGAACACCTTGAAGTTTGTAGGATGTATTCGCAGTTGATAGGCATGGAACCTGCTCAGTGATGCCAACGTAGTAGCGAGTGTGCTTATGTTCCTCGCGCCGTCGGCTAAAGCCAGGACGATCTTCTTCCCGTGGCAGCGTAAATGCTCTGAATTGGGGCTGATATCTAGATGAGAGAAGTATGTCTTTGTTTTGGGGAACGTCGTGAACATCCTGTAAACCGGTTAACAAGGGAGAAAACGAGGTCAACAAGTCCTGCACAAGAGCTCTAGATATATCTCCTCCCTCTCTGTCGCTTGCGTCATCACTCATGGGCAACAGCCAAATATGACAAGACCATCAATCATTGAAAAGACTTTTGATATTCAGAACTATCTCAGGATCCACCAAAGAGCGTAAGTAAGACTTAAAATTATTTAATTCCCAACTATTTTAAAGAAAAGCAGCATTTCAGTCTACTTGACATATACATTTGAGTTTTTAGACATGTACAAATGTTCTTTTGTTTCTGTCTGGTCTGTTACACTGCTCTAAGACGTTACATTCGATCTAATGAGCATACCTTAAAAGAGCCTCAGATCCAATTTCTTCCGCCACTGGAGTCATTTTGTCCCATATATGTACAATCAGCTCTTTTTCGGTATTCGAGAGCATTATAAGATTCAATTTTTCAGCTCCCACTCAATCTAAAATGAGTTAGCTTCTGAGCAACGCGAATAAATCGTTGAGTAAGCCAAACTCTGACCGTTTCGCGATGCAGTTTAAATCACATATTATCCACAAACTTGACTTAAAAAATAACTAAATGCAAAAACGGACGAGAATAGGTGGCAGTAATGTAATTCCCTTCGTTCGTCTCTCTTCGACTCACCGGCAAACGAGAGTTAATCACGTGAGAGGTGAAACTGCGCAACGTTAGTCTGCTGTGCGTCATAGACGAGCTTATGTTGGCATGCCGGGATTCCTACTCATGCCTTGAGTGATTTCAGCGATAGGCATTATTTTGCACTTATAAAACGATAGATTGCTAAAGCAAAAACGAGATATGTAAATTGTTCTAGATAAATAGGCTTGTTGCACAGCCATTCAGAAGCAAAATTCTCAATAACGGCAATTATCTTAAATGCTATTAGGCTAGATGCATTCTTAATACAATTGATTTGACTGGCTACTAACATTTAAACTTATTAATTGTGTAGACGATTTACATGTAGGCCTACTGTGCAAAAATAATAATAATAAAGTTACCTGGTTGCCTTGAAAATTTTGAGTTCATTGAAATTAAAAAATTGAGTTAGTACAATGAACAAGTCTGAAGAAAAATAACCTTTATTCAAATATTTTGTAAGCATATATTACAAAATCATATCTTACAAGCATACAAGTGCTTTCCTGTAGCTCAAACAGCAAAGTGTGGCACTAGCAAGGCCAAGGTCATCGATTCCAAGGGAAAGCAAGAACTGACAAAAGTGTATAAAAAGTGTAGGCCTACCTTAAATGCAAAAGAAGTTGCTTTGGATACAAGTTTCTGTCAAATTCCTTAATTGTATCAATCGAAATGTTTAATTTCAATAAACACAAAATTTCAAGGCAACCAGGTTACTTACTTTTTTTAGTTAAACCAAAAATATATATTTTTTTTTACAGTGTAGTGGATAATTAATGTAGAACTTTATTTCTACCAATTTACTATGATATGTACTATATATATATATATATATATATATATATATATATATATATATATATATATATATATATATATATATATATATATATATATATATATATATATATTTGTTTCAACAATACAGTATACTTTTTTGATTTACCCCCGAAAGAATGTAAGTGAAATGTGACAACATGCCCCAGGTGGGGTTCATTGTAACATGACCACGACAGTTTAAAATGTTACCTGATATAATTTTTTAAAAAATTATAATTCTAAGACAAACTAAAATATTTTGTCAATAAAATACAATTATTACATTTCTAAAATAACATAATGGCTTTTTTTAATCATTAAAAAATATACTATTTTTTGAGTTTGACAAAAAACACTGCAAAACACTATACAGCATATAGTTAAAAACATAATGAAAATTAATAACTTCTGAACATTGACTCTCAGTCTTTATTAACCTTTTCCCTCATGGTTTCTCCACAGAATTCATAAAAGTATAGAATATAATAGCATAGTTCTAAAAGGGGCTTATTGTAACGATGTGTTGCCTCACCTGTGGAGCTGGGATTTAAACCCGTGTTTTCTGATGGATGAATCAGCATTAAAGAACTATTTCAACGGTTATATAACAGAATATAAAAAAATCAGATTTGTCTTATTTTAAATAAACACTAAAACAGAGGTGAACATTTTACTTTTTATTTGTTATGGTTAAATAAATGTTCAGTGATATATTCCGAAGATTTTTTATTTATTTATTCTGGTGCATTGTTTTTCTCTATACTGATATGGCAAAATACAAGTTTCCGCATGCTGGCATGTGTGGAAAGTTTTTACAACTAACCCTGCGTTATTTGTCTCCCCTAGCATCTGTGTTCTCTGTATACATAATGCTTAATGTCACTCAAAACAACAAGAAAAAAGTTAAACATTAAAACCGAATATTTATGATTAAATGGCTGTAATTTGTAATGACTATAAACTTGCAGTACTGTGATAGGGAGGGGCCATGGCACTGAATCTGATAAAGCGTCATGCTGTCCCTATCAGTGGCTCAAGCTGCAGGCTGAAAGTGGGTGGAAGTTGAGGAGCAGCATAATCACCAATCTCACCCCTGCAGCACGAACTACCCCATGACTCAGCTAAATGCAGGGACTACCTCTTCAATATAATCCTTATGTTTTTGTATTTTGTGAAATGTGCAATAGAGGTGGTACATTACTGTGGAACTGTTCAGTGTGTGTGTGTGTGTGTGTGTGTGTGTGTGTGTGTGTGTGTGTGTGTGTGTGTGTGTGTGTGTGTGTGTGTGTGTGTGTGTGTGTGTGTGTGTGTGTGTGTGTGTGTGTGTGTGTGTGTGTGTCCTGGTTAACCCTACATTAAAGACAGCAATATTCGAAAGATGGCAATATCTGAAATCTTTGTCCTTGTGGGGACATTTTTGGTCCCATTAGGAAAACAGCTTATAAACCATAGTAAGTGGTGTTTTTTTGAAAATGTAAAAATCCTAACGCTGAAAATAATTGATTGGTTTGAGTAGGGTAGCTTAAATTAAACTTTTTTTTAGTATTTAGAATTTTATTTTTCATTTTAAGGCATTTTAAGTAACCGGAATTGTTTGACTGTTTTGAGTTTTATGAACTTGTTTATTTTAATTTAGACAAACTTAAAAATAACTGAAACTGGGCTAGGATTTCTCACTTTGTCTACAGAGTAAATGCTAAAATTAAGTGTTATAATTTTTGTGCAAGATTAATGTTAAATGGGATGTTTAGTAGTTTTTAATGTTTAGCTATACACTCAAAAAATAAAAATAAATAAAAATTTAGTTGGCCAAAATGAATTTCTGTGAATTGATGCAATTTAATTCACAGAAATTCATTTCGGCCAACTAATTTTTTTTAATTTTTTTTGTATAGCTGTGTATAGCTAAACATTAAAAACTACTAAACATCCAATTTAACATTAATTTGGCCAACTGAAAAAATTAGATGTGATCAGTCACTACAACATTTTCAATTGGTGACATTATTATTATTATTATAATTATTATTATTTTACAATGGACTAATTTATAAGATTTTCTGTTATGCAGCGTTTTTTGGGGGGGTTACCATGGTGACGAGTGGAGCAAGAGCTTATTTTGAGAACAGATATGGGTTGAATGTTCTATACAGTCGTATATGCTATGGCTATCAAAGCATTTATTGAATTAAGTTAAATCTTGCCAAATTTCCACTACTAAAAATATTTAAATTGTGATTAAATTATAAATTTATAGTTTTAGCTTACTCAAGTGTTTCAACATTAGTTATGTAACTGATTACCTAAAATATTTTGAGTTTTGCCAACTTATTTGGGTGTGCTGTGGTATCTGGCACCAATATGTTAGCAGCAGATCTTTTAAGTCCTGTAAGTTGAAGGTAACGCCTCCATGCTCGTTTGTGATTGAGATCTGGGGAATTTGGAGATCAACACCTCAAACTCGTTGTGCTCCTCAAACCATTCCTGAACCACTTTTGCTTTGTGGCAGGACACATTATCCTGCTGAAAGAGGCCAAAGGGGAATAACATTTCCGGGAATGGGTGTACGTGGTGTGCAACAATGCTTAGATAAATGTGTTCATGTTATAGTAACATCCATATGGATTGCAGTACCCAAGGTTTACCAGCAGAAATTGCCCAAAGCATCACAGTGCCTCCATCAGCTTGCCTTCATAAGGCATCCTGGTGCCATGTGTTCCCCAGATAAGCGACACATAAGCACCCAAATATTCTGTGCTCAGAGGTCCAGATTCGATGCTCAAATGCCCCCTTTTGGTGCTTTCGGAGGTGGACAGGGGTCAGGATGAGCACCCTGACTGGTCTGATGCCCCATACACCATGAACTGCGATGCACTCTGTATTCTAACACCTTTCTATCAGAACCAGCATTAACTTGTTGGAACAAAATGCTCACGCGCTTTTGCCGCCCAAGACCCTATCTGCGGTTTACCACTATCCCTTCCTTTGACCACTTTAGATACTGACCACTGCAGGCCAGGAACACCCCACAAGAGCTACAGTTTTGGAGATGCTCTGACCCAGTCGTCTAGCCATCACAATTTGGCAACACTAACCCTTATTGCACGGTTTTTTTGACCTTGAAGTTATGGCACCGGGGAATTGTCTGATATGAGGTAAAAAACAAACAAATACTGTTCGGTTTGTTGCAGAAACCGATCGTTTTGTGTCTTAAGATATCATGTCGCCACGAGCCACAGGGTTTAATATGGATTCGTATGTCTGTGTGTTTTACTCTCATAGAAAATAGCCCATTGACATGCATTATACGAGCAACGGTGTGAGTTAAAAATATTAATTTGAAACAAACCTATTTACCACCTATTTATTGATTTGAATGGTTTCCTGTACCATTTTACAGGAAACCATTTGAACCATTAACTTCAAATGGTTTCCTGTAAAATGACACCAAAATATTAAACTTAGACCACTGTGTGTGTGGGAAGCTTTTCAATTTGGGTAGGCCAAATCCAGGCGGAAATCCCCAAAAATGGTGCTGGAGTTCAAGAGGTTAAAACAAATAATACAAAAATCTTTTTACATTTTATATAGATTTGTGCCTTAATTTCTTTATTATAACATTTAAAATTAGTAAAATCCTTACAAACAAATTGTATTCATGAATATTTTGATACAGAAGATTTTATGATAAGGGACATTTATGAAAAAAGAAAAAAAATGGAAATGAGTTTGACAGACAAGCAGAGAACTTAAATTAAAAAAACAGCTCTGCAGATGTTTTGCAATGATACACACTGTCCTCTGGGTAATCTTGTGTCCTTAAAAGACTTGTGTCTCTCAAAGTCTTGAAAAACATTAAACTATAAAGTTAGCTTATCATTTACAATTCATTTTGTTTATAAAAGCTTTTTATGTTTTTATTATTCTTATTATTTTATATACTTAATAATGCTGTTCGTTTGAACCATCTAAAATCCTGAAAAAAAATTAAAATTACATTTTAAACTATGTATAAATGGGCAATTTAAATTCTAATAATATTTCACAATATGTTTTACTGTATTTTTGGTCAAGTAAATGCAGCCTCTGTAAGAGACAAAAATGTTAAAAAACAAAAACAAAAGATAATACGTTATTTTACAGTGTCCTTGTTACATGTTACGTGAATTTACAATAGTAATAACAGTAAATTATGCATAAATACATGCAACTAACCCTCAAACAAATCCTAACCCTTTAGTAACCCTACAAAGGGTCACTATAGGGTTAACCCTATGTAGTTATTACGTAATTAAATATATAATTACACTGTAAGAATGACACCTTAAAATAAAGTGTAACCAAAAAATTATAATGAAAATCCCTTCCTACAAATTGTTTGAAACAATTCGTTGTTGAGTATGCTTCCCACTAGATGGCAATAGCACACCAAAAGCAAAAGTATGTTTCAGATAGGCCAAAAATCTTCTCCAAACCACATACTTATATGGGTATACATGTATATGGGCAAAGTGCATTTGTAAGTATGACCTACATACAGTATGAACTCAGCCATTTGTTAAAAGCTATGCTATCCAAAATTGCAATGAATAATACATATCAGAAGCAAAGCTTTTTGCATGCTAGGTGAAGTGAAATAATATTGAATAAGTGCCAGTATTGCTGAAGAAAGAAGCCAATGGTCTGCCAAAGACAGAACTACCTTTCATCAAGTCACAAAATTCAGCAAACAGGATTACAGATCAATTATTTCCCCATTTTGAGCACTTCACACATGCCACCCACACTGTCTCAGCCTGCCAGACGTGTTATATTGTGACTGGATGGCAGGCTAAGCGATATTCACTGCAGTTTACTTTAGATTAGAGGATTTAGGAAACCCATGAGTCTTTATGAGGGCCGTATAGGGGAAAGGAGAGAGGAAAGCAATGTGAAACATCAATACCTTTTTAGATCTTGATTTTTCTACACATGAAACAAAATATGTGAGTGGTATTTTGAAATCTTGCCAAACCGAGGCAATACATCATGTGCACATCTTTCAACATGACTATCTATTTGCTCACTTCTTAGGCCATGTCATGTCTCCTCATCCTGTGAATGCCCCCATGAGGGCCTTTAAACATTTATCATTCCTTGACAGTTGATCCTCCTTCCCAGGACAAAAGTCTCAAGTGTTAAAGCAGTGCCACAGACAGTCATTGTGATGTGAAGCTCGGTGGAGGATGACATCTGTAGGGCTATCTACAATGAGAAGCATTGCTGATATGTGAAATACACTGTAAAATAAAAAAATAAAAAAACATATGACATTTTTCTGCCAGGACATTATCCAGTAATTTCTGTTAACTCTTAAAACACAACAATGCAATGCGTAATGCAAAATACAGGTTAAACAAATGTAAAAAAAAAATAAAAATATATATACAATACGGAAAATTATTTTAATATATATATTGAAAATATATTAAGCAGTACAACTGTTAGCATATTTTCTGAAGGATCATGTGACCTTAAGACTGAGGAATGACTGCTGAAAATTCAGCTTTGCCATCACAGGAACAAATACAAAATATTTATAATAAATTTATGTTTGCTTATTTGTAATTAATTACCATAAAATACATATGAAAAAAATAAATAATTGCAGCCTACTTGGATACAAACGACTTCTTTCTGAAATACTGGCTGTGGAGTTTTCCAGCTCACAGTTGCACTTGATCTTTGCATTTAGAAAGATGAATGGCCATTTGCTCTATAGCTAACACAAAAGAGAGAGGACTTTTGGATTTCCTGCACGTAGTGGAGAGTCATGGCAAGTTAGATTCTGAAATGAAGAAAGAAAGAAGGAAAAAAGCACCGTTTAAATGAGAAAGTTTAAATGCAAACATTGCAGCACAGGTGGACTTCCCAATGACCAAATGAAGCCCTCAGCGTGTTGAAAATGCACTGTGAAAATGCACCTTGTATGCACTGAATTGCTGTTACTGTAATTCTTGGAAACTCTTATGTTTTAGATACTAATCTAGATTTTTTTAGTAGAAATAAAAAATAGATACTGGTAGTAAAGGGTTAGTTCACCCAAAAATGAAATTTCTGTAATTAATTACTCATCCTCCTGTCATTCCAAACCTGTAAGACTTTTGTTCATCTTCGTAACAGAAATGAAGATATTTTGATGAATTCCGAAAGGTTTCTGAACCACCCATAGGCATCAACGTCATCAGGGGCGTGGGACTGGGGGGATAAAGGGTACTGAGTAACCAGGGCCCGAGGCGGGGGGGTGGGGGTGGGGGGGGGGGGGGGGCTTAGAAGTCAGTTTTCTATACATACACAGACATGGTACGGGGGCCCAGCAAGATGGTTTGTACCCAGGGCCCAAAATTTGGTGCTACGCCCCTGAGCGTCATTGCAACTTTCAAGGTTCAGATAGGTAGTAATGGGTTTGTTCACCCAAAAATGAAAATTCTCTCATTTGTTTTCTTACCCTAATATCATTCGACACCCGTAAGACCTCCGTTCATCTTCGGAACACAAATGAAGATATTTTAGTTGAAATCCGA